>NC_046222.1:29829972-30159919 GCF_009819885.2 Catharus ustulatus | reverse complement strand
AACAGTGGGCGAGAAACTGCTTTTCAAAATAAACTTCTGGAGGCTTTGTGAATCTGTTGCCAAATACAATGCAAGTCTCTTAACTGCAAAGCCTCTCATTATATATATACACAAAAAACTTGAAAACAGAAAATTCTACCTTTAAAAAATCTTCAAGATTATGATTTTCAGTGGGTTTTGAACCTGCTTGTTAAAAATATAAAAATTCAACATCATCTTATTATTTTGCAAGAACAACTGATTGACAACAGGGAGGATGAAAATTTACTATCCAAATTTTAACAAAAATCTATGCATAGGTGGTGGGCGGGATTGAGAAAATAGTATCATGATTTAGCCAGCACAGCCAATGATACATTTATTGCATTTGTATCTAGGTGTCTTGGTCTTTTTAGACCAAGTATCAAAATGATTAACATACAACCATACCTTTGAATCCCTGTATAACAAATCATTAAACCCAGATTTTAAAAAATACAGAATATTAGTATTTAAGAGAGAACAAATTCTTTGTTCCATTAATAAATAAAACAAATTATTTTTTAAAATGTTTATTTCATCTTTATCTCATCCTTAATTTCTATTTTTGTGGATGTTTCATATTGTACATGATATTTTAGTACAGTAGTACATGGGTATTATTTTTAAATAAATACACACACATGGGGAGGGTACATGCTCAAAAACCTTTTATTGGTAGGGGTGCATGTTCAAAGAAGTGTGGAGACCACTGTTCTAGGGAGCTGTTTAGAATCCTCTCTCATGCTTCTACCATTACCCTTGTTATTTTAATCTTGCTCCCTTTCCAACTCTTTCTTAGGGGTTCTTTTCAGCATCGAGGTCACCTCCACCTACTTTGCTGTGCGGAATTATTGGAGAGGCTTCTTTGCAGCTACCTTTAGTGCCTTTGTGTTCCGAGTCCTTGCTGTCTGGAACAAGGATGCAGGTAAGCTAAGAGTCATTCCTGCTCTCTTTGTACAAAAGTTGTTCTGTTAATGCATTACCTTCCATTTTCCTCAAAACCACAATATTTTTATGACATTTGAAACTTCTTCCACAACAGCACAGAAGGAAGGAGAAAGGGAAATGTCATGTTGTCAGTTGTCTAGACTAACCTATTCCTAGGAGGGCTGGGTTGTATCTAACTGATAAATGACAGAATTTGAGTCCTCAGCAAGCAAACGTCCCCCTGAGGTGGGATTTTTTTGCCTTGACTCAAAATAGCATCTAGGCTGCAAACACAGAGATATCCCATCACAGAGGATGTAATCCTTGCCGGGAAACACATGGCCTGCTTTGGTCATCTCTTGACTAAGATAGTCAAGAAATTTGAGATGATTACATGATTAGGAGAGTGAGTACAGGATTAGTGGGATCTGACTGAAGGTCCTGAAAAAATAAAGTCTCAAGTAACCGAAAAGCACGAGAGTGACATTTGTTGCAGACAGAAATTGCACAAGCTGGGTTTGTTCAGGAAAACATCTCAGTCCCTGTGGGAATAGAGTTTTGGTGCAGAAGCTGCTGTTTCTATGTAAACTTCTTCCTTATAATACCTTGATCTTTTATTCTTACAATTGTATCTATTTCACTGAGCTCCATGTAGGCAGTTTACTTATTTAAAACTGTTATAATATGTCTCTCTGGACTTCAGAGGACTGGATTTTTTGGGGGTTTGAATAGTCTCTGGAATACAGAAAATGACTACACATACTACCTGAATGTAGAAAGTGACTACATCTTTCTTTGTGTAGCACTGCCTAAAAGTGAGGGGTATTTAACCATTGAGTCTGTCACAAAACCCCCCAAACTCATATCTCTCTGTTCTTTCCAGAGAAAAATACAAGAAACTCAAAGACAGACAACAGGAGATAATTTCCTGTCTTTCACTTTGTCTTTTCTGACTCCTTTGTTGGTCTCGCTAATCACTAGAAATCACCAGAAATTGGTTTAATTTCAAATCACTAGAAATTAGCTTAATCCTGAAACATCTTGACTCCTGTCCCTTCTTCAAAATCATCCAGACAGCTTTAACACACATATTAATGGCTCCTTAAGTTCTTCATTGATTGTCTAGGTTTAAAAGTTCCATGATTCAACTGGCTATGAAAAACCGTTCCTTTTCACAGTTCTGTATTTTCTTTGTGTTGTCAGTCTCCTTGTGCTTGTATTAAGGAACTAGGAACTTGTATCTAGTTAAGTCATTCGTTATTTTATGATCTATCATCATGTCTGCTCTAACTTGTCTTTCATGTCTTTTCTTGCTCATTTCTCTTCAAAAGTTACACACCCAGTCTTTTCAGTCTCTGTTAATGTAAGGTTTTTCTATAATGCCTGCTACCAGGAAGAAGCAGGTAGGGAAGTGATCACATCAGAATGACAGATGCAAATAAGCTGTGTAGCATCTCACCAAAATTCTTTTATTTCTTAGATCCACAGAATATTTGCTGGCTTCTTGATACTCATGGCTTTGTTGGCTGGCTTTACACACACCATTATCTGTACTTTCTAGATAATATCTGGTTATTTGCCAACCACTTTGGTTGGCTGCTGCAGCTTGAGCCCCTCTTTGCCAGTCAGAAGGAAGGTTGGAGTTCTACAATTTGCAGGATTTCTGTTTTACCACGTCCCAGACTTTCAGCTCATTTGCTATAGGATTTCATGCCTCACCTTCCGCCTGCTGCTTCTAGTTCCTTCTACACATGGCTCAGTGTTATCTGAAAGTTCAATTCCATTTTTAAATAGACTCACAGTAACAAGTTTTCTTTTTATTTCTAACTTTGTAAGAATTGGACATGTACTTGAAACTAGTACAGTTTCTTGCCAATGGAGAGAAAAAGGCTTAGACATTCAGTTTCAGGATGGCTTAGTCACTCAGGAAAGAGGTTGTAGCCAGGTGGGATGAATCTCTCTGTGGAAATCTCCTTCTGTCCTGTAAGAGTAGAGACAGAACCAAGGAGACCCAGACTAAATGCTGTGACTGTATTCCTTTCCTCTGGCCACCTTTGCTACCCTGTATCAAAACTCTTTGAAAATTAGTTCACTGTACTTTTTAATGCTCTGCCATTTAGTGGCTTGGACTGTCTGTTTCCTAAAACTGAATTGGGATTATCCCTTTCTTGGGCTGATCTAACAAAAAAGAGGACTCCTTCCTTTTCACCATCTTCCATCCCTGACCGTTATTCTAACCCTCTCTGGAGCCATCTCTGTGTTTGTTCCCCTCAATTCAACCCACTTCCCTGGCAGAGGAGTAATCCAGGGAAAGAGCAGATAGGTTTTCTGGCAGGTTTTAATGAGGCAAAGGAACTCAGAGAAGGCTGTGATGTGTCAGAGTGGACCCAATGGGAGAGGAGAGCAATCGTACAGCCAGGAGGGAAGGAACAGAGGGAAGAGACAGGGAGCAATTTGGATAATAGAATGCAGTTTTAGGCTTAGCTATCTTAGGTAATGTAACCTACTGAGACCTCATTAAATTGTTACTCTAAACCTAGTTCTGTCTGACCAAAACCAAGTATTTAATGCTTCTTGTTACTATCATATAGTAGATTTTTACTACTTCTTTTATTTCCTCATTGAACAAATAATTCCTTCATCCAGGTCAAGTTGGGATTTATATCCATCCTCATTCACCTGCACTTCCACTCTGTATTAAATCGCTAATTTATCCTTCACCTGTTGGCATACAGATGTTTACTGTTTCCACAGAAAAATGTACCTCCAGACAAAAGCAGCTCAAGTTTCAACATTTCGCTGTAGCAAAGCAGCACTACCAGGAGGGGTGAGCTAAAGAAGATGGGGCTTAGCTGATCTTTTCTATCTCTGATTTCTAAGCCTTTCATTGTTTTGGTACCAGTCAAAAATTGTTGAAGCTGTAACTTCAGTGAAGACCTAAGTTTTGTTTCTGAAAGGCAATCACAACTGTGAGAAATGATACAGCTTCTTGAGATGTCCAGATACTGCCTGCCTCAGCAAAGAGACCTCTCTGTCAGTAAGGATATCAGGAAGAGCTTTTTTTATAGTGAATGGATGGTAGAAGACAAGAAAGGAAAGAAAACTCTAAGAAATCAGGGATTGCAGCTAAAAATAATGCATACATCCTCCAAAGCAAACCTAGACCATCTAGAGTGCTAGGGTTGCAAGTGGTCAAAAATAGAACTTACTAAATCAGAGCAGTCTGCCAAACTGTAATAATGTATACAATGTCTGGGAACCACACAAGAACATGTACAAACCAGTTTCCTTGTCCCTACCCCTAGCTTTTACTGCACTTAACTTCTCACCTCATTATTTTCTTTCCTCCTCCATCTTTCATATCTCCCAGTTACCATCACAGCCCTGTTCAGAACAAACTTCCGTATGGATTTCCCCTTTGATCTGCAAGAGCTGCCAGCATTTGCTGTAATAGGGTAAGTTCCTAGGAAACTGACACCTTGCTCTGTAAAGGTTATAATATGACCTGTGTTAGGAATTCTGCCAAAAAGTTACATATATCACTTCTAGTCACTTTGGTTGTCGCAAATAAGGCTTTTACTTGTTGGAATTCTTCCTTCAGAAATGGTGCCCATGTATCACAATTGCTAAGGAAAGAAATATGGGTATTATAAAGGTCTTTGTTATTTCCTTTCCATATATCTTTTTCAGAGATTAATCTCAGAGGTAAAAAAAAAAAAAAAGTAAGTCTAACTTGGTCAAAGTTCTAGGAATAGATTTACTGAATGGTCCTTTAACTGTTTTGACATTTTCCCCAAATGAACTGATCGAAACAGTATGGCCTTTTCACATTACAAAGATGGAACAAAAGGTTTAACCTGAAGTTTCCTTTTCACAAGCTCAGATTGATTATCCTTTTTGAGAGAGGTTGGTACACCCAACATGGTGACAAGGGTAACCAACCATAATTGGATTCAGTGAGAATAATGGTTCATTTGGAGGAAATGAAAGAATGAACTTAAGAAAATTTGAAATTGGGAAATACTAGAGAAAAGATGAGTTTGGAATTACTGTGGGGAAATATCTCTGGTTAGAGCTTGAGGGAGTCTTCAGGGAAGTCATTGCAGAACAGTAACCAATAGAGGAATCTATTGGTTTAGATTGGCAAAGAAAAATGTAATCCTTGTGATTTTACAGCTGGTTGTTGGAATACAAAACTTCTTGTCACTATGTTTTGGACAGAGTTGACAGAGCTGGCTTTTTTCAGCACTGCACATAGGCTAGGAAAGGAGTACATGACAACTGCAAAATGTTTTCAAATGCCTGGGTGTCCAGTGTGTCTTTAAAATAAAACACAATCCCAAGGGCTTGGATAGTCTTGGATGAAGTCCTGATACCAACTTGGAATGCTTCAAATTCTCTTAAGTTTCAAATTGAACTCTCTTTCTACCCATCATACTTCTTCACTTTCAGGTAGGACAAGCACTATGAACATGTAGATCTTGTTTTTCTGTGTCAGCAAATGTTAATTTGCATAATCTATACAGAAGGACCACTTCCAGTTTATTGATAAATCCATAGACATGAGTGGAGAATCTGTATTTTAACATAAAGTATTGCAGAGAAATTCAGTTGACTGTGCAGTCTTTAGGCTTAAATTGCCTAAGGGACTGGTCTATTTTAAACACTGTTCTAATCAGTGCTGGCTTAAAATATTTAAGAAAAATTCATTGAACATGTTTGTCTGTGAAAAGCTTGATATTTGGTTCAAATGTGTTTCTGTGCAATTTTTGAATTATAAAGCAGGATTCTTTTCAATGTGCAATGTTTTAAGTATACTAAATTAATCCTTGAATGAGATTTCACAAAAGCATGCATAACATAACAAAGCAAAAGTTCATTAATTTTAGAAATTAATAGAATGAAAATATTAAGTGTTTATTCTCAGAATTATGTGGGTCAATTACCTGCCACATAAAAAAAGGCTTCCCCTTACCAATCCTAAATGCAGTCATTTTTCACTCTTCCTTTTTTTTTTTTTTCATGTTCAAGTATTAGCCCCATTTATCCAAGTCTCATTAAGCTACAGAGCCTAAGGATCACACCAATTCTTAGACAACTACACTTTTTTTCTTTACTAAGATCAGGAGCATAAGCCTAAGTGATTAGGATCATAGAGATGATACACTTTGCTTTAGGCACAAGAGTTCCTATTGCTATTTGTAATTGTTGTAGGTGTTTACTGAATCTGACTTTAAACTCCCTTCATTTTTAGTATTTTCTGTTCCTGCATGATGTTTAAGTTCTGACAATACTGGTCTTTGACCAGTCATTCTTCACAAAGCCCCACTGAGAACTGTCAGTCTCTTTTTATAGATTATTTTATAGACTTTTTCCCTCTCAGCAAGAGAACATTGGTAAAATGGTAGTGTGTATGCCAAAGAGGTCCAAAACAATTTCTCCCTTTTCATCAGGGAGTCAATATCTTCAAATGAGCTGCTGTAGGAGTAACCCTCTAGGTGACATTCAAAAGACTCCATGAGCAGCTGAAGAATAAACCACTTAAACTAATTCTCTTGGTTGGTGGTTTGTATATTATCTGTTGTTTAGCATGATTTTATTTCTTTTTCTTCATTTTAGCATATGTTCTGGATTCCTTGGAGCCTTTTTTGTTTATCTCAATCGCCAAGTGGTCCTGGGCATCCGACGTCATAAAGCTCTGAGCCAATTTCTCACCAAATAGTGAGTTCTTGTGAAGATACTCTCTTTAGGGACCAGATTCTTACACTCTAGTGGTATTGGATAGTAGCAAATGCTTTCTGGAAGACAGTAGACCTATTTCATGTGTAAGATAGTAAAAATATGAGAAACTGCTCCTATGTAAGAGTAAGATCTCTGCAACTATCAAGAGAATTTTTCCTGCACTGGATTTTCTTTTTGATCAGCCTCCATAGTTTCAAATAGCCTCTTGATTTGGAAGGGAGACTCTGCAATATTTGTTAAGAGGATAATATTTGATAAGAGGATAGAGTAAACTGTTAATTGGACAGAAAATATTTTTAATTAGAAAGTTAATGATCACACTTCTTAAAAATCATTCTGTTTTTGGTTATTTGGGGTTTTTTAGGATCAGTGAAATTTTCAACATTATTTATATTTCAGGAAAATTAATACTGCTTTTAAAATATATATTTGTTTTTTAATCGAAGTGTTGGTAAAAATGTAAGGAATGTGCTCCATTCTTATGAACCAAAAGCTGAAACTGATAGTAACCAAATGGTGTGAAATGCAGCATGGAAGAGAAATGCAAAATGAAATAAAAGTCTTGACAATAAAGTTTTCATGGGACACTTGAAGATACTGTTTTTCCCTCTCTAATAAAATCCTAACATCCAAAGTTTATAACTTGAACAAGAAAGGAGGGCTAGGCGTAAAAGTTTTCAGTCTCTTTACAGAAAAAGATCTGATACTATGAGAATTTTTGAAGTTGAGAGACATGGAGGACTTTATTTCTTATCAAGTTGCGGGCCTGACCAGAAGAAAACCACTAGATAAACAGAAGTTCAAATTAACTTACTTTCTTGTGTGGAAGAAAAAATATCTTTCTTCATCATGTAGCTTGCCCACAAGCAGCAGCAGGGCTATCAAATCAAGTTAACAGAGAAGTAGGGCAAAGCCTGAAAAATGGGAATCTACTTTACACTGATTTCTCAGAAGTTTTTAGGTCCTTAGACTGAAACAAATTAAAGGTTATATTTTGTCTTCCTAAATCTCAGCCAACCCGTCCTGTAGGAAACAGTAACTTGCTGAGGGACACACGACAGGATTAGTCCAGCATGTGGAAGCAGTTTAGGCTCATATTGTCTCAGTACTTGTGAAGTGTCATAGTTTACCCAGACACCCACCCTGGGACTGGACACAGCAGCAGGAAAACACAGATGGCTTCAGCCTCTGTCCTGCTATGTCCCACTGGCCTGGCACTGCTAGACCCCACTGGCTATCAAGGACACCTTCCCCAAAACTGGGACAGTCAGCAATTCAGTGGAAAGTGAAGCAGTTTTCCCCCCAAGAATTAATGCACCAGGAGGTGCCTGCAGAAAGGTAAGAAAAGCCCCTACATTTAAATCCACTAGGATAGCATACATTGCATGGGGGGTGAAGAAGCAAGACTCTCCTAATCACGACAAATGAGAAAGGTAGCGGCTTTTGACAATAGGTCAACACATCACTGCAAACACACATTCCTTCAAATGTTCAAGCGTGAGCATGTTGTACATCCCACTCTTCCTCCATCCCTCCTATGATATTAATTCTGATGGAAGAAAAGGGTTTTGCTGACAGGTGAACTCTATGAATTATGATGATAAGTGGAGCAGGGCACTAAACTGTTGGTAACAGCACTCCAAAGCAATGGATACAAATACAGAAAGGCTTCACAGAAATAGCATTGCTAGTCCTGAAGTGATGGTGCTACAAGAGCAGAATGTGAGGTCCTATTGTCATAACTTTCTTTCTTTCCAGCCGACTGATATACCCTGCAGTTATAACCTTCTGTATAGCGTCTGTGACGTTTCCTCATGGATTTGGGCAGTTCATGGCAGGAGAGGTGAGACTGGAAAGTGTACTACCAATTCTGTGCGGTTCTTGGAAACATTATCTCCTTATCCTCTGCCCCAACACCTTGTGTCAGGGAAAAGGGAGGAGTTTGGACTGAGGAGGCACTATATGGCTTCTGCTACCTCCTTCATAGAAAACTTGGAAAAGGTCCATTGTTCAAAGTAAATGATAAGGAAGATGTTACCATGTGTAAAATAGTTGGCTTTTCACCTGTTTGAGTAAAGTTCTGTCTTTCTTCCTGAAGATTAAAAATGTCAATTCCCACAGTCAGGAATCAGCACAGTAAAAATCTCCTCTACTTCCTTGTAACAGGTATAGAATATTTACTCCATCTAATCTCATGACTCATACCTGTTTTGTTGCTGTTTAGTTGATGCCACGGGAAGCCATCAGCACTCTCTTTGATAATTACACCTGGATCAAACACTCTGGGGACACCCAGATCCTAGGGAAATCTGCTGCCTGGATCCATCCTAAAGTCAGCGTCTTTGTAATCATCCTGCTCTTCTTCCTCGTGAAGGTAGGAAGTCCAGCTCACCATAGCCCTTCTTCACTCAGACTGAACATTCTTCCTTTTTATAAAGCAATTTGAGAAGTGCCAGGAGGCAACTTTGACGAGTTGTTGGGTATTGAATGAAGCATTACAGCTGCAATAGATTCCTACATCTCTGGATGTGATGTTTGTCCACCTTGAATGATCAAAATTATTAGGGAATAGTCTCCTTAATTTAGTGGCCTTTTTCTGCTCCCTAGGTCATCCTCCTCATGCCGAATGACCTTTGGTATCCACTGTATAGTAGCTGGTAGGGAGGACTAAATCAGGAAAGATTTCTCAAGTTCCACAAAAATAAACACTTGACTAAAAACTGTCAGATAATTTATGTTTTATATAAATGAAGTCTCATATAGTCTCTTTGATATTCCTAACTTCAGATAGGAGACAAATAGGAATATGCAAGCACAATCTATAGTTGAGTGAAGCTCAAGGATTTGTTAGCAGTCCATCAAAACTTGGTGGAGAAATGCAGCTGGAAACTGCTTTGCTCACTTCCCACAAAACAACAGCAAATTAAAAATTCTGAGCTGACATGGTCTGTGGAAGTTGCAACTGTTCAGCCTCTGAAAGGATCAGCCTCTGATCCTGTGCAATTGACACAGGACAGAAACAAAAAAAAAAGACATTTGAAAGAAGAAAGCATCATATTCCAATGTTCAAAATTAAAGTAGCAAGAAGGAGGTTTTCCTAAGATGAAATATATATATGTATATGGATAAAAATATCATAGAATAGGTGCTAATGCTTTTATTATTTACTTATTGCAAAGGGGCAGAAGGGCTGAGGCCACCTTGCAATGTCAGTTGAAAATTTCTGTAGATCAAGAACAGCTATCAATGACTGATTGACATAACTGTTTCCACCTAAAGTAAAACACTCTCAAATTTCTGACAGGTAGTTAGGGGTTTTCCTTCTGTGATAATCCTTTTTACAATGTACCAAGCAGGAAAGTTCTTGTTTACTTGAAGAAAAGAGGAGTAGAAAAGATGAGTGGACTACAGGGTGTGCCTGTTCTGAGTCCATCTGTTTGCCTTTGGAAGGGCTGTACCCTCAGTCACCAGATTTATTGGCATTGTCCTACTAACTAAAGGCTTCCTCTACTCTCTAGAAAACTGGTCTTGATTTTCTTCTGGATATATTCAGCATTGGAGTAGACCACATAAACAAGAAACTGCTATTTTAACTCTGGGCAAAGGCCTGGCCTGATTCTCCACTGCAGTATAGTCAATTTTCAGCTGTATTTGGCCAGGTTTGGTACTGCAAAGACAGAGCTTGGTTAGCAGTACTACACCTCAGCAGCTTTCTGGTCTCTGTAGCCATGCTGGGCACAAAGTGGGGCAGCAGGAAATGCTACTACTGCTCAGTAACAACTGCACTCTCTGCCTCTGTTCTAGTTCTGCATGGCTGTTATTGCCACCACGATGCCAATCCCCTGTGGAGGCTTCATGCCTGTTTTTGTATTAGGTGAGTTTCAATTTTGTTTTGCAGCATATTCATCTGACAGGTGGAGTGAATAGGAGAGACACTGCCTACACACCCAGCAGAGTTCATCTGGTGTATGAGGAGTCATCACTTGATGCCTATGATAACCTGATTAGCAGTCCATAGATGAGCCTCTGGGCCTCTGCTTTTGATATTTCCTCAACCCCCGAAACCAAATGCCAAGTAGGTAATCCCTACCCTTTTACATAAGGAAAGCCACACTTGGGGAGACATGCTGAGGCATGGCCTTCTGATCTTCATTTCTCTTAACTTACAGAGAAACTTCCATCCTGAAATTAATAGTAGTTGCTCCTTTCACCGGTGAAAGCCAGCCAGAAGAGATAACCTCAACACTAGTACACAAAATGTAATCTACCACTCACTCCTTTCTTCTGACTGAAATGTGATAACATAAAAAGTTTATTGACTTTTAACTGGTTTTAATTCCAATAGCAAAAAAAAAAAAAAAAAAAAAAAATTAAAAAAAATTTAAAATAATATTATGCTAATGTTCAGAAAGAGAGGCTGTGTTAGACAACTATAAAAGCTCATGATGTTCAGCATTAGTACCCACAACTCTCAAATGCTCTAAGAACCTCTGAGTTCTGGCAGGCAGCAACTGAACATGAGGCAGTACCATGCCCTCGCAGTGATGAAGGCTAACCAAGATCAAGGCTGTATTAGGCAAAGATCTAGAAAGCAATGTAAAGAAATTGTTTCAATGCAATTCAGCATTTTGGATATAATTCTAGAACACTGTGGTATTTTGTGTCCACCAATCCAAAAAATCCTTGCAGACTTCTAAAACCTGTCTGAACAAGTAATGGGTGACTCCATGTCACTTTGAAATTAGCCCTTTTCTGAGTAGGGGTCAGAACAAGACCTCCAGAAGTCCCTTCCCACAAAAACTTTTCTGTAAGCTGTGATTCTACTGCTTAGACATTCACAGAATGAGCATCTAAAAGGCCTCAACTGTGATCTGGACTGACACTGTATAGCCTGAAAATATGTCTTGAAGCCTGGGAATCACAGCTACTGCTGTGCCTGGTGTGCCCAAATGAATGAACAAGGGGTGAACGATATTTACCAATCCTAGTACCCTTTTTTCCTCTTGGAGTCTAACTTCTGTATTTTGTAACCGAGAACTACTCTTTAGTTCCCAGTGTCATTTTAATGTAACTTTTGGCTTCATTTCTGTTAGCAAACGCCCAAGTGATTGCCCAGCACAGCTGCACAGCACAGACTGGATGTTCCTTAAATGTTAATTCCATAACTGTCAGTGATATTTTTCAGGTGCTGCATTTGGACGTCTCATTGGGGAAATCATGGCATCGCTTTTTCCCAATGGCATCCTCTTTGATGACATTCTTTATCAAATCTTACCTGGAGGGTATGCTGTCATTGGTGAGCCTCCATAACTTCCTTCTTCCTCACATGCTCCCACTGTTGTAATTTCCCTGGTTGACGTGACATACTGTTTCTATATGACAGTCTTCTTCTCTCCCTACTCCTTTCCTACCTGGGAAAGGTGCAGCAGCTTTGACAGGAGCAGTGAGCCACACTGTCTCCACCGCCGTCATCTGCTTCGAGCTGACAGGCCAGATCTCTCACATCCTGCCCATGATGGTGGCTGTCATTCTTGCCAACATGGTGGCCCAGAGTTTGCAACCCAGCCTCTACGACAGCATCATTCAGGTGAAGAAGTTGCCCTACCTGCCAGACCTGGGCTGGAATCACATAAGGTACAGTAGCAAAACAAGTGAAAACAGGGAGTGGCAAAGAAATAAAGCAGGAGAGGGTTAAGACCATAGGGGAATAAAAGGTTATGAGAAGGGTTCAGTACTACAAAGGAATTAAGAAGGCAGAATAGGCCTGCAGTAAGAATAAAGAAGTGTTGGAGTAGAATTAGGTTTCATACACAAAAATGGAGAAAAGTCCTCTTCTTTTTTTCACTGAAAGCACAAGTTTGAATGGCCTGCAATGATACTCAATTGTGTTAATATTTCCAAATTGCTTCAGCTTAAAAAATTAAAAATCAGGAGTCTCATTTATCTAAATTCAGTGAGGTTTGGATATTTTTCCCCAGCAAATGTTTGAAATGTTGTACTTGGATATTTTGCTTGAAGCAAAACTCAGTTATTCCTATAAATGTCTTTCTCTCTCTAGTATATATCATATACATAGGTACTTATATAAAAATCATCTATACACATATGTATATATGTGTGTCTTTTATGGTGAGGGGTAATAGAGTGGAATATAACTGTAATGGAAATCCAGTTAATCTGTCTTTATCCTCTTGGAAAGCCCTCTGGTTATTCTCACAGAAGATCATTTGGCAGCTGCATTTTGAGCACTTTTTAAAAAAAGTGGTCATTTAGGTATTTCTTTAGGGAATTTATGTGCTTGACATTTTTAATATGCTAACTCTTCTTCTTACCATCTACAAATTCACAGCAAATACAATATTTTTGTTGAAGATATTATGGTCCAAGATGTGAAATTTGTTTCCTCCAACTGTAAATATCGAGACTTGCAAGCGGTGCTCCAAAGCACCACAGTGAAATCTTTGCCTTTGGTGGACTCACCAGGTAAGCAATGTCCTTCCTGAAGACTGTCTCAGCTTGGAGAAACTAGCTTTCAAATTACATGTTGTGAAGCAGGCAGTGTGACCTACCACATAAAAAAATAAATCCTAAAAATCTCCCACTGTGGATGATGTATGGCAGGTGGCTGTTTCAGCTGTCCAGACAGGTAAGCTAGAGTGTGGGTAGTGAAGCAGATCCAGCACGTAAGGGAGGTGTGCGGGAAGCCTTTAGACTGAACCGTGGCAACAGGGCCCTCCTGGGATCCTGCATGAGCCAAGAGCATGCATGGCATGGCACAGCTCAGGAGGGCAAGGTCCTTTCCCAAGCCCCACAGCCTGGGAGCCACCACAGGCTGGTCAGTGACTCTTGTACAGCTCTAGAGAGGACGAGCCCGAGCACTCGGAAGAGGCTGGAAGGAGGAAGGGTCATGTGCGCAAGGGGACATGGAAAGCCTTGAGGTGGCTTAATGGCTCCCCTGCTCTGTGTTGTGCAGAGACCATGATCCTCCTGGGGTCTGTGGAGCGGTCGGAGCTGCAGGCTCTCCTCCAGACACACATCAGCCCAGAGAGGCGACGGCTCCTCAACAGAGAAAGGCAGCAGAAGCTGAATGAGGCACCCTACGATGGACCCTGGGCAAACCTGCCAAAGCTGAAGCATGAATCTTTTGCTTATGTCGATGAGGATGAGGATACAGAGGAGAAGGGAGAGGTGAGGGAGAGAAATGGACAGACTGCAACACAGAGACTGCTTAGAAGGAGTTAGGCATTTGAGGAGGCTGAGAAATAAATGCCATAAGGTAGACTTTATCTTCTCTCCTTTCCATAACAGCTGCCCAGGCCTCCAAGTCCCACTCCCAGTTACCCCGAGGAGCCAAATGGCCCAACAAATCCTCTTAAACAAATGTCTGAAACCCTGGAGCCCCAACAACACTCAGGTATGGTAACTTCTGTCATGGCTCAAACACATCCTAGCCAGCTTGGGGAAGCTTTCATGCTGTGTGTATTTGCCTGTGTGAGGTGCTAGTTTCCCAGAGACTGAGAGAAGGAGCTTTCTCTGCTGTTCCTGAATGAAAGACACTTTGTTAGTGCACCTCAACATCAGTGTAATGTACCTGGAAATACCTTCTGCTATGATCCCTCAGAGAGCACAGCATAAGTAGGCCCACTAAGGATGGACTCTCTCTGTTTCCCCACTTCATTCTCTGCAATAACAACTCCTTGGATATTTTCTGTAGAGTCTGCACGGAACAGTCCCATCTCTTGGCTCCTCCACCTCGTGGAGCTAAACATCTGCACTAAGTTTTTGAGTAGCTTAGGCTGTTGTTCCTAAAGCCACCTCCAAAACTGAAAGGCTCCTCCCTTGGACACACATCTCTTTGATACAGCTGCATTAATGTGATGGATAAACACTGATGTATTGTGTTCTTTTGTGTCACACCCCAGCCTGCATTATCTTTGCTTTCAAGACTGTACTCATAGCTCATTTCTGATTCATTTATCATGTATATTTGATGCAGGATGGTGGGTTGTTTTTATCCTTTATGTGTCCTGAATTATGCAGAGAGTGAGTAAGCACAGAGATGTAGGCCAGTCTTGAGAACGAGTACAGAGGGCTTTAGCAAGTGCTTTTAGGCACCCAAACGTCACATGTAATAGAGCATATAGCACATTCTGGTACACTAACACCCTTCATGTATGACTAAACCTCTAAGGCATAGAAAAATCCACTTTATGCTTCCAGAGCAGTGGAGTGGTGAGGCAGCCATCCACCTATCTTACCAAAGCAGAAAAAAACCCACATATGAAAACAAGGACTGTGTGTGAAACATTTTACGTGAAGCTAGAACTGAGCGACGCAGGAATGACATGAGGAAGTGGAACAAGAGTGAATTCATGAGACCTTCCTTTCCTTTTTTTAGTTTGGCTCACAGCTATCATTGTTTCTGGCCAAACTTCCTCCACAGCCTTGTTCAAATACCACCAGGCCCTGCCTCCTACACTTTGCTAATTCCCTGCCTGGAAGTATAATTCTGGTCTTCTCTACTCCCATCATTCCACTGCTGGAATGATGAACCCATGGACTCCTCACCTCTTGGCACCTGTCACATCCAGTTTGTTGATATGTTTTGTTGCATGGGAATATTCATTCTACAATGTCCCAGACACCGTCTTACAAACTAAATGCCAGATTGTGACTGGCTCAGCTCTATCGTGTCCCTTATAGCATTTCCCAGCCTGCCTTGGGTAAGAGGATGCGATAGGTGTGGGGTTTTGTAGTTTTGTCTCTCACTTGTTCTTCTCTCTTATTCACGTGTTTGTTCTCACCCTTCAGGCAGTTTCAGGAGTCTGAGGCAACTGATCCAGCAGCTCTTGTGCCATTGCAGCCATCCACATGAAACAGAGAGCACCACCCAGGTTAGGGCTACAGAGACCCTGGTAGTAGCTTGAAGAAGGAAGGGAATGCAATGGAACTAGAAACTACTACTTGAGACATTCAGCATTTGGCTAAAATATGGACACAACTATCGTCCTGAACTCTGACAGCATCAGTGGGGAGCTCCCTCCAAGGAGAAAGGGTGTGATTACTGTAAAGCAGTGTACATCTTCCTGAAGAGTCACCTGTGTTCAAGTGTCAGGCTACCATCATGGTTGAGTTTGTGAAAAAATTAATTATATTTTGACTAACCTGCAATAAAGTGCAGTTCTATTCCATCTGGCAAACAGTTTTGGACAGATGGAGAAAAATGAAAAAAAAAATGCTTTTGGCTCTTGCCATGTCAAAAGCCCTTGTTTATCTGACACATCTGCACAGGGTTTGGGGATAAGAGATGGAGCTTATATGAGAGCATCTAAATCAGTATTAGATGGCCATGTTTAGGCACCTGAATTGCTCCACCAGAACTCCATGATAAATTGTCATTGGCAAGGGAAGCACAGCAAGGGCAGAGGCAGCACTTGGAAATACATTATTTGGAACAAAAAAGGGGACCTCATGGGGTGAGGAGGCTGTGCAGATTTTCCCTTTCTGTACTCTGTGAAACCGTGGGTTCTTTGGCTGTCCTGAACAGTGTTTTCTCCTACAGGAGCCAGTGGAAGTCATTGAGACAATGACACCAGAAGAGGTAAGACCAGGTGCAAAAACAGAGTGAGGTCATGTGAGTGTTTCTTTTACCCATTTCCTATCAATTGCAATACTCCAGGAACCTCAGTGACTGCCACATAAAGCCATAGCCAAAGTAATTTTCTCCTTGGAGTGGCACAGTGGGTAAGTCTCACCCATAAAAGAAGAGATTGGCTAGATGTGCTGGTAAGACTCTGACTAGGCTGATCTAGCTTTGAAGTCAGCTCTGCTGTAGCAGGGTTTTGGACTAGAGGCCTCCACAGGTGCCCCCTCATCAAAATCTTTCTGTGGACCCATGTTGTTCCTTCATTTCTTACACAATGGATCAATTATCTTGCAATGACAAGGGGAAGATGCACTCAGAAAGAAAAGCTAAAGATGTTCACCCCCTCTTTAAAAAGGAAAAGAAAAAAAATCTCAGAAAATCTTGAATTGCCCTGTTTCCACAAGGACTTGACATCTGGCAAGAAAGGTATGGGAAACCTTAGGGGTGAGATATAATGGACAAGATGAAGGATGAACATAACAAAGAAGCATTAACAGGAGGAGGGGACTAGTTTAGGTGCACAAGACAGCAATGCTGCAGGTAGCTGTAAGAGTGATTCCTCTTCTTTCCTGTGTCAGATAGATGCTTGGGAACAGGAGGAGTTGAACAAGAACGTGTGCTTTGACAGCTGCCGCGTAGATCCCTCCCCTTTCCAACTGGTGGAGAGAACTTCCCTGCACAAGGTGAGTACAGATGTCACCCTGAGGCATACGTCCTTTTTCTGCACTCATTCCAAGTCCAGTCTATGATTTATTTCTTGTCCCTGTCTTCATCTACAACTACTGTCACCAGCCACTTTCACTTCCAGCTACAGAAGTGAGCTTGTTCCTGTAATCTTCTGTGTATACATCCAATCTCTTGCAAAATGAAAAGCTTTGTGATAAGAAGTCTGCATCCATTTATTAAAAAAGCTTTTAGATAAAAAAAATCTGCTACATTAACAGAAGCATTGTGTGGGGGCATTACACTGAGATTTACACTCTGCCCTGTTGGTGTGCAGCACTGGAATGAGCACTCCTGGATTTCTCAGGGTGTTTGTCAGGGTGTAGAGTCTACCTGTGTCATTGGCTCTTCATTGAACTGAAACACAAAGAAAGAGGAAGCTAGATCGTGCAACACCTACAGTCAGCCTAGGATGACTGGGGATTAAAGCAATCATTGTATGTCAGGAGGAAGATAGTACTGGGCTTTCACTCAGTGGAAAGGGAAAGCAGTCTACTGAAGCAAAAGTGCTCAGTGCATGCTTTTATCAATACTCATTTAATGTGAATGGTCAGCATAGGCCTTGTACTAAATTAATTAATTACTATTAAGATCTCAGCCTTGAGCAAAACAAGAATAGGCTAGCATATAGTTCAGATGAGCTTTCTGAAGGGGTGGGTGAAGTCATCTGAAAACCACTAGCATTTATCTCTGAAAATATAGGCTTACAAAAAATTATACCTGAAGGCTGATCATGGGGAAAGTTTCATACCTGTCATACAAAAAAGCAAGTGAGAAACTCCAAAGTAACAGACAAATCAACTTAACCTGGATGCACAAAAAAAAAAAAAAAACAAAAAAAAAAAAAAACAAAAAAACCAAAAACCCCAAGAAAACCCCAGGAATAAATAATCAAACTACAGTAGTTTCACGAATACAAGCCGCACGGATTATAAGCCGCACTTCCGGTGCCTCGACAATGTTGCTGTCTTTGTCAATAGATAAGCCGCACCCCGAATATTAGCCGCACTTTCGTTCGTCGCGAGAATCCGTGCGCAGCTTTCACAAATTGGCCAATTAGTAACAGGATCGCGGCATAGCGGGCTTTACTGGCTCAGGGCGGGGCCAGGAAGGCTCGGCCCGCTCATGGTTGCCGACGGGGTCGGGTAGCCCAGCTCAGCGCCACGGCTCGGCGGGGCTGGCCGGGTGGTGCTGCTGCCGCCGCCGGGCTCGCTGGCCCCCCTCTCCCGTCAGCACCGCCCTGCTGCCGCGTTCGCTAGCCCTGCCGGCGGGCTGCCGCCGCCCGGCTCGCCGGCCGCGCCGCGTTCCCTAGCCCCGCCGGCGGGCTGCCGCCGCCGCCGCCCGGCTCGCCGGCTGCACCGCGTTCCCTAGCCCTGCCGGCGGGCTGCCGCCGCCGCCGCCCGGCTCGCCGGCCGCTCCGCGCCGCGTTCCCTAGCCCTGCCGGCGGGCTGCCGCCGCCACCGCCCGGCTCGCCGGCCGCGCCGCGCCGCGTTCCCTAGCCCTGCCGGCGGGCTGCCGCCGCCGCTGCCCGGCTCGCCGGCCGCGCCGCGTTCCCTAGCCCTGCCGGCGGGCCAGCCACTGCCGCCGCTGGCAGGCATGCCGGCCGCGTTGCCGCTGCGTTCACGTACTCGCCCTGCCGGCGGGCCAGCCACTGCCGCCGCTGGCAGGCATGCCGGCCGCCTCGCCGCTGCGTTCACGTACTCGCCCTGCCGGCGGGCCAGCCACTGCCGCCGCTGGCAGGCATGCCGGCCGCCTCGCCGCTGCGTTCACGTACTCGCCCTGCCGGCGGGCCAGCCACTGCTGCCGCTGGCAGGCATGCCGGCCGCCTCGCCGCTGCGTTCACGTACTCGCCCTGCCGGCGGGCCAGCCACTGCCGCCGCTGGCAGGCATGCCGGCCGCCTCGCCGCTGTGTTCACGTACTCGCCCTGCTGGTGGGCCAGCCGCTGCCGCCGCTGCCAGGCTCGCCGGCCGCCCCCTCCCATCTGCACCGCCGCCGCGTTTCCTTGCCCTGGCCGGCACTGCAGGCCCCCGCACCGCTGGGCTCCCCCACGCTGCTGGCCCCGATTCTGCTGGGCTTCCCCCGCTGCCAGGCAGCCCCACCCGTCGGCCTTCCTGCTTCTGCCATGCTCCCCTGCACTGCTAGCCCCAGTTCTCCCGGGCTCCTCCGCCCTCCTGGCCCGGGCTCTGCCGCCCCCCCTGCCCCGCCCTGCTGGCTCAGGCTCTGCCGCCCGCCCCCACACTGCTGGCCCCGCCTCTGCCAGGCTTTCCCACCTCAGCCGGGGCCGGCCGGGCTCCAGCTTGGCTTGGGGCTGCCGCGGGCTCTCACTTCCGTGTTGGCAGCTTTTAGAATTTTGTTAATGTATTAGCCACCCCGGAATATTGGCCGCACTTCCGGGTTTCCACCAAAATTTTGGTCAAATTGGTGCGGCTTGTATTCGTGAAATTACTGTATATGAAGTATGCACAGTTAGAGCTGAATGTGAAACTACTGATAATGAAAAGAGTATCACAGTTTATCATGACCAAACTATATTTAACCAGTCGGTTTTTCTTTTACATTAGAGTCAAATGTCTTGTTCTTGAGAAATCAGATTTTTCCTCGTTTACACTTGAATATTCAGTATCTCATATGATGCTATAAAAAAAAGTCCAAACACTAGCTCTGACAGAATTAATTCATGTAAGGCCACAGGTGAAGTCCCGCTAGAACTCAGCTTCAAGAACCTGGAAGCCGGAAATATACCAGAGATGGGCACTGAGAATGTGGAAAGTTTTAGAAACCCAGATCTGTGAATAATAGTAAAATAATAGGGTATATTTAGGCTGAAGAAAAGAAGACTGATAGCAGTGTGATATCTGTCCTTTCAAGAAGACTTTGTAAGAGAGAGGGAATAATTGTTCTCAGTGTTCTCACTGCACAGGATAAGTACCAACAAGCTTAAGCTTTCACAGAAAATACTATGGGAGAGGAAAAAAGAAATCCTCTATTGTTAAGGAAAGCACTGGAATAAATAACCTAAGCAGTTTTTGACTTTACATATTACTATATGGTAGTTCAGTTTCCAGCACCAAAATAAACAGGATCTGCATGGGTCTCCAAATGAACAACACAGGGTTCTGTATGTGAATCTCCACCAGATGCAGGATCAGAATGACCTTGAGAATGTGCTCGCCCTCATCAGCACAGTCCCAATGACAGCTGCACAGCAGAAGGAGAAAAGAGTAGTATTTGGCAGATACAGAAGGGGAAGAGGGGACGATGTAATTTCTCACTGGAATAACTATACAGTTCTGTGTCTTTGTGATTTCCGTTTCTAAATCCTGAGTCCAAGCTCTAGCACCAAGTTGTGTGTTACCCATTTCCGAAGTCCCTGAAAAGGTCTTTTGTGGTTTTGCTTCTAGACACACACATTGTTCTCACTGCTGGGCCTCAGCCATGCCTACGTAACCAGCATGGGGAAGCTGAGGGGAGTGTTGGCTTTGGAAGAGGTGAGTACAGATCCTTTGCCACCCTCTTAAATAACTGCAAGTGTTCTGTGGATCACTGCAGTAACTCACAGGTGCTGCAAGTTCCAGCTGGGAATATATATAACTGCAAGTGCTACATTTCCAATCCAGTGCTGAATTCTGAGTCAGCTCTTTGGAAGTATGTAAAGGAATGGATGACTGCATTTCAGAGGAGGCAGCAAGTGTTGTTTACAGAGATGTTAGAAGGTTCATCTTTTTCATGAGTGTAGGGCTCTTAACTGAGGCTTAATAGCCACTCTTAACTGAGTGGCTACTACTGTTTCTTAAATATGTGTAGAATTAATTGTTTACCATGGAATTTTTCATTACATCACCAGTGTCAAAGATTACCTCCACAGGCTCCCGATGCAGAGCTGTGACTCTATTTGTGAACCCTTTACCCTGGGGAGTAGATAAACTCCTGCTGGGTAGGGCTACATCAGCATCCCTTTCATGTTTTTTTTCCTGAAATTTTTCTCTTTTTTTAGCTCCAGAAAGCAATAGAGGGTTCCACCCGTTCTGGGGTGCGTCTCCGACCACCCCTCGCCAGTTTCCGTGACATCAGCCGGACTTCAACCAACACTAAGGTGGGGCAGGATGCTCAGGCGTGGAGCCGGGAAGACACCGGCACGGAGGCAGCACAGCAAGCAGCTGAGAGCCTGGGCACTGAGAGCCCTCTGCCCCCCTGCTCCCACTCCGCCCAGCCCTCACACTCGCAGGAAGAGGGGGAAGTCCCCAGCTCTGCTTATGCCACGGATACTGAGCTGGAAGAGATGGAGCTGACAGGGCCAGTTGCTGAAAACATCTCAGACATCCTCAAGGACATAAACCTACGCACCACTGACCTGGATGAAGATGAAGATGAGGATGAAGATGTTCCTTTATAGCTGGTGTGAGGGTAGCAGTCCATCGCACTCTTCTGTGAGCCAGTCTTCTTGTGTTTGCTCCTCCAAGAGAAGCTTTTGGATGTTCTTTGCAATCCCCACAGAGGAATGATTCAGCTGGGAGGAGGGACATTAGACTGACCCTTTCTTCCGCTGCTTTCCCTCTGTGCAGACTGTTAGGCTGCTGGACTATTCAGGCATGTGCAGGTGTCAGATGTGGACTGCAAGGTGCCTGAGTGCAGGCTTACAATGCTCAGGCTTGTGCCATGGCAGAGCACACTATAACAGGACATGGATACTGCTGGACACAGTCAGGATGCTCTGGGTCGATCTGCCATGTGGGAAGTAGAGGAGAATCAGTTCTCACTCACCATGGGTGTCGTCCTTCCAGTCACACCAGGCCTGCACACAGCAGAGTAACACAGCCAGACCCCCAGCCTGGAAGCACACTGCTGCTTCTGACTGCCACCCTGTCCATGTTGCTGCAGCTCCTTTTCACTGGCTCTTATCTTGCACCCCCACAAACATTCCCATGTAGAACATTTTTACTCTTTCTCGATTTTTACTCTGGGATTTTCCTGGATGGGGATGCAGTTAGGAGCTTCTCCTCCATCCTATAGCTGAGCCATGCCCTAGAAACAGATGGGAGGAAAATATTTGGTATATGTCTCATGCCTTGAATTCGGCCAAGGCTTTAGAAAACAGTGGAAGGGAGAAAAGCTTCTTTGTTTTCCCATCATCTCTGGAATTTTAAAATAGAATGGGAAAATCTTAATTGAGGGCATCCTCAGTGCTGGGGGAGGAGGAGTAAAACAGCATATATGTACCTATATTTCAAATAACTGTGTTTGTCACTCTGAATCACTGTTCACATTTTTCCACAGCTATAGTCTTAAAATACAAGAACTCAAGCAAAAAAAAAATTATGGAGTGTTAGCAGGCTGCCAAGAAATACAGCAGAGGGAAGACTCATTTTTTACACTTTGAAAACAGGTTTCTTTCTGAAAACTCCTGTTCTCTTTCCTGGTAATTCTACCCTGCCTACTTTCCACATATTTCTGCATACCTCAGATCTGAGAATTCCAGCTCTCACTTTTGCCAGCTTGTCTCTGTTGTGACTAACAGCAGAGACCTCAACTCTTGTCTGCAGCATCCCTCTCTATTCCATTTCTAAATCTGGAGCAGATCTGCAGTCTTGTCAGTTCATGTCATGCATGCAAAACCTTGGCATCCAAAGGTAAGATGCTGCTTTAATTCACCGCTCTTGTGAGATTTCCTCAGTAAACAAGCAAAACCAAATTCTGTGTATTCTGCAGCTTCTTCTAACAGTCTACACCTCCTTCTACCATATTTTTAGTGTCTCATAGCACTTAGATGCAGTCCCAATCAGCCTACTAGATGTGTTTCCACTTATCAGCAACAGGGAAGAAATCAAGACTCTGAAAATACGTTCTTGGGGGTGTTCTCATTCCCCCTCCTGATATTAGTAAAGCTTTATCGAACTTAGAGTGACCAGTTCTACTTTAACACATGATTTCCCATAAGCTGTCTCAGGAGCAAGTCAAAAATATCATTACCTCTAACCCAGTTGCCAAAGGAAAATTCTCTCCTGGCTTTAATTCCAAGGATTGACCTTGCACCAATTCCTCTCTGATGATGCTTATGGGTGGGATAGTCTGTGACAAGCTTACAGTAGAAGGAAATCGTCTCCCCTAGTTTTTTTGAAGAGAGAGAAATTAGTTTTTGTTGTCTGGAATTCAGAGCCCACCAGGTCTGTTCTGTTTTTAGCACAAGATCACTCTTTATAAGGTAACTGAGGACAGCCTTTCCCTGCCTTAATGATCGTTTGTCCTCCGGGAGCCACCCTGTCCTTGTGAGGAGACAGTGGTGATCAGAGGGCAAGTCTGCACACAGCAGCTGCTTGCCTCCTCCAGAGGGGCACGTTTGTGTCTGCCAAGCATCAGCACAGCCCCCCCCACTACCTTTGTGTCACCTTCCGCTGCCTGCAGGGATGAGGCAAAACAACTGATTCTTTTTTTCTCAGGGAGTTGTGATAGTCCCTTATACAAGCAGAGGAGAAAGGGCACTCAAAAGCATAAATATTCAGTGAGTGACAACACTGAGAGCAAATCTGGTCTGAGGGTCCAAGCACACTCAAGAAGGATGAGTTTCTCCAAGTCATCCCCAGCCTTACTGTGCAGACTTATATTTTACAGCTTAACCACATGCTTCCACTGAGATAGATGAGACAAGGAGAAACTACTCTGTACACCTCCCCCTCCTCTCGCCTGAATACAGATACAGACTCTGCTTCAGTCCCACACTTCTCCTACAGTGTGTTACAGAAGAACTGGGATGTGACTGGCTGAGAAAGCAGATGGGAGTCTAAGTTAAAGCCAGTGAGTGTGTGAGTCATGACAGATTGCGAGCTGGAAGAAAAATTATGCACATGGAGAGGCTTGGGGAGCTCAGAGTGAAACCCTGGCTAACCTGGAAAGCTTCTTGAGGCTCATCACTTGGGATTGCAGGAGAACACCTATGTGCCCACATATGCACACACAGGTACCTCTCCATTCCTGTTGCCTTTAGCTGTTCCTGGGTTACTGTGAGGAGCGGGATTACTCTCTGGGGAGCAGGGGCTGAAAGGTGGGTGTAACTGCTGCTCTTTGTAGACACTACTCAAGATCCATTCCAGGTATTGCCTCCATCCAAGGAGCAGAAGCAGCATTCATCTGCACCATTTTCCTCACCTTGACTCATACATGAAAATGCATAAGGAACCAGGATGGGACAAAAAACACTCTGCAAAGATGGCTTGCAAAGGCTGAAGTTGTTTCCGCTTCCATCTTATCAGTAAAATTTTCACTGAGCTGATGCCAAGTACATTAATAGGTGCAAAATGTGCAGTAAAATAATACTAAGCCGACCTTTGTCAAGGGAACTTTAAACTTGTGCCCTCTCACACTATCCCAGTACACCCCCTCAAAGTTTAAACTTGAAACCTTTGTCCAGCAAAGTCACACTGATCTTTCACTCTAAAACCTGCATCTCCCATCCTATCCAAATAGCACAGACTTGATTAGCTACAAAGAGAAATAATTTTTTCTCCACCTAAAATATCCCCAGAATTTGTATCAGCAGTGAGGCCTTCACATCCAGACAAAAATTCACATCTAGCAAAAAAACTGAACTCTTCCTTTCACATGGCACTCAAGAATGAAAGCAGAGTCTTGTTTTTAAATGCATCAGTATAAAGAATTGAAAAAACAGGGAAGACTTAAGGTTGGTATGACAACAAGTGGGGCTTTAGGTAACCACGACAAGGCTAAGAGACTTGGCCATGAGCCAAATAAAGGAGAAAACATGTGGAGATGAACTACTGAACAACAAGAAAGATTTGCCTCAACAAAGCAACATTTTTGGTTGCCAAATTATTCGAGACTAAAAAAAATCTTGTTTCCTAAGCCTATGGACAAAAACAATTAGTACACGCAGAAACAGAGAGACAAAGTCCAAATAATTACATCTTCCTTCTGCCCAATTATGCAAATACTGTATAGAAGTGTTGTTTTGTGGCCAAAGAGTACAAGACCAGCAATAACCAGTTGAGCAAGTGAAGATCCCTCTTTGCCAAATTAGTCCAAACCCAGGAAAGGTGTAATTAAAAACACACTATTAAAAATACAGCTACAGCAAGCACTAAGTTGTTCATGGCCACATAAGCAGATATCCAGGCACAGCTCTCATAAAAATTTAATCAACACTAGAGACTAATAATTAAAATTTACATATAAAAGCCATGCCTGAGCGTTAGGGTTAGGGTCTTAGGACATGATGCAAAACTTTTTAATGCTGTGTCTGTGGGAGACAAGCTTAAACTGGTCCTGACAGTGAGCCACAGGCTGTTCTTGTGTGTCCCCCTTGCCACTGGACAGACAACCCTGTGCACGTGCACTCAGGCACACACATAAATATCACCCCTGTCATATAACAGCTGTGCAGTAGCAGAAAACTCTCCAACTCAGTTTCCTGTGCCTTAAGCTCCTTGCTGGATGTCACCAAGTCCCAGTGCAGCCTCATTGTAAGACAAACAAGACACTGCTGTGGACACTGCTGGGATCAGTGTGATGGCTAAAGAAGGTAGAGTCTCACCCAAACCTATTACTAGTTCAAGCACTGGACTTTCAAATTTGGTCCCATCCCAGCTTTTTTTAGTGTGTTTGTTTTAGTGTGTTTGTGTGTTTAGTATTTACTGCTAGTGCAAACACCTTGTGCTGTGTAGTAAAACCAGGTGTAGAAACATGTCTAGCCAACTTGAAGAATTGCACCTGATATGGAAGACAATGTTCAGCTGAGGAAAGTCCAGTAGCAAATTCATAAAGGAAACAGAATGCAGAAAATGAAAATGTGAATTGTCTGCTTTAGATGAACAACAATCTAAATACTGCTAGTACCTGACTGTTTACTCAATGGCAACTCAGTTTGAAGAACAGAAGGTAAAGCTACAAGGCATACTGAGACATACGCAGAATTAAAGTCACATAAACTCAAGTTAGAAGCTTTTCAGTTTTTTCCATGCAGAAACAAATGCAAAAGACAGTAATGGAAGGTTTATGAGAAATACATTTGAAAGAAAAAAAAAAATCTGCTTTTCTCTCCCCCCTCAAACTACTATAGTGCACTTAAGCAAACAGGCTGTAAAAAGAAATGGGAGCTGAGATGGCTGGATTGTGACCAAACATGTCACAGAATCCTATGCTTAACTCAAATTTGCAATTTCTCTGGCACAGAAGATAGGATCTGTCTGAGGAACCATGTAGGAAGTACCCTTGCAGCTGGCAAAGTGCAGATACAGTGAGGTGTACAGCAAGAATACTCCTATGCCTTTTTTAGTTACCCTTTTAATTAATCGCTTAGAAGTAACATATGAGGTATTGTAAAACAGCAACATGAGGGAAACATATGGCAGGTTTGCCATCTAGCCTGAACAGAGAAATAAGCAGAAAGTGGAGATGAGAGCCTCAGGCAGACACCATAGAATGAAGTTCATGCTGGGGCTAAGCAGCTAAATCCAAGATGAACTTAACTGAGGGGTAAGTCTAACCTAGCATGATGACAAAAAGGTTCTTTTAGATGAAGCACTGCAGCCGCTGGACACCATCTTTGCAGCATAATGTGAAATTAAGAAAAAAAGACATTTTTCCTATGCAGAAGTATGATTTCCAGGACCAGAGACATTTTGTTTTCCCAGGGACTCAAGTCTTAAACATACATGGAATAATTGATTTCATTTGACATACTACATTTCAAAAAGAAAGTAGTTTAAAGGCCATTTGGGGGAAAAAAAACCAAAACAACACAACATCAACAACAAAAAATCAAAACAACAACAACAAAAAACCAAACAAAACCCAACCAACCAAATGAAAACAAAGCAAAAAAAAAAAAAAAAAAACCCACACCAAAAAAAGCTGAAATAAACAAAAAACACCAGAAAACCAAAGAACCCAGAAACAAAAACCACACACTAAACCACGAGAGAGTACGGGGGGGACTTACAAGGATTGAAAAAAAAATGTTTTTAAAACCCTCAAAAACAATGAACAAAAATCTTAAGCAGTTACGTGTCTCTTACGCAAGTCATGATATAATTCTATGAACATAGTTATGCAGACATACATACCAAGTGGTGGGTGGGAATCTATTTGGTAGCAAAAGCAGATAAACTGGAAAGAAACAAATTAAACTCAAATAGAACACAGAAAGCAAAGATCAGTCCAATAGCTCTGGTTGTAAAATATGCTATGCCTTAAGCAGGGCAAGAGACACTGCTCAGCTTCTGGAAGAACCAGAGTCTGAAAAGCACAAGTATCTTGACAAGGAAATAATATCTTTTATGGCTAGAATTTAAGTCTCATATGGCAAACAAACAGCTACTGGATCTGCCTAATGTCCTGTATCAGAAGCAGATGACACAACAATGTTGGAAGTGCATAGATGTTTCTTTCCCTCTGGGCTGACCAATTCCCCAGTCTGCTATGAGGACAGTGGGCTGCGAAGTATTTAAAATTGAAATGTGAACCCAAAGTTGTGCTACCCAATGTCAGTGCCTTTTACAACCTAGGCATCAGACACCTTTCTGTGTGCTGTCCTAAAGGGTTGTTGTGAAATTTCTGTCCAACTCTGAGTCAGATGTGTCTGCATCTCAACAGTATTGGGACAAAACTTTTAAGTATTACCTGGAAAATGCTTATTCAGTAGAACAGGAAAACTTACTCTGCGCTAAATTAGAGGATTCTGTTGATAGGATGTTTTCTATACTCAAATCTGGCCTAGGATTCATGTCCTGGTAGTCAAAGATACACATCAGATTTTATCCCTGTATAGTCAAACATGTGATGTCCTTTCTTAATGAGAAATCAGATATTTCCTACTCTGGGGAGCTTTTCCAAGCCACCGTGGATCCTTTTCATTGTGGTCCATTAGCCTATCTCCTTGAAACCCACCCCCACGTCCTAGGATCCTCCTTCCTCAGACGCAACTCCCCTGGTACCAGTCCCACAGAAATAAAACACTTCCACCAGCCAGGAGGGCAAGACCACATTCTGTTTAATAACAACTCCATAAAGGACTGTACATGCTATTTTGAGCTACCTCCCCTCCTCTACTGTGGTTGCTGCCACGTACAGGCATGGAGGTGTGTAGTGCCATATAGTTGTCTAAGTCTATATGTAATGTGTGCACATGTATGAAGGTGGTTGCACATGGATGTATTTATACATAGCTTTGTAGAAGCGTTTATCTTGTAAGTCACATATCAAAACATGCGAAGTATATCCAACAAAACTGTTCAGGCAAACATGTTTTGGAGCTGGAAGACCAAAGGCAAATCAGACTCTTTTTAGTTATTAAGGGCTAGTGTGGGACAATGTAAGGAGGAAAGCTTTCAGTTGTGGGTCCCTTTCCCTTTTTGTTTTACTTCCATTCAGTACTTTCTCCCCAAACATCAATGCACCTCGGTAAACACTAGCTTAAAAGGATACATATAATCACCACGCAGCTTCCCTGCTACAGAAAATACGCACAGGCGTGGAGGAAGCCCTTGCAAATTGCTTTGCAGCAACCTCCACTGTCCCATACACTTATGCTAAAGTAGTTTCAGATACTGAGAATACAATATTTGAAGACCCAAGCCTTTAGTTATTTTTACACATGCTTCAGAAATCCATTCCGCATGCCACCCCTGAGACTCCCATCCACCACCCTTGTACCTCCCAAATCCTCTGCTGTACCCACCCACATCTGAAAAGAGCTGAAACAAGAGAAATCTTATTCCCTGTAAAATTACTTTTGAGTTCCAATTTTATAGCGCAGAGATTCCCAGAGACCTCCAATCATGCACAACATCCACAAATCAGAGAAGAAAAATTAAAGCCAAACAAGAATATATAGCTGCAAAAGAGCTTTTGGGTTGCAACGTTGCTCAAGCATGCAGTATCTGAAAAGAAGGGAAGTCCACCTACACTTGCCTCATGGGAACATGGCAGAAGTCTGGAAGAGGGTTCTTAACCTTGTAGCCTCCAATCCAATCATGACTGGATTTCCATGCCCAATGAAAATGAATCCAGACTACATGCTTTTATCTTATTAGAAGCAAATCATGATGCACAATCTTGTTTCCATAATGGAGAAAAGCCTTTTTAGATGTTTTTGTCTTGCAAGCATGGACATTTGATCCCTTACAGGAAAGCAAAAACAAGACTAGATTTCAGAGGTCATTTAAAATGTCCCCAGTTGAAGGAGATAAGGAAGATCCTAGCAGGAGCATTCTTTCCACAGAACACTGCAACCCCTCTCTTCCCAGAAAACGGTAGCTACTACACATCAGTAGGTAAGTCCTGCTCATGTCAGAGGGGTTGGGCTTGATGATCTTCAAGGTCCCTTCTAACCAATCTGTGATTCTGTGGTATCTGCATTGAGAACATTCTTGAAGAAGTCTTTACAGTTTTAGTAAATATGCTCTTTCTCAGAATCACAGCCTGACTAAATGTTTCCTCTTCCAACAATGTGTATCTGCACCAGAAAAAATATACCATACATTTATTTTCTTTTGTGCAGACCAACACTGACAATCATAGAGCTTCTCTCCATTTACAAGGAAAAAAATCACACTTTGATCTGCCTATGCTGGGGAAAAATGTCAGTGCAAGGACGTAAATAGACCCTGATGTTCCAAGTGCAGATCTTCCATGTCCATTTGTTAACATAATAACACTCATGCCTTACCCCAGTCAATCCATGGAGTTGGTTGTGCTGCTGAGAGAGCACAGTGTCCCCATGCTCCATGACATACTATGAGACAGAGAGAGACAACTGATCTGGCCCAGAAGTCCACCTCTTCTGCTTCTGCACAGGTTCACTACTACTTAGCCTGGGAAAAGCCAATGGTACAAAAGAGGCACCTGGCATTGACTGTACAGCTTGCAATCGTATTTGAAACTGTGCTTTAATGACTGTAGGTTGTCCTACACATACATTTAGTTCTAATAGGCACCATTTTACTCACATTTTCCCTGTTTATTTTTCCTTTCCCTGAGCCATGGCATAGAAATCTTTCCCTGTCAGATTGCTACAGGGGAGGAAAATCAAAGATGAAAGTATTACTTATTTACATTTTTCTAGTTGTAAGCTGCTGATAATCTCTGTATAGGAATTAATTTTTTTCTTTTCTTTCTTTTCTATTTTTCTTTTAGAAAAAGCTGAACAGTTAGTTAAAAAGATATGCCAGAGATGTCTGAACAAGGAACGCTGATAAATCCACCTGGGAGAAATTAGAAGGAAGAGCTTAGACTTTGCCAATGTTGCTCTGTTTTTTATAGCATTTAGAGGCAGGTTATCTGAGTCTGCTTCTCCTTCTAGGCAATTCCAATACAACAGTTAAGGCAAACTAAGCTGCATTTAGGTATTTTGGGTTTCCAGTGAGATTTGAACTCACACTAACTTCATTAGGGCAAGGAGTAAGTTCTTATTTGATTTCCCTGAAGAACTAAGCACACTGTGAACTGTTTTTAAGACAATGAAAAAGAAGCTAGCAGGTACCCAAATTCAGGGAAGTCAATATCCTATCACTGTCTTAAAAAAAAAAAGCATGACTTGGACTAAGTACCATAAACTGCAATGATTCTGGACCTACAGCTTGTATAGAATTCTGTACCTCAGTCCACTCTGCCAGCTTCTTACCTGTGTTGTGTAAACAAAAGACATCAAGCTTTTCTTGACCTTTTTCCAAGCCTTTCTCTCCATGTCTTCCCTCTCTGCCACACACAATGCGGCAGAAGCCTGTACATTGTTCCACACTACCCTGCCTCACCACAATACCTCCTACCTCTATCACACAGAGATGACTTTCCTTCTCCAGTTCTCTTCTCTGAGGCTACAACTAACATTTTTCATTGTTGCTGTACACAGCTCTGTGTGGCTCTGCCTAGGAGTGAAGTACTCTCCTGGATCTCACACTAGACGGGAACCGGCCTGAAAACAGAGGAAAATATCCCTTCCAATAGCTGTGCTTTACTCTCAAGTCTCCCCTCTTGCAATTACAGGTTAAGACTTATCAGTATCTTTAGCTGCCATGGAGTTAATCACTGAGTGCATACAAGATTTGTGCATGGTAATTTTATTAATTTCATGCATATATCAAGTTACTCATGTCCTCCTGCCCAATTTCCAGAGTTTAACTTAAAGGGGCCTGTGGAAGGAAACAGTGAAGGAAACAACAGCACATAAATAACAAAGACCAAATCTAATAAGAGCATACTAAAAATTCCAAACACTAAGGCAGACAATGGGGAATATGTCCTTCCTAGTACACCAGTGAGGTTTACTCTTTTCAGACAGACATATCACAATCAGCTTAAGCTAATTTAAGTTGCATCTGCAACTAGTCTTCCACATGACCATCTACACGTTTCACCAGCCCTCAGTGATGCCTGCCTCACCAAGAGAAGCAATATGAAGAGATCATCCCACTGAAACCTTTATTTAAGTAGGGGACTGGGTTAGTTTTCAACGGGGCCAGTTCCTGAGCAGCCAAATGAGTGTTAGTGCTGGTGCTTTTTAGGCAGTAGAAATACAGAGCTGGTGGTGATGGAAGAGAGGAGGCAGGACAGCTCCTTTGAGCAGCTTACACTCATCATGAAGATGCCATTTCTAAGTGTACTTTCCCAGTTTCTCTAACCTGATATAAAGGAAGGCCAGCTGCTGAGAACAGCACTCTCCCTCTGCTCACAGCTCTTCCATCTCCACTTTTATAGCAGGGTGAAAGTCCCTGGCTTGGTGTGGGCCAGCTGTGCATCAGCAGCTGCCCACAGGTTGTGGGAGGTGAGCATGGTCAGAGCAGAGTTTGTCCTCCTTCAAGGCAGCTCACCGCTGGATCAGCTTAGAAGTATGGCGAAGCTCTGTTCTCTGCAGCAAGCCCATCCTGAAAGGTGATATTACCATTCGTTAAGGGGGAAAGCAAGCGGAGGGCTTGTCAGCAGCTTTCAAAAAGAAGATGATAATTTAGAGGCACCGAAACTGAAAGAAGCAGATTAACTTCTTTGACCCAGAGCCTGAGATAATGGAATTGAAGAGAACCCAGAAGGCCTGTAAGGAAAGCTTCAGATTTATATAAAAGAAAAACCTATGAAATAGTATAACTAATCAGGTATGAGCAATCATGGAAGAAGGAACAAAAGAGAATTTTCTTGCAGTAGAAGATTTTAAATTAGGGTCACTTCTATTTAAGCCTTCTTTCATGTTTAGCACAGTAATTTCAACAAGTTCCTACTGAAGACTTCGTGGAAAGATGGGAATCTTCTACCTTCACTACTTCAAGACTATCCTAAATTTTCTGTAGTGAAGCATTGCTTCATAATGAGCTTGTGGAAACAAGCATCAGAGCTCAGTTTCTCAGTAACTGCAAATCAGGGCTACTGAGCTTACCTGTCCTTCTTATTTACAGACTCACAAACACAAATTGGGCTCTGACAGTTAGGCTGGACTCTCTCCAACTCATTCCTCTTCACCAGGATAAAGGGAGACTGCTGGCCAAATTTCGCTCACAGAGCACCTGTGCCTCCCATATGCTTGAATAGGTGTATCTATATAATAACAGCTTTTCTGGGAAACGTACAGTAGGTTCCAGGTCTCTCTCTCTGATACTTGATACACACAGGCAGCAGGCCTGTTACATAAGAAAAGGCCAGATTATACAAACAATTTTCCACTTTCAAAGACATTCAAACTGCCTTTCCAGTTCAGCTCAGGCTGCTCACTCGGGTGGCAAGTGTGGACAGGAAGATCTGCTCTCTCTATTCAAACTCCTGGCAACTAGCTCTTTTGGATTGTGGAGAGGTATGGAAAATAGCCTTTTTCTTTCTTTCTTTCTTTCAGGAAAAGGCTGAAAATGTATTACTCACAGAATGTTAACACATTTACGAAATAAAAAATTACAGAATTTACTAAGCTGGAAAGCTTTTACAGAGAGTGGTGTTCAAATCAGTCTGTATCCACAGAGAATGAGGCTATCCACAGGTTTTTAGACAGCAGGTTATGGAACTATACAGCAGGATATAATTCAGAGGCTAGAAGAACCTTCAGATTTTCTCTTCCTATTGGACTGCACAGAATTTTCTGTAAGGTCATATTTTTTTACACTTTTCCCTATGTAGATAACTCCCTGTCACTGCCTTCCATGGAGAGACCTTTTAGACATCAATCAGATATCTTAGTAAATGTACCACATATTCATATTAAAGAAAAAGAAGCCCTGGAGAAGTTGACCCTCATGTTCCAGTCCTGTAAACAACAGAGAGGGATCACTAGAAGCTACTCTGAAAGTTACCATAAACATCCAGATTGGTCCTGGAGAGGCACGTGGGAACAAAATGGTTCAGAGAAAGGAACAACAAGCCACCCAAATCTCCAACAGAGGTACACACTTAAGCATTTTTTCCCCCTTAAGACCTTTTAAAATAGAAATAAAAATAGCCTTAAACTTATTTACTCATCTGCTGAGGTGCTATTGGCACTTGCCCCATCTCCCTTTTCTGGCTAGTGTGATTTCCCAGGCCCTGCTCCACAACTGGACCCAAGCCAGTTCAGGAGAATGAACTACCACTGGCCCTGCAAGAATACAGGAGATAATTTTTATCAAGACTTGCTGTCCAAGGGAGGTTAGTACCTGAATGTGTAAACATCTTTGAAGAGATATTGAAAGGTCATCATTCAGGAGAAGAGCGACCTCCTTAGAAAGACAGAAGCAAGACCAAGCAAACACATAAAAACAGATGGGTCACTACAACTTTTCTCTCTTACCTACACCAAATTACCAGTCTTACTCATACATCCCAGAGGTCTTTCATTCTGAGGTGCAGTGGAGAGGGTAGACAGATCTGCTTGAAGTGGACTTGGCTGGAAAGACCTGGGTATTGGAAAAGGAGTCCCTCTTTTTGCAGCTGCCTGTGGTAGTGGGAAAAAGCTGAGTGGGGTAAAGTTTTCCTGAGAGCCCCATTCCTACTTTTATAATTCCTGAACATCACTTGTTTTGCTTGCCAGGAGCTGTCTGAACTCTGAGACTTGATTATATTCCCTCAGTCATATTTTATTCACCTTAGACATTCTTTCCTGAAAATACAAAGGAACTAAACCTGAAGCAGGAAAGCAGCATGTATCACTCTCCTGTTATCCAAAGAACACACCAAGCCTGAAGAGGAGGCAAAGAAGAGACAAATGTATCACGAATTCAACAGAGCAAATATGAGTCAGAGTAAGTGAGAAAGAGTTGCTCCTGGAACAGTATGGCAGTGTCCAGGCAAATTCCTTTCTCTAGCTCATCAGATAGAGCATCTGATCTACACCCATGCTTTCCTGATGTTTCCTTGCAAGAGGTCTTGCAATTAAAACTCAGCACTTGGGTAACCTCAGCTAGTTCTGTTCAGTCCTTCAGCAAAATCAATAACCTTATACGATTTTTGCTTTTGTCCCTGTTGTTTTTTTTTTCTTCTGGTGAGAGCTGAAAGGAAACAATTTCCTTTCAAAAACTCTACTTCCCAAAAGGAGGTCTGTAAAAAAAAGTCAAGGAATTTCAAGAGAACAAATTCCCCCTAATCAGAGAATCATGTTTTTTAAACAAAAAAATATATAACCCGTACAAATAGGGAAAACTCCTAAAAGCAGCTTTCTCCACACCTAAAAAAGAGATGGGAGGGAAAAACAAACAGATCGAGTACTGAGCATTATTTACACTGCTTGGGGGTAGGAAAACAAAAGAAGAAAACATAGGCAGGAAAAAGAAGACAAATAGGAGGAGAAAAATTCTCCTCACCCCTTTTCCTCCAGCTGTATTTGGCACTGCAGGAGTGGCAGAAATGGGAAAGGTGCAGTATTTCTGTAAAGTCATGACTGGAGTACAGGCCTTTCCCATTAATAACTGCTTTGTTAGGAACACTTATCCAGCATATAAAAAGGTCTAAAAAAAAGCACAAAAACTGAAAACTCTAATGTAAACTAGGCATCTAGTGATCTCATAGCTGTACACACTGTTCCTGGACCTGCTGCCTACTCTCTGGGTCTCCTCATTCTGCTGGCAAGGAAAAGACAGAAGGACACGGCAGCAACCCCAAGATGGACATGTCCTCAAGCCCCCTGCAAGAGTCAGCTTTTTATGACTGTCTCCGTAGCTGAAAATGTCCTCTCCACTGGCTTCCAGTGCCCACTGCCAAAAGGACACACCACTCTTGCCAGCTCCTGGGAAGGCAGAAATGTCAAAGAGAGAAAGAAATAAATGAAAGAGACCAAAGCATGAATATCTGAGAGCAGGGTTAGATGTGTATCTGCATCCATTCTTCCATGACACAGCAGAGCCGTGCCCATAGAGCCACACTGCCAGCACAGCCCGGGCCCACGGAGTGCAGTTCATATCCATCAAACCTACAGCTTTGTATCAAGGTGCTACTGAGGAGATCTGGTCACACAGCACATCTTTCATCTCAGTAAGGTCTGTATTGAACACGGCCTGATCCTCTGTGTCAGCCACAATCACAACACTAGGGCAATCTAGATCTGCAAAGCCACATCTTCATTTTAAACCAGTTCATATTCATATGTTCTATCAAAGGGGGCCAAGTCCACAGAGCAACATCCATTCTGCCAATATGAATTCTAGCCACAAAGCTGCTCCCTACACCAAGCCTGTCTCATGAGCCACATTCCCAGTACCCAGAAGAGTTTGTATCCACAGCCAAGACTTTGTATTAAAAAGATTTAGAAATTATTTACCAATCCAGATCTCTCCAAGCACATCACGTTGCCCAGAGCAATGAAAATCCAAAATATGTGTCATGGGGGAGGGGAAGAAGAGGTTTTTATGTGTCAATCACTTTGAGATTTTCCTCGTTTAAAAAAATAATTAAATGTCAGGAATGGAAGGTGTGTCTGCTTGGAAATATGGGGAGCTGCAGAGAAGAATCCCTGTAATTTCATTCCTTGCCACCCCTCTCTTTGTTCAGCAATGATGAGAACTTCACAGAAAGCATCAGTTGTTTGTTTCTCCCTCTTCCTCATCAAAGGACTGCACCCCAGAGGAGGTGACATCTGAGACTTTGCGGCTCAGTGCAGCATGTTCCATCTCCTCTCGAGGAGACAAAGATTCCAGGTCCCGGCACACTGCATCATCCTCCTCTGGAGAGGGCTTCTTGTTTAGGAGAGGTGCTTTCTCCAGTCGTGGGTTCCCTTCATCCTCAATGTGGTCCTCCATGTACGTGCTGGACTCAGCTCCACCCCCACTTTGAGAAGTCTGCAGGGGCCACACGTGGACCAGCCCCGTGCTCTGGATGAAGTTCGGCTCCTGCCGATGTTGCTGCAGCTGCTGCTGCTGGAGAAAGCTGCTCTGAAGCAAAATGCTTTCCTGAAGGTTTGTCTGGGACTCATCGAAATTCTGGCCTAGGTAGGAGCCGGTTGCTGGGGAGGCGATGAGGGACTGGTCGCTGGCCTCCCAGGCGTCGGATGAACCTAAGCAATACATGCCCTGCGAGACGTAGGAATGAGGCCAGCTATCATACTGCGTCTGGGCCATATGCTCTGCAAGCAAAGGAGACAAATAACACACGGTTAGACACTCTCCCTAGGCCAAGCGGGCTCATCCAGGTAGCCTGCGTGCCTGTGCATGGCACTGTACTGCACAGGGTGGATGAATCCTTTAGAGGGAAGGAGGGCAAAGAGAAAACACAGTTATGGGCACTCAGCAGGTGACTTTGATTATACCCACAACTGACTGTAAGAGCTGGTAGCTTTCCACAGCTTTGCTCTGAAAAGGCAAAAGGAACTGGGCTTTGGAAACTCCCTATTAAGATTAGATTCCTTGGACAACTCCACCAACAGGGATGACTCTAGCAGATCTCACTGGGGCTACAGAATAAAACAGCATAGAGCAAAAGAGAGCAACATGACAACCAGAGCAGAAAGGTGGTGTCTTAAGATTAGCAAGAAGCACTGGAGCTCACCTTGGCTCTCCATCAGCTCCTGATAGTTCTCAGAGTAGTTGCCTGCTGGGTTGTCCTGATTTGAGTTCACACTCACATCCTCACCATCCATGGAGGACCAGGCCATAAGAGTTGCTTCAGAAATAGCAAATTGCTCCATCACTCCTGTGCCAAAGGAGACAGGAAAGGGAAGCAAAGATGTGTTGAAGTCTGCACTTCTCACCATCATCCTTTACCCCATCTTTAGGTCACACTGTCCCACTCCGGTCCTATCTCAGCAACACCCATCACCCACAACCTGCCCTCACCCTCTCCACCTCACATTCCACTGGCAATATCTCAACCATCAAAGTCTCTCTCTACTTCAGCCACCCAAACCCACAGCCTCTCCCGAGTGTTTTTCTCATGCTCCTGCATTTTGTTCTCTCAGGCATTCTGCTCTGGGGCACCCTGACCAATCCAATCCGTGTGCCACAAACAAGGCACAGCTACCTGCAAGGAAGCGGGCCTCCTTCTCGCCGTCACTGAGGTCCGAGTAGGCGTCGGCATCCTTGCGCGCGCTCTCGTGCGTGTGCTGCTGCTGCTGGCTCTGGGCTTTGCCCCAGCCCTGCCACTCGATCATGTGAGCCACACGGCCCTGGCCCATTGCCGTCGGCTTCGTGACGTGGTCCTTCATGCTGCGAGATATCCCTAAGGGGCCAGACATTGGAAAACAAGGGAGGGCTATTACACAGCTCCAGCGTTTTTGGCCATGCTTTTCACCTCTCTTAGAAGTGGAGCTTCTCCCCTCCTTTCCTGACAGGATGCATGACTAGGGCTGGGTGTCTCCCACCTTTCACTGCATCACTCTCCAGGGGAGTTTCTCCATCTTTCCTTGGACAAACTCTCAGAAGGGGGAAAAAGGGGAACCCCAAATATGAAAGACCATTTCCTTCCTTGCCTAGAATCCATTTTGTTGGGCATAAAGGATGAAGCCTGGAAGTGAACAAATTAAGAAACAGAAAATGGGGTTAAACCCAAGACTGAGGGGAAGCAATTGAAGATGTCTGAGGTGGGGTGCACAGTGAGAAGCCAACGGGAGTAAGACAATTCTGTTCTTTACAAGGGCAACAACTGTGAGATTTCTGTATTTAGAACCACAGTGGTGGAGATTCCTCTAAGGCCATGAAAAGGCAAAAGGAGAAGTTGTGAGAGCGACAGAGAGATATGGAAGAGGCACAAAGGCCTGTGGAGAGAAGCTGCCAAGGATAAAGTCAAATTTTGAGGACCTCACCAGAGAAAGATGATTTAGCCAAAGCCCCAATCCCATAAGCATTGGAGTTGCGTTTCAGCTTGGGGAGGATGGAGGTCGTATCTTCCATGGAGAGCTGAAAAGAGAAAGAATATGAAGAAATGATATACAGGAAGGAGAAAAGGAAGTGAATTGAAGTGAGAAAACAGTAGGTAGTTGGAAGATGAGGAGCAGAAGCAAGCAATAAGAACAAAAGAAGGAAAGGAAAAATTAGAGGCTATAACCAGGACTGGATATTGCATGGCACTGGGACTGACTGAGGAAAGGCCAGACAGAGAGGCAGAAAGAGGCTGTGAGAAACCTCCTGTTGGCAGCTGCCAGTCCTCCAAAGACATGCTGCACCATTCCCAACTCTCTGTTAGAGATGCATGACCTGGATGATGGACAATTCAGGGATCTTGCAGTGGGGAGTTGTCAGTGCAATTGGCAAGCCACAGTAATGTATCATATATGCATCATGCTACCAATTTTTTAATTGTTACTATGGGTTTTTTTTTTTCCTTCTTATATGGTCTTAAGAAAATGATCATGACTATATCAGTGATGGGTCATGTTTCAAGCACTTACATTTGTAAAGAAATTTGGTCTACAGCTCTGCTTAATTTTCTTTACTGTCTTTTCTACGTTTATCCTCAGTCCCTGAATAACAAGGACAGGGCACTATTGGGACAGGCAGCCATCACAAACATCATCAGAAAAATAATCTCTCAAGATGAATTCATCAGGCTTTTTCAGAGATGCCAAGCATTGCATATGAGGCTTAACTTTCACAAGCGCTAAATAAACATTGCTTCTGCTCTTCATTTCAACCTCTCTGAAAATCAAGGCCAGAATGTTTCAAACACAAGGATACTCAAAAGTAGTGACTACGACACCGGAAATTTTAAATCCTGACACAAAACAAACACTTTGTCATAGGCGCTGACCTCACAAAAACTGAGTGGAGCAATAACTGGGCAGTGAAATAACTGGAGGCAAAGGAAGGCATTGTAAAGATCTTTCACTGTGTATAATTCCAGTCAGTTGCCAAAATATGAGAGGTGAGTTTTTCTGGAAACTGAGTGTAAATGCAGCAGCTAAGGCATCCTGCAACTGTGGAGCCAGGAATGTGCCGTGTGTAACATGAGCTGAAGAAATCAGAAAGCAGATGATGAACAGCAAAAAGTGAGAGCACAGCCCTTGTTCCATGATGCATTTCCTTTGGTGATGAAGGTTGTTGGAGAAAGTCCATCTCTGCCCCCATTGGTCATTCCTGCCTGGGTGCTCCTGCTCAGTACCCACCCACTTGTTCCAAGACAGCCTGGGAGCTGTGCTGTGAGCTGCCTCATGGAACCTATCCAAAAAAGAAAGTAAATTGCAGAGGGCTCCTACTATTGCAAGGCTGAAGAGCTGTGACATGGAGGCAGGAATGAATGGGAAGGGAAGGAAATCAGTAATCCTGCTTCGGTACCAAAGAAGATCTATGGAATTACACTAAGTAAGAGCTGCCTCATGAAAGAGCTCCATGGATTCTGTATGGGCTGGAAAATGGGAAACTACAAGCAAGGAAACTGTCTTCTACTATCTTTAGGGAAACACAGCCTTGTATACTTTGCTTTCAGCCAGACATAGGTGCAGTGAGGAAAAAAAAATGACAAATTTCTTCTAGACATTTGCTGCATGCACCATTGTTTTCCAGTATAATTTGCTTCTGTAACTGATCCTAGGCAAAAGATCCCAAGCTGTAAGTGCCACAATGAAAGACATATCAGCATGATGAGAACTAGTTAAAAATTATATTCAACGTCCCAAGTACTTTCAAATCACAGTAAAGAAGAAAGCTACAGGTATTTTAAAAGTTTTGAAATAATCTGGAATTTGAAAATACAGTAATTTCACGAATACAAGCCGCAGCAATTTGACAAAAATTTTGGTGGAAACCCGGAAGTGCGGCTAATAGTCGGGTGCGGCTAATATATTAATAATTTTCTGACATTTACAACCCCAGACGTGCCAGCCAGAGTGCCGAGCCAAGCACCGGCCAGTAAAAGCCGGCATTTCGCAATTGTTACAGTGTTACCGTGTTGCCCTGGCTCCCTGCAGGCAGCACGGGGGGCGGGGAGAGAGGCGGGAGAGCTCTCTTCTTCCCTCCTCTGCTGCAGCCCAGGGGAGGGGGGGGGGGGGGGGGCGCCGCCATTGCCGCAGCTCCGGGAGCCGACGGGAGCCCTGCGCAGCCATTGCCGCGGCCCGGGGAGGGGGGGGGGAAGTGCGCGCCGCCATTGCCGCGGCTCGGGGAGGAGGCGGGGTGCTTTGTCCGCGCCCGCCGCCGGCGCCACGGGCGCGGGAAAGCTCCGTCCCCGCCCGCCGCCGCTGCCGTAGGAGCGGGGGAAGCTCCGTCCCTGCCTGCCACCGCGGGGCAGCGCCGACCCGGGGTGACCGAGCCCAGGGGCAGCGGCGACCGGCCCCGAGCGGCAGCACCGGGCTGGGCCACCTGGCTCCGTCAGCGGCCCCTAGCGGGCCGAGCCTGCACAGCCTTAGCTCAGCCAGTAAACCCCGCCCTCCCGCGGTTCTGTTACTAATTCCACGCGGGTCCTCACTGCGAACGACAGAGCGGCTTATATTCGTGTGCGGCTTATCTATGGACAAAAACCGAAATATTTGCCAACACCCAGAGATGCGGCTTATACTCAGTGCGGCTTGTATTCGTGAATTTACTGTACTTACACTACTCAAAAGGGAGGTGCTAATCCTGGCCTTCCAAGTGTACAAAACTATAATGTTAACTTACGTGAAAATATTTTATAATACCCTTTTAAAAAGTCCAGTAGAAGAAATATGCACTATTCCTTTCTCAGGATGCTGTTTCTGAATTAGTGAAAAAGAAAAAATTTTTTTTTTCATGGCACAGGTATTAAGAGCAAAAGAAACATGTAATTAAAATGCTTGCTTGTTTCTCATCTGCTTTTTAACTGAAGTTAAAATAGGTGGTACTCACCATCTACCCTGGGATACATAAAGAATTCTGTTACTTCTGTGTGCAACTGAAAATGAGGCGATTTTCGACCAAACTCCTGGACAAGATCAAATGATGCTCTAATCAAGGACTACTATTTTTTGAAGTATGCTGGACAAGCACCTTTCTTAATGTAGCAGTGCCCAGAAATTTCAAAAACAGAACATATGAAATGACACACATTTGTCCCAAAAGGATGAAAGCAATTCTATAGCCACCTACAGCTCGAAATACCTGCCAGGCAGCAAAAGACTCAGAAGCAAATAAAAATCTATCACCATCCCCTGAATCATAGACAACTCCCAGAATTTCAGCGGCACTAAGGACTTTCAGTCATGTTCCCATTCTGGCTTCCACTGCATCCAAGGTCAGACAAATCCTGGTCTTCCTATGACTAGAAAGTTGAAAAGTGACGCAGTGCATACTCACATTGATACCATCCCAGGAGAAATCCGTCCGTGTTTGCTAAAGAAAGCAAAGAAAGGCACCACATCAGTGTAGCAAACAACTTGCAAGTAGCCATGCAACTCCAGTAGTTTACCACAATCAAGAGGCACTACTTTATCCAGTATGCTATAAAAACCTTGTGTCTTTCTGAAGATGGTTTCATTCCCTGCTGGTGAGTATGGTGCCTGTAGGTGTCACGGTGTTTGAAGGTGAAAAAGTGAACAGTGTGATGGAATAGGAAAGACAAAAGCACCTTTTCCCAAGGCCATCCTCCTAAGTGTGGGTTGCACCACTTTGAGAATAACACAAGGAGGAGCTACACCACCTTTGTATTTTGAGTGTCCTACAGCTAGCAACTCAATTCTGCTGGAATTATTTTGTCCTGCAGTGTTTCGGTTTGTCCATGCTGACTCACTCGCCTCTTGCACACCAGAAACATTTCCCACATCAACCATCACAGTACCAATTTAGAGTGTATTTCCTTCAGCTGGGAGGACTCATATTTCAACATCTTGGGTCTGGGGATGGGAGACGCTCAGGAAAATTTAGATGACTCATGTTACACCTATGGTATCCATTCATATAAATCAAAATGTTCACTGAGGTGTGGTTTATGCTCAATGACTTTTAGATCTGTTTTGATTTGACTGAATTCTCCATACAAGATTGGGCCCAACAATTTCTGCCAGGACTCCATGAAACTCTACATGTCTTGAAGTTACTTTACAAGCCAGCAAGGTACACAAACAAAATATTTTTATTTTTATTTTTACCTGTATATATACACCTATTAACATTTTTCAAGGTTTTGCAAACTGTATGTTATTTGTTAAGCTTATTTGTGAACATTATTTGTGTTTCTTCAACTATTATGCATGTAAAATAGACTTTATCTTTCTATTAGTCATCGTTGCATACTTGGAAACTTACAAAGCTGAAAATTCAGGATCTAAGAATGCAGAATATGTAATAATTCAATGAACCAGCCCTTAAAATACTGCATGGTAAGTCAATTGTCTGTGAGTTACTAGTAAATGCATCTCTAAAATTCAAAATGCAGACAAATGTGTTCCTTCGAAAGATTTCATGGCTGTGTTGCAAAGCTGGGACAGACACAGTGCTGGACATTCAAATGTGAGCCCCTGATTCAAGGAATGCAGACCTACAGGCTTGTCAGAACTGTCACTGTTTTTCTCATGCTGCATTCCACTCCCACCATGACTAGTTAAAAAGCACTTTCATTTGCAAATTCTTACTCACTATGGATCTTGTGAAGGGAATGACTCAATTCTATTCAGAGCAAGCCAAACTACCCAGGTATGATCTTCAGGAGCTCACCGGCATTCTGGTCCTCTCACAGATGATGTCTCAGTGATGCACAACACCCATTTCTGAACTCAGAATTCAAACTTTCTCATCTCCTTGGCTAAGTAGCTCTGGGCCAGGCACTTACCTCAGTGGAAGGTCGATGGAAGCTGCTGCCATGCAGTGAACTCGTGCTGTCCATATTGATTTGGTCCACATCTTTCAGTCCCTTCCAGTCTACTGCAATCACCTCGTTTCCTGTGGGAACACATCTGGTCAGACTTCTGAGTGCCACTGCAATTTGTTCTATCAGTCTTAAGCCAACTCAGCTAAGCAAGCAGGAGAATCACAGAGTTTAAGGCCACAACAGACATATCAGATACTCCATTTTTAATCAACTCAACTCAACCTCATAAACATTATATTTCTCACAGCTATCTCCATATGAAAACTAGTGATTTGTGTTTTTCTCAAGCACGACGTATGCTTGGCTAAAGTACAGATTCATCCAGTCATCTAGTCATGATGTGACTGGGAAAAAACCAACTCCTTTAATATTCCCTTTCCATATTAAACCATCATCCCCTAAAAAGGCATTCCACTGTTATGGTTTGAATTAGTTGGACATCAGCTTAGAGCTGCTGGAGCCTTTGCTCTGCCATCCTCAGCAAGATAAAACACCTTCTAATACCTGCTATTACATTTCAAATTTTAAATATCAATAATATAAAATACAAATAATAAAATTTTATTAAGATTAAAACATTTAATATTATTAAATTTAAACACTGAAACTAAATGCTAAGAAGCTCATGCAAGTAGTCAGCCAGGCAACCAGGACTGCTCTGTGCAGTCAGCAATTTACTATGTCTTCAGCCTGTGTGCCATCCTCAAACTCTGGTTAAAGTTATTTGCTCCCATGTCATGGAGGAACAACTGCACCATCCTTAAACCAGCCTCCTAGAACCTGTCAAGAAATGTAGCTGTCAAAATGATCATCTGTTCAGCAAGGTCTAGTCTGTTTGGATTGAATGTGAATGGTTCTACTTTCATGATCTTCTACCTTTTTTTTTTCTCCTTATAGCAAATTTATCCTCCACAGACATATGCAAAGCCCCTTGCTCATTATAGCAGTTCTGGCACATTTATAGAGTGCTCATCACTGCACTTCCCCAGTACAAATCCTTTGAGAGGTGAGAGATGATGCACTCCACCCCACACAGGCCTATAGGAGCCATGGAGGCACTAAAGGTTGGGAAACGTGAGGCATTCCTCAGCTAGAATTCAAAATACAAAAAACCTGATTTTGTCCCCTAAAACAGCTAAACATGGTAATATGAAACAAATCAGAAAGACGCTATTTGCATATTGTGGTGTCCACCAGACCTTCACATCTCAAATTTCTGCTGCACAGGAAGATCCATTTCTGAGAGAACCAAGGGATATTTTTTCCTTCACATCCAAAGTACGTTTCTGTTCATCAGGATCATTAGAACCAAGCGCTTTAATAGCACCCCCATATGCTTCTAATTAGGCTGAGTAAAGCTGCTGTTCTCCGACTTACAGTTCCTTGCAACTCAGGGAACTGAAAAGAAACAGGATTCCTGTACTGTGTGCTACAAAGGTGAGCACAGAGGTCAGACACAGCCAGACCTCAGGAGGAGGCAAGACATTGCTATGATGAGCATGACAAACACCACCTTTCAGGGCTGAGATCCTCTTAAGTGGTGTTCCTGACAAGCACACACACGTATTGGGCCTCACCAAGCTCTTGTGACAGCACTGCCACTGACTGGACTGGCAACCTTGAGTCCAGCAAAGCAAGAGAAGGCCATCTGGGGATTTCTGTATTCCAGCAAGAGGAGCAAGGCTTCACGGGCCACTTGTGAGTTTCCTGTTGCCACCATGGCTGGGAATTTGTTATATCTGGGGTCAAAGTAAACATTCCAGGGCTAGAAGTCTCTCTGGCAAAGGGAAGTTCCAGGCAGAGCTATGAAAGCCCAGCTGACAGTCCCAGACACCAGCTGTAAGGTCTGGCTGTGACTTAGAACGGAGTACACTTGTACTCGGTCCCCGTGAACAGGGAAGGGGTAAAGGGAAGAAGGAGGGAGCATTATGAGGAAGTGCACATCTAAAGAGGAAGGAGTGGAGGGGTTGACTGAGCAGGGTGAACTGAGGGTCCACCAGAGGCCGGTGATGAAACTGGTGCAAAAAGCAGAGCAGGACCAGCCCCTGCAGATTGGGAGCCAGCTGCTTCTTCCTCTCTGTGCTCCTTTACCTCCACCTCTTCACACTAGAAGGGGACAGCTGGGGCATTTCTGCCACAGAGATGAACAAGGCAGGGATGCTGGAGGGGCAGGGGAGATGTCATCTCTCCAGAGCAGAAGGCAGCTGTACAAAACCCCTTCAGTGCAGGTAACAGTGTCACACCTGTTTTATCTCCATTTGCCGAGGTCTTTCCTGCACTCTCAGCTCTTTCTGAGCATAATGATGTGGCCCTTCTGTAGGTCTAGAGCCACCCTGGCACACACTGCAAGCAGGCTGCAGCACCATTCTGAGCATGCACTGCAAAGACACCTCCACCCCAGCCAAAGGGGAGCCTCAGCACATGTGCCTTGACAGCCCCAAAGTTCAGCAGATGACACTCAGCCTTTGCTCTCACTGCTGCAAGCCCAATGGTTTTCTTGAAGTGTTAGAATGTGGAAAATATTCATAGAACCACACAATGGTTTGGGTTGGAAGGGACTTTAAAAATCATCCACTATGGACAAGGACACCTTTCACTAGATCAGGTTGCTCAGAGCCCCATCCAACCTGGCCTTGAACACTCCCAGGGATGGGGGATCTCTGGGCAACCCGCGCCTTCACACTACCTTCACAGTAAAGAACTTCTTATTATTATTGAATTTAAACCAACCCTCTTCCACTATGAAGCCACTTCCCCGGCGCTATCCCTCCATGCCCTCGCAAAATGTCCCTCTCCAGCTTTCAGGCCCCCTTTTCATACTGAAAGGTGCTATAAGGTCTCCCAGGAGCTTTCTTTTGTCCAGGTTGAATATCAATAATATTCTGGCAGATGGTAGCATCAAATGGTTAAAGAACATCAAAGAATTATTAGTCTCAAAGTCCACACCTGTTCTGTAACAGCAGAACTAAAGACCTACAGAATTTATTTACTACTGTTTCTTTCCAGTTGAAACAACTCATCTACCTAGTTCAGGGGGAAAGAATGAGTAATAAGTGATATTGCATGCTCTATAAAGACTGAATGATTTTTGAAAATACATTCTTGGTCTAAACAGTTTCACAGGTACTAAGAGAGAAACGTATTGAGAGAAAAGAACTCTTTAACATCTTATTGAGCGAAAAGAACTCTTTAACATTTAAATAGTTTTAAATGTAGTCATATCTACTGAAAAGTTACAGCATCACACACTGTTTGAAAAGAAAATGTCTGTGTTCTAACTGATGTTGGGCCTGAGGTAATATTACTTTCTCTCGTTGAAAATTGGATAAAGGTTAGTGGGTTTTTTTTCCTCTCCTGCTAGAAACAGCAAGAGCAACAATAACCCATGTTAGACCAAGACATGAAAAAAATAAGTACTGCTCTCACAGATGGAAGGAAAGAAACATGGAAAATCAGGGAAAAAAGTATGGCGAGTGAAGTGGGAAAACAGAAACTGAAAACAGTACTTTGTAAATTAGCATTCTTTTTATCCAGTCTCTTGTCAACCTCTTTCTCCCTGCAATGAGTACAGAGTTTTTTTCTTTTGTAATGGTATGTTTCTTCTCCAATATAATTTCTCTTATCCATCTTCCATTCCAGCTTCTGCTAATCATCATGACTATTCCATTTGTAATTCTATGATCAATCACCTCTTACAGAATAGTATTTGCTCTTCTCCACATAGAGGTGATAAGAATTTTAAAATGAGTGGGTCACAAAGCTAATTTTAAAGTGGAATTTTTACAAACATGCCATCAAATTTCTCATTTTGATGTTCTGAAATGAAATTATGAAAGTTGAAAGATAATTGGGTTTCTGATTTCCTTGTCATTGTTTCTGTATGGTGCATATAGAAAGAATATAGAGGGGATTCATTTTGATTCATTTGAACTTTTAAAAGATGTCTTCATTTCATTTAAAAATTTATTATTTGGTTTTGGGCTTTTTAACATCATAGATTTCATGCTTGTTTTGGAAGATTCAGTGGATGGCTGAAGAAAAAGTAGGAAGCTGATGATATGAAACAGAGAGGGAAAATGAAAGCTGTCAAAATACATTAAGCCACGTTATTTCAGATCACGGGTGCTTGGTATTTTTTAACACAAATTAGATAAAAACAAAAAGTCCGCAAAAACACTTGCAAGAAAAAGATGTCTCCATTACAACTGACCCAACATTCCAACTCAAGTCATTTAAGCCTTTGAGGGAAAACATCATCCCTCCTTACAGTACTGTTAAGGTAAAAATCAAGATTTATTTTTAAGTCAAGCCTTTCTAAATAATAAATATGAAAAACTTTTAAAGAGGAAAAAATGTGGGGGAAAGAAAATATAATTTTCCCCACTTCTTGCTTTATTTTGGGTTTTTTGAGCATCATAACTTTGCACTGTCCGGATTTAGGGAATGTGTATAGTAAGCACTCCCAAGCCAAATGACCATTTTGATGAATGTACTAGAAAAATAAAAAAAAACCCGTCTGGGTGACTGCACTTCACCTTGCTGATCTATTATTACTACTTTTTTACTATTTCTGTAGCTCATTTTGCCACATACCTTGATTTACTATGGAGACACTGAGCTTCTTAGTTGGACATATTTTCAGCTTCTTTGCATTTCTGCGATCATAAAAAATTCACCTTGTTTTGAATTACTCAAAACTTAATCTAAACAAGCCCATTCTCCTTGGGTCTCTTCTTGACATTTTCTCAACTGCTGTTTCCACTGTGCATTAATTGATTCTATATTTGGTACCTGTGTCTGCATTTTGTTCATTTACCAAGGTCCATGCTTGAATCAGGCTTCTGCATCTATGACTTTAATCTGCATCTACAGCCTTTAATAATCTATTGTGTTGCAACTTCTGTGCTGGATGTTAAACATCATCTCAAATTTGTCTTCTCTATTTTGTGCCACACCAAATAGATGAACAGAGTTAGAGAGTCTTCAATTTTGTTTTTCCCTTCCAAACACCATGCTGGTGAAGATCCACACCATATACCAAATAAGTATTTGTGTTATTTGCTTTCTGATGTGTCATACCAATTAAAACAAGAAATATTTTAATAAAGCAATGACTTTCCAGCACTGCTATTATCCCCTGTCAGCACACTTTCTTCTGTTTCTCAAATGTTACTTTCCAGCAGAGAGTAGAAACCTTGTCATTTGATATTGGTAGCCAATGTTAATGTTGGTAAAAATAAATATTTAGAGTAAATAGTTCAATTATTCTTTTCCATTCCCCTTTTTCCCCCCGAACAATTAAGAAAACAACAAATCTAATTGCAGTAATTATGACCAGTCTTTAAATTGTTCTTTCCCTGATACCAATTTTCATGATACTCGTGGGAGTGTGTATCTTTGTCAAACACAACATCATCATGTCTTGTCAAATGTGGTTGAAATTAAAGCAGTTAAAGCCGCTGGGAAGGACTGACAGATGGGTGGCTAGAATAACCACAGAAACCTTCTCCCTCCCTGCCTGCTTTACACAGAGCCAATCAAAGCTATCCAAAAGGTCATTGAAGAAAGGAATAAACCTCTGTCACCAGAGCTGTCCCTGAGGTGAACCTCTGAAGGAAGCATTCAAATTCTCTCAGAAGCTGAGAAATCCATCAACTCAAGTTACTCCAAGTTATTCACCTAACTCTGTAAGAATTGTACTTGTACTGCATAAGGAAGCATAAAAATTAGTTATCTACTGATGGCACCTACCAACAGGGTCAATTGTAAAAGAGAAACAGAAAAAAATCCATTTTTTTGTGGAGGAGACAGAGCTGAACTGTTTGGTGCTCATCAAGGCACAGAAATGTCTTAGTCTCCACAAACAGATGTCTTTCAAATTTATGATAAAAAATGGGAGCACCTACAGCTCTGATACATCTGTAAGATTAGGAATCCGATGGGCAGTTCTCAGGATCTTTGCTATGAATTTGGGTAACTTGAGTCCTTTTCCAGACCATTCTACCTTTCCCCTGCAGGTAGGTCCCTTTTCAGAGCTGTTTAGGAGATAGAATTAATGAACAAAGCTCTAACACCTACATTATTCTTGGCTGAAAACACTGTCAAACCAATACTAAAGGCTACTGCATATCTTTGAGTAAAAGATGAGCAGAGAGACTAATACCAGACTCAAGCAGCTCTGCTCTGAGAAGCCATCATTTGGGCTAAGGAGGTACTGCAAAACGAAACACATCCAATTAACACAAACTCAAAAAACCCCCAAACCTCAGAGCACTGTCTCATTTGCAGAACAAGTATCAGCCAGCACGAACAGCAGTGACGGGTTTATCCTGATTCTTCACTGCTTCTCTGAAGTGCAGAGGATGCGTCCCCAGGGGCCTCACTCAGCACAGTAAGTATGAAAACGTCAATATGAACCAAGGTAGCAGCTCTCTCTAGCTGGCCTCTAGCCAGAGTCACAGAAGTAATATGCAGCAGGCAATTTCATACATTGCTCTCAATATGTGTTTAAATTTTAATCCCTCCGTAGCCAGTGTGTCATGTGGGCACTATCCTGGAGCACAGGAACACTATTAGATGTGCCAACTTCATGCTATAGTTTCATCCTTAACAGTGAGGAAGAAGAACCACCCCCAGTGCTCCTCAAGAGTCAACCAGCAGATCACAGTGCATCTTTCTCACCTCAGGGATGCTCCTGGTCCCCCTTCATAAAACAAGAGCCTGCTCCAAACACCAGTACATGGGCGCAGTGCCAGTCTGTGAGTTTCAGGCTCCACTCTCCTCACCTGCCCTACCTCAGCTGTGGGGTATCACCCCAGCAGCCCCAGAGTTTACAACCAGTGACTACACCCTTCTCCACCACAGCCATCACACACTTGGTCACAGTCCTCACAAAGCATCTGACCACCAGCAGTGGTCAGAGCCAGACAGAAGGCACTGAGGTTGCTGACTCCCTCTCACCACTCCCCTCCAAGAAACATGTATACCTCTGTCTTCTCCTCATCCTTTGTCACATTTTCCTCCATATCCAATAAATGATGAAGATTCTCCTTAGCCTTCCTTTGGCTGCTTATGCATTTATAGAAACATTTCTAGAAATATTTTTATTGCCTTTTATGGCAGTGGCCAGACTAAATTCTGGTTGGTCATTGGCCTTTCTAATTTTCTCTCTGCACAACCTCACAATATCCTTGTAGACTTCCTGAATGGCTTGCCCCTTCTTCCAAAGCTGAAACACTCTCTTAATTTCCTGAGTTTCAGACTAAGCTCTCTGTTCAGCCAGGCTGGTCTCCTTCCCCACTTGCTCATCTTTCAGCACATGGGGAGAGCCTGCTTCTTCACCTTCAGGATATCCTCTTGAAGAACATCCAGCCTTCCTGGACTCCTCTGCCCTTCAGGACTGTCTCTCAAGGGACTCTGTGAAACAGTCTCCCAAACAACCCGAAGAATGACCTCTGTAAGTCCAAGGTGGCAGTTCTGCTGACCCCCCTCCTTACTGCTCTGAGAATCAAAAACTCTCTCATTTTGTGATGGCTATGCCCAAAACAGTCTCCAAACACCATATCACCCACAAGTCCTTCTCTGTTCACAAACAACAGGTCCAGCAGGTGCCTTCCCTAGTTGGCTCACTCACCAGCTGTGTCAGGAAATTCTTATACACACTCCAGGAAACTCCTGGTCTGTTTCCTCTCTTCTGTATTGTGTTTCCAGCAGATATCTGGTAAGAAAAACTGTTCCCAATCCTAGAAAGCCACCACCAGGGCTTCATGTGTCCTCACCAGACAGAACTCCACAGCTCCCTAAGGAACTGGAGAAAATGACAAAGAACTGCTGGCACTGAGACTGCAGGGGCTGAGCTCACCAGGCACAGCTGCAGGCACTGAGTGCCCAGCCCTGCACCTGCTCAGGTGGGCCACATCTCACCATCATAAACACCATCACACTGACCCCTAACCCCATCCCAAATTTTCCCCTCTGTCCCTGAGGGCATCCACACTTACACAGGGGGTACTTACTGTTCAAGAGGCCCCTCTGATCTCCAAGGGCTACCCCACATCAAGGGAACACTCATCACTCTCTGCCAGGTATACACATCATTTGTTCAACCTCCACCTTAAATCCAAGCACAGGATTAACAACCCCTTAGACTCATGATACATGGTTGTAGGACCACTCATTGTCACAAGAGAATGAAGAACCATGGTGGCCAGTTTCTACTTTGAACTAATTCAATGGACCATTGGGAACATCAGCTGGAAAAATCCCGCATCAAGCAGAAGGCACAAGTTTCTTCAGAGGACTCCCCAAGTCATGCCTTTTCTGCAGTCAGAGGGAGACTGAAACAGGCACACCACACATGCCAACCTTCTATCTCTTCCTGAACTTATTACTTTGATTCTGGCTGCACTTCTCACATCTTTACTTGTACAGTTTCTAGCCCAAGTTCCACTAAATTCTGGTTACAGTTTCCCTTGGTTCCCTGTTTTCCAGGTTTTAGCCTGTTACCCTGTTCTCTTTTCTTATTGTTTTCTTTTTCCCACACCTCAGTGATTGGAATTTTTTTCCTCTCTGGTTTCTTTTCTTCATTGTCTTCTTCTTTTGGGAAGTGGTGGGAAAGGAGGTATTCAGTACTTGTTTGGGATGGGTATCAGGTTATCCTTAAAGTCGGAGTAGATGTGTAAGAAAGACAGGGAACAATTCAAACAGGGGAAACAGCAGCAATATTTTCCCAGAGTATTTGTCCTAACCTGTCACAATTTACACCTCAAGTAGTTCCCAAGACAGACATTGTCTCTGTATTTGGTCATCTTTAAAGGATTCATCTGTTCACTTTTAAAATCCAAAAAAAAGCCTTTTAGTACCTGTAGCATCCTATGTCAAGTACTTCCGCAACTGGATTCTGTGTTACATGAGGAAGTGCTGACTTTTATTTGCTTTAAATGTGCCACTTGCAAGTTTCATTTGATGTTTAGACTCTGTTTTAAAATTGATAATGAAACATCTTCCCTCATCATTTTCTCCATGCTGTTCCTATCCCAGAGAAAATTAATTATTTTATAGCTATCTGTCATATCCTTAACCATCTCATTTCCATACTTGAGAAATCCCTATTTAAATGGCTCCTTTCATATTAACCACATGATACCTTTGATTGTCTTTGCTGCCCTTTTCTGAATCTTTTCCAGTTTGATTATGGCCTTTTTGAAAAGGAAATAGATCATTAGGGTCAACACATTATAACATATCAAAATAAGGGAACTATTTGGATAAATGCATACAGTATACTGCTGTTTCTCATTTTATTATCTTATTCTTTTCCTAATTGCTAACATTTCATTGGGATTTTAGTGGCACTAAGCATTAAGCAACATATTATAGCTGCAAGATCTCGTTCCTCCATGGTAATAGTAAACTCAGAATCTCCATCATTGCAAATGCAACTCTAGAATTGCTTTGCCTGTGTGCATCATTTTACATTTATCCACATCAAATTTCACCCATAATTTATGTCATTCGATATAGTGAAATCAAATGACCTAGTAATTTGATATTGTGAAATCCTTTTTCAAATCACTCCATGCAGTTTTTTGCCTGCTCCCCCAAATGATTACTTTATTATACTTCGTTACCTCATTATATACCCCTCCCACTTTTTCATGTCATTTATGGACAAAAACCAATCTGAAAAAAACATCCCTGGGAAAAACCCAGCTACTTAAGGAACTTCTCTGATTCAACAGCAGATTCATGTCTTTTAATAGCCTGGGGTGAGTGACCTTTCCAAACGTGCTTTGCAAATCCAAGTGTTGCCACTGGACCTCCTTTGTCAATATTGCTTGTTGACCCCTTCTAAAACTTATAAATTGTGATAGCCACTAACAACAGTAGGGCTAACTCTTTCTCAGTACATCTTATCTGTCCATGCATGCACTAATTTTGTTCTTCAGAGTAATGTTTATTAGCTTGCCTCCTAGGCATACCTTGTTTACTAGCTTGTAGTTTTCCAGATCTCAAAATCATTTTAAAAACCGGCATCACATCATCTACCTTCCAATCTTCTTGTACCAAAGCAACTGGAAAGCATTACAGATAACAATCTGCAATTCAGCTCTGTCAGCCTCAAACTTCTCCAGAAGTCTTGCATTAATATCATCTGACTTTTTTTTTTTTTTGGTCTACCTGCTCTACAGCCTCACTCAGGCTTTGATTTGAAGCTGATCTGATGCATCCCCAACAAGAGAAAGTTCCACAGGATAAAACTGCACAAGTTCTTCCACAATGAACAGATATGACATTGTTGGGTTTTTGAGGCTGGGGGCGAGGCTGATGATTTTCTGTTACGGTCTTAATCTCTCTGGGTCACCTGAAGCCTCTTCAGTAGTAACACCATGTACTAAGTCCCCCTATCATTGCAAAAGGCAAGTTATTTACCTTGTATAGGCTCTTTAAATAGCTCCTGAAGTAAACAATTAATCTGCAGCATGCCCAGCTTCCTGCCATCACAGCCTCTTTGATCTTCCTCTGGCTGTCACAGCTTTCTGTCACCATCCTGGCCAGGGAATGTAAATGGCCAGTACTAAACACCCTAAAACTCTTTTTCCCACTTGGATTGTCAATCCATATGCTCACCAAACTATTTGCTCCAGCATACCTTAGAAATTTTGAACTGAAACTTTCCCCACAAGCGATGTCTGATCAGCATCTGCAAATACAACCACACTCATTCCAGGATATAAAAATTGTGTTTCATTTAAAAGTCTGGTATACTCCTAGACTTGGGAACATGTGGCTTAAACTCACAGGGAAACATCCAGATCATGTAATCTGACCTCCTTAAAATAAGAGAGGTTAAATGTATTCCCTTTGTTAATTATACTTTTTGTTGCTGTGCTTGAACTAGAGCATTTTCTAATATCTTTACTTACTTTATTGTGTTCATGTGACAGAGGGCTTAGTATAACTCTCAGTAAATTACCCCAGTAGTTCAGAATTTTTACTATTTGATTTTTGCCTCATTTCCAAACTGAATGTATCTGCCATCCTTCTATCACACCTTAACAGTTTTCTACTAGGTTGAAGAGTCAGATGACTTTGAGGAGGTCTTTTTCTTCAGTCAAACACTTAAAGACTGTCATCACATCACTTCTGTAAGTTTTTATTCACGCTTCTGTGTTTATTTTCTTGTCATACTTCAGTTTTGCAGTATTTCTCAAAGTGATAATAATAGAATTAGACAAAGTAGATGAAAAATAATTTTTCCAAAAATGTCAAATGCAGATAAAAGATGCTTTTCTCTCCTCCTATTCAATACTCAAGATCAAAGAACCACATCAGCTTCCTTGGCTGCAGCATCTCAGTAGTAGCTGTTGATTGACTGATTACCAGTTCCAATATCTACAAGCTTATTTAGTGTGACTGCTTTCTAACATAGAGTTCTGGTCCTGTAAATACCATTCACACTCTACCATTAGATATAGGAACTCATATTTGGTTAGACTGAAACATACACTGTCTGTCAGTACTTAAAATGAATCAAACTGTTCTGTATCAGTGATTTATCCCTTTCATTTGTTACTTTCATTTTTAGCAGTTCTTCCAGTCGTTCCAGATACTACCAAGTTTATCAGTGTTTTAGATCTCCCTCAGGATTTTGAGCAGTATGTTAAAATCACACGGTTCTTGGCAAAATTACAGCCACAGGTTTTTCAATAATGATTCTTTCCTTGTTACTATTTTGCTATCTATTGAATTTAGATGCACTTAAAATGTACTGTACTCATATATTGACTAACTAAGAACCACGTGGTGCTAAGCTGATTGCTAGCTGATTAGAGGTTGTATCTTTTACCAATCTCATATTTTACTTCCATTACCACAATTGTAGGTAAATGTACAGTAATTTCACGACCATAAGGCGCACCGGACTATAAGGCGCACCCCCCGGGAGTCGGTAAATTTTGCAACTTTGCAGATCAGATAAGGCGCACCGGACTATAAGGCGCACTTTTTTTTTTTTTTTTTTTTTTTTTTTTTTTTTTTTAGCGAGGCTCCGCCCCCAGCTCCCCCCGCGCGGTTGCTGGCCAAGGCCCCGCCCCAACCCGGCAGCCATTGGCCCCCGGGCCTGCCTGTATCCGCCATTCCGTGCGGCGTCCCCGGGGCCGGAAAATGCCCGCCGCCGCTCCGTGCGGTGTCCCCGGGGCCGGAAAATGCCCGCCGCCGCTCCGTGTGGCGTCCCCGGGGCCGGAGAAAGCCCTCCGCCGCTCCGTGCGGCGTCCCCAGGGCCCCGCTGCTCCAGAGTTCCCTGGTGCTCCGGGTGCCCCCATGTCGGCGGGCTTGCCCCGCGCCGCCACTGCCCTGCCTCCCATCCCTCGCTCGGCTCGGCGCACTGCGGCCCCGTCGGCCCCTATTGGGCTGTGGCCCCGCTGCCTCCAGCACCGCAGCCCCGCTGGCTGCGCCTGCCCCTATCAGCTGTGGCGCCGCTGCCCCCAGCACTGTGGTCCCGTCGGCCCCTATCGGCCTGTGGCCCCGCTGCCGCCAGCACTGCAGCCCCGCTGGTTGCGCCTGCCCCTATCAGCTGTGGCGCCGCTGCCCCCAGCACTGTGGTCCCGTCGGCCCCTATCGGCCTGTGGCCCTGCTGCCGCCAGCACCGCAGCCCCGCTGGCTGCGCCTGCCCCTATCAGCTGTGGCGCCGCTGCCCCCAGCACTGTGGTCCCGTCGGCCCCTATCAGCTGTGGCGCCGCTGCCGCCAGCACCGCAGCCTCGCTGGCTGCGCCTGCCCCTATCAGCTGTGGCGCCGCTGCCCCCAGCACTGTGGTCCCGTCGGCTCAGGCCGCTGCGCACAACAAAGTTACAAAGTAGTAACACCTCCCTGCCCGCGCTGCTCCCGGTACCTGGGGCACCCAGGGCCGCCCCCTGCCTTCCAGCCCGCACTGCTCCCCGTGCCCGGGGCTGCCCGGGGCCACGCCCCGCCTTCCAGTCCACGCTGCTCCCTGTGCCCGGAGCCGCCGGGGCCACGCCCCGCCTTCCAGTCCACGCTGCTCCCTGTGCCTGGGGCTGCCCGGGGCCACGCCCCGCCTTCCAGTCCACGCTGCTCCCTGTGCCCGGAGCCGCCGGGGGCCGTCCCCCGCCTTCCAGCCCGCACTGCTCCCCGTGCCCGGGGCTGCCCGGGGCCACGCCCCGCCTTCCAGTCCACGCTGCTCCCTGTGCCCGGAGCCGCCGGGGCCACGCCCCGCCTTCCAGCCCACGCTGCTCCCTGTGCCTGGGGCTGCCCGGGGCCACGCCCCGCCTTCCAGTCCACGCTGCTCCCCGTGCCCGGGGCTGCCCGGGGCCACGCCCCGCCTTCCAGTCCACGCTGCTCCCCGTGCCCGGGGCTGCCCGGGGCCACGGTCCGCCTTCCAGTCCACGCTGCTCCCTGTGCCTGGGGCTGCCCGGGGCCACGCCCTGCCTTCCAGTCCACGCTGCTCCCTGTGCCCGGAGCCGCCGGGGGCCGTCCCCCGCCTTCCAGCCCGCACTGCTCCCCGTGCCCGGGGCTGCCCGGGGCCACGCCCCGCCTTCCAGTCCACGCTGCTCCCTGTGCCCGGAGCCGCCGGGGCCACGCCCCGCCTTCCAGCCCACGCTGCTCCCTGTGCCTGGGGCTGCCCGGGGCCACGCCCCGCCTTCCAGTCCACGCTGCTCCCCGTGCCCGGGGCTGCCCGGGGCCACGCCCCGCCTTCCAGTCCACGCTGCTCCCCGTGCCCGGGGCTGCCCGGGGCCACGGTCCGCCTTCCAGTCCACGCTGCTCCCTGTGCCTGGGGCTGCCCGGGGCCACGCCCCGCCTTCCAGTCCACGCTGCTCCCTGTGCCCGGAGCCGCCGGGGGCCGTCCCCCGCCTTCCAGCCCGCACTGCTCCCCGTGCCCGGGGCTGCCCGGGGCCACGCCCCGCCTTCCAGTCCACGCTGCTCCCTGTGCCCGGAGCCGCCGGGGCCACGCCCCGCCTTCCAGCCCACGCTGCTCCCTGTGCCTGGGGCTGCCCGGGGCCACGCCCCGCCTTCCAGTCCACGCTGCTCCCCGTGCCCGGGGCTGCCCGGGGCCACGCCCCGCCTTCCAGTCCACGCTGCTCCCCGTGCCCGGGGCTGCCCGGGGCCACGGTCCGCCTTCCAGTCCACGCTGCTCCCTGTGCCTGGGGCTGCCCGGGGCCACGCCCCGCCTTCCAGTCCACGCTGCTCCCTGTGCCCGGAGCCGCCGGGGCCACGCCCCGCCGTCCAGCCCACGCTGCTCCCTGTGCCCGGGGCTGCCCGGGGCCACGCCCCGCCTTCCAGTCCACGCTGCTCCCCGTGCCCGGGGCTGCCCGGGGCCACGCCCCGCCTTCCAGTCCACGCTGCTCCCCGTGCCAGGGGCTGCCCGGGGCCACGCCCCGCCTTCCAGTCCACGCTGCTCCCCGTGCCCGGGGCTGCCCGGGGCCACGCCCCGCCTTCCAGTCCACGCTGCTCCCTGTGCCTGGGGCTGCCCGGGGCCACGCCCCGCCTTTCAGTCCACGCTGCTCCCTGTGCCCGGAGCCGCCGGGGGCCGTCCCCCGCCTTCCAGTACGCACTGCTCCCCGTGCCCGGGGCTGCCCGGGGCCACGCCCCGCCTTCCAGTCCACGCTGCTCCCTGTGCCCGGAGCCGCCGGGGGCCGTCCCCCGCCTTCCAGCCCGCACTGCTCCCCGTGCCCGGGGCTGCCCGGGGCCACGCCCCGCCTTCCAGTCCACGCTGCTCCCTGTGCCTGCGGCTGCCCGGGGCCACGCCCCGCCTTCCAGTCCACGCTGCTCCCTGTGCCCGGAGCCGCCGGGGGCCGTCCCCCGCCTTCCAGCCCGCACTGCTCCCTGTGCCCGGGGCTGCCCGGGGCCACGCCCCGCCTTCCAGTCCACGCTGCTCCCTGTGCCCGGAGCCGCCGGGGCCACGCCCCGCCTTCCAGCCCGCGCTGCTCCCCATGCCTGGGGCTGCCCGGGGCCGCCCTCTGCCTTCCAGTCCACGCTGCTCCCTGTGCCTGGGACTGCCCGTGGCTGCCCCACCATGGCTACTCGGCGCTCCCGCGGCGCCGCCCCCCCTCGCGGCTCTCACTTCCGGGGTGGAAAATTTTGCAACTTTGTAGATCAGATAAGGCGCACCGGACTATAAGGCGCACTTCCGGGTTTAGGGAAAAATTTTAGTCATAAGGGTGCGCCTTATAGTCGTGAAATTACTGTACTTCTATCAGAGAAGTACTTGGCTGCAGGGAGTCTCATAAAGTCGTGAAATTAGGTTAGCTTGACAGGCTCTGCTTCATATAAGTCCATTCTCACTGATATAGCGGCCTAATATTTTATTGGAAATTTTAACAAATTCATAAAATTAAATACAGATGTCATCTCACAAAACCTTTGAAGTTGTGCTAACACTCCAGATTTTCATTTGAGACCTTCTCCACTATTTCAAGACCTTATAAACAAAGCTTTGATTTTTTATCCAAGCACTTAAAAACTCATGAGTGTGAATTACCTTGAATTGGTTGTTTTAAATGTCAGTCTAAAATCATGGTTGTTTGTGCTGGAGAGCGTAACATTATTAAATGAGCGGAAAACTACTTTTTCTACTTCCCCCCAAGAAGGCAGGCCTAAAACATTTATTGATTAGTTCACTTCTTCTACTTCAATACACAACAGTCTACAGAATTAAGACCCCCAGCTCTATCATGCCGATTAATTCATTACTTCAATTTTTTCATCAACTCTTTTGTAATTTCTCTCATAATTCTTTCAATAATACTGTCCATAAGAGTTCACAAAGTCAGTATGCTCCTCCTCAGTTCTGTTCCTCAAATCACATCTGTTGCACTGTACACACAAAAGACACACAAAAGTCTTATGTCCATCAGCAACATGCCAAAGATTGTTGTCTGTTATTGACTGTTTCTGACACATTTACCTTGCACACATTTTTAAGGACTGTTTCCTTATAAAGCCAGGCTTATGCAATCATCCTCTTTGCTAGCCTCTCCCCATCACAACTTTGTGTATTTCAGAAACCAGAGGAGAGAGGGAGGTCTCAGAGATCACCTGTTTGTACACCCTTCAGGACAACTGGCTGCTGGGTCTGGGAGATGGTCTTTCTTCAGAATCTTACAGGCAGAAACAAGTTCCCATCCCTGACCTCTTTACTTGAGTTTCTAAAAGTGATCAGACTGAGAACTGCTCGAAAGAGGAAAAGCCAGACTGCAAAGAAATACAAGTAGTGAAGTGAGACCAACCATAAAGCAATCTGATCGGAAGGTGTCCCTTTGTCCCTCTGTTCTGTTTGTCTCAAGTCAGTGAGGAACTCAGATGCTCCCTTTCATGTATTCCCACTCTTTTACTCACATCACCTACAGTTTCTACACGGAGCTCTGTGCTCTTAATTAAAACAGCCCTACTTTCATGACTCGGTTTCCTTCTGCATTACCATTTCCTTTCTGAGGCTTCTCCCTCTCTTTATTCCTTTTCACTGACTCACTCAGATGTTGAAGGTGAAGGAGGGAGGAACTGGACACCTTAATACATATTTGGTATGTGTGAGGTATGTATGCAGAGTGGAGGTCTCACTTTTTCACGCTCCAAGTGTGTAGACCACACTTGCCATTACAGACCTCACTTCACACACCTACAGATCTGTGGCGGGGTAAGTAAGGCAAAAAATGCAGGGGATGTTCACTGCTTGCTCCAGCTGCTTTACTCCTCTCCTGTCAGCCTCCTACCCTGCTCCCACTCTGCTGAATCTAAAGTGGCTGGATTAGGAGTGGGTGGTCTTTGGCCCCATCTCTCCTGCCACGGGTACTATTCGCCTTCGCACTTAGCATAGATCATCCAGTGAGAAAGCAACATATGAAGTATATATTCCTGCCTCTGGCAGGACACTGACCATTCCTTGTGAAGGGGAGCCCAGCAAACCAGGTACCTGGCTTTGGCAGATCACATCTGACCCAGAGATTGAATGGTTAAGAGCACTGCCTTTCCCAGTCTGTATGGTCAGTGACTGATGCTTGGTGCACCAGCCTAGCTGTCACTCGGACTGCTTCTTGCAAAACTGCCAGACCAAAACCACAGGGAGGGGACTTCAGCTGACAGCTGGGGTTATCATGGTGAGGAATTCTCACACATGGCACTCTCAGTGAGAGTGACACATGGCACTCTCAGGAGTTAAAGGAAAGTGGTGATGGGGGAAACATGTAGGAGTGTACTAATGACACGTAGAAGACCTGAGGGCCTCTGGCAGAGTAAGCCTAAAGCAGTGGGTCCAACCTGACTCAGAAAGACAACCACTGCAGGGTTTATATCCTAAGCACAGGATCACAGGATAACTGGGTTGGAAGGTGCCTCCTGAGGTGCGAACTCCAGTCCAAAGCAGAGCCAGCTATGAGGTTATACCAGATTACTCAGGGCTTTATCCAGTCTGGTCCTGAAAACCACAAAGAATTGATACTGAACAACCTCTCTGGGAAACCCCTTACAGTGCTTGACACTTCACACAGTCAAAGTTTTTCCTGACACTCAGTGTTAGCAACTCTAGTTTCTCTTCTCTCACAGTACAAAAGTACTATTAGTTTGTAATGCCTTAGAATATTTTCCCACTACTTTACATCACATTCACAAAACATGTTTGCTGCAGGCTTATGTGCAAAGACATGAGAGAAATAAAAGAAATCATGGGGAAAGACAGCAATCTTGAGCTTAACAGGCTTGAGCTTTCTATTAGTTTAAATCTGTTCTAGGAATTAAGAGAAACCTTGCCACACTAACCAGAACAGCCAGTGTTAGGAGATGTCTAAGCTGCAGTCAAAGGTCCACTTACAATGCATTCTAGACACCTATGCAGACCTAAAAACCTAAACTTGGCTAACTCCATTACTGACAACAATCCAGCTGACCTTTGGCATTTAGTTGGTTGGCACTCAAATATCTACAAGTTTCTAGTTGGATTTTACAGCCTTAACTGTCCAGCAACCTCACTGAAAATTCTCCTGTACACTTCCCTGAATCTGAGACCCAGCTACAAGAGAGTTGCTAGGCAGCTCTCTAGGAACTACAATGGTGTATTACCAATACACAGACATGACTTGTAGCCACGACCAGAGAAGGAAGTCACCTCCAGTTCTCATTGTGTAACTTGTTAACATGCCATGTTACACAAAGCACATGTATGACATTGAGATGTGACTGTGCAGAAGGTGATCGGATATCAGGTTAGCCTTTTAAGATCACTTTTCAGCTTTTTTCATACCTTAGGAAATCAGAATGTGATCATTGTCATTCTGTAAAATTTAAAGATGTTCTATGACTCGGTTTCAAATTATCACATATAGGGCTGCTCTGTTATGACCCTCTCAATTTCTTTTCCCCAGGGAGAAATAACCAGAAAATTCATATTTAGGAAAGCAAATGTGAAGTTGCACATCACTTAACAACTGCAAACTATGACATCTAACTAGATCATAGTAAAACATCCCTGCGGGAGATGAAGAAATCATGTGGCTTGCTTAAAATTAGAATGGAAAAAGGCCCGCAGCAAGCTCAGGGCACAATCCTGCACTGGCCCTTGTGTGGTGAATAAACTAAATGTGACTGATTATGAGCTTTCTATCACTAATTGAAACCTCTTGAATTCGGAGTTCAAAATCTGCTCCATGCAAATTCCAAGGTAAAACCAATACAAGCATAGCACTCCTTTATCTAGGACCTACCTGGTCTTGGAAACGCAATACAGAGCATGTATACTGAACTAATTCTGAAAAAATCTAACCAGATATTCTTGGAAGAGAGAACACAAAGCTCTGCTCACGCTAGGATGTTAGTTTCCAACCACATCCTAGAGCTCAGACCTAGTACTTCAAAGCACTGATTTCCCAAAATATGTCTGAAGAATCCTCTCAATAACTTCAGGAAGGCTGGAGCCAAAAATCTAGGCTGCCAAGTAAGAATTGCACTGACAGAATTCCTTAGGTGGAGTAGTCCAAATAAAACTCAAGGATCCCACTTTCACTAAATCCAGCCTCTAGGACTGACAAGACAATAAGCCTCACCTAAAGCAAAGCAGTGTAAAAGTTTCACACGAAGCAGGCATCAGGCAGTATTACTACACTCATATCTGCCTCCCACAGAGACCAGAATCATAGCTGTGCAATCCCCCTTAGCACACGCCTTCATTAACACCAGGGCAAGAAAAACTCCTTAACTGTATAAATAGGTCCCTAAAGTCCACTGAGCTATCACCATCAAGAATGATCGCACATCACACCAGCCAAGAATCACTATCATACAAGAAGTCAAACATCTGTGCCATTAAAGTCTGTATTGAAGGACTGCAGTTTGCAGGCAAAGTGAATTTCATTATCTCATTGACATAGCATAGATACTATTTTCTGTTTTCATCTATGCCCACACAACTGTATGACATTTATATATATGTTATATATATATAAACATAAATATAATCTTATATTACAATGTCACGTGCAACAGCTCAGTTATACGAGGGGTTTTTTTTTGCAACACAGATTCCAAGTCACAGATCATAAAAACGCTGCCATGCACAGGAACAAACACCTGTAGTTTGTATTACAGCTTAACCACATTTTGAGTGGTGAGTGGATGTTACCAAATGCATGATTGTTCTTTATTTCAATAGCATTGTGGGAAGAGAGACCAAGAATTAACGCTGCCAGCTCAGACACACATCAATAAAAGGCGTATCAATAACTACCCAGCTAACAGAATAATGATGTCCTCAGCAGTGTGAGCGTGCAGAGAATAGGGGCAAGGCAGGAGATGGAGGCAACACACGTCCTGACATGCTGTAGAGACAGTGATCCAGGTGAGCTTGAAGAATCTCAAGGGAAATATTGCAGTGATCTTTGCCATGTAGACATGTAAGAGATTTCTCTAGGTCATAAGGACATTTGAGACCGCTAAGAGACATAGGCTAGATACGGGAATTAATTCCCAAAGCAGCAATTGGATTATGTAGTTTAAAGTTTGCTGCTGCAAAAGTAGATGGTTCCCTGCAAGTACTCACAAAGGGCTTTCCTACCGAGACCAGAAGTGCCACAGCACCATGCTTTGACATCATAGTCCCTCAGATTTACTCTGGGGTGACACAGTCCCTCCATCTGGGGAGGTGGTGCAATTCTGATGTCTTCAGAGATCTTTTCCCACAGATGCCTGCATGCTCTTGGGAGGGACTGAGTGGACCAGCTTGGGAGAGAGACGTACTGCCAAATAAACTCTGTTTTGCCCTCAGAGATTCTTTTGACATATTGAATTATGTATCCCCATACAGCTGATAGAGCTGTACCTGTGGTTTGCACAGAAAAAAAAATTTCCTGAAGGGAAGAAAGTGTGCCCAGAATGCTGTGTTTACCTGTAGATACCTGTGCTTAAAAATCAAGGGACCTCTTGGTATCTGCATGTGTGTAGGAGGGGATAGCTGGGTTACATAGCCTGAAGGCTAGGGATCTTTTGGTTAAAAATGTGCATGGTGTGGCCCAATGGAAGGATGCGATCCCTCCCCGTGTCCCCTCGCAATGGCTCTGAGAGAGCGAAGGGATTCAGTTCTTTTTGCTCTTCTCCATTGAAGTCTACGCAGGGGGAAGGGGGAGACAAGAAGACGTGCAGATCATGCAACGTTATGCATCCTCGGCTAACAATAAACCCTTGCCGAGCAAAGGAGGCAGCCGCTGGCAGCCCGATCCCGGTTCGGAAAGCACGGCACGGCACGGCACGGCTCGGCACGGCACGGCCCGCACCCACCCCCTTCTCTGGAGGCGCCGCACTGACCCACATGTTCGGCGACCTTTTGTCACGGGTGTCACGGGTAACACGGGCAGACGACCCCCCGGCCGCGGGCACGTCCCGCCGCCAGCACCTAGGCCAGCGGCTCCGCGGAGCCCCGCCGCGCCGCGGGAGACCGAGGTGGGGAAGGGTCGCACGCAGCGAATGGCGCTGCACGGCCAGCCGGGAGGGCTGCGGGGGGCGACCCGCCACCCGCCGTGCCGGGGGCTGCCGTGCCGTGCCCGGGCGGGGGCCGCGGCTGCCCAAGCATCTTCTGGCGCCGTCCCCGCCAACGCCTTACCCACGGTGCGGGATCCGATGCAGCCCATCACTTCGGCGGGGCTCCGGGAAGAGGCGGCAGCCTCAGCAGCGAGTAGGCGTAGAAGGCAGGGAGCGGCAGAGGTCGGAAAGGAGCCGGTCCCCTCAGCGGGAAACGCCGGGGTGGTCTAGCGGGGACCGCCGCGGGGTCATGGTCAGGTAGGAGCGCGAGGTGCCCCCGCCGGGGCGAGGCGGGCGGGCGGGCGGGGAGCCCGCGGGCCAGGCTGTCATCTGCCCCCACCGCGCCTCCGCGCTTTGTTCCGCGCCCCGCGCGGCTCCCCGTCCGCCGCCGCGTCCCCGCCGGTGCCGCCGCCGAGCCCCCGCTGCCCGCCCGCCCCCCGCTCCCGGCTCCCCGACGGGGGGCGGGCTGAGATTGGGTAAACAGCTCGGCCCGGCAGCGCCGCGCCGATTGGCTGCCGCCCTGCGCGGCCCGGGGAGGGGAGGCAGCGCCGGGCGGGCCGGGCCGCCCCTCGGCCCGCGGGAAGGGCGGGACGGGCCGGCGGCGGGGCGGAAGCGAGGGACCCCGGCGGGCGGGCGGGCAGGACGGGACAGGTGCGGGATGCGCGCGGAGCGGGGGGCGGCGTGGGGCCCCTCCCGCCCGCCGGGGGAGCGGGGCGGGGCGGGCACAGGTGAGCGGCGGGCGGTGCCGTAGGCCGGGAGCGGAGGGGAGAGGCGGGTGGGCAGCGGGCGCGTCCCCGTAAGAGTAAAAAGCAAGTGGGAAGGGGGGGAGGTGGGTGAGTAGTGGGCGCATCTCCGTAAGAAAAAGCAGTAACGGCGAGGGGCGCTGGGGGGATAGATAGATAGATAGATGGATGGGGGCGGGGCGGGGCGGGGCGGGCGCGGTTTCCCGGTAACTACACTTGCGGACCGCCTCAGTTACCGGCAGCCACCCAGCGGCCGCGCCGCGCCTGCCCGGGTCCCGTCGCAGCCCTACCCGCGGGGACTGCGGGAGCTGCCGGGGGCTGGCGGCCCGCGGAGCCGCCCCAGCTGCGAGCCGGCGGGAGCAGGGTGGTTCTCCGCGGTCCGATTTACCCCCAGGGCGGGCCGCGCGGCTCAGGCGTGCGGCCTCTGCCCCTGGCCCCGCATAGCCGTGCAGGAAGCAAGCCCAGCCTTGAGGATGATCGCTGAGGCCTCTCCCACGTCCTTCTCGCTAACACGGCAGTGAGGAGGGATCTCTGCAGATGGAGAAGGTGTGGTTAGGTTAGCTCCCTTCACAGCCCAAATTCTTCTCACCTGATGGCACCAGCAACAGGCAGTGTCCTCCTGGCCTGCTTCCCCGGCACCGCGGACTCTCTCGAGTCTCGTTCTTCAACCTCCACTCTCTGAAATGCTCACAGTTTCTCCCTGGCCCTTTATTCCTCCTTCGCCCAGAAATTCTCTCTGATCTCACCAGCATCCTTCCACCCATCTCTAGTAGTGGCAAATTGAATTTTGCTGATCTCATACGAGCCATTTTGATCTCATCCTCGTGCTTGGAAAATTCAGTTTTTGTCAGCATTGCTGAGAAGTCACTCAAGACAGCTGATCAGTCTTCATTAACACCATTACCAAAGAATAGGTAAGTTCTTTCATTTTTCCATTCACAACTTAGAGTCAGCATAAAGAGAAAAATAAGGGGAAAAAAATGGACTTCAGACAGAACATATTTTGCCTGACCCTTTGAAATAATAAGCAGGAAGTCTACTCAGATAAAGTCAATTTACAAAATAAAATCTACATAGGAAAGACAAATGCAGAAAAAAACCCACTCCCAAACACTCCTTGAATATATGCAGCTGTTTTATCTGTTTCCTTCTTCATGATATTGAAGGTATTACTATGTATGGTGAACATGACCATGCTGAAGTGTGAGAGATCACAGTCCCCTCCTCTCTGGTGCCCGAGCCCAGTTTCCTCTGCTGCTACAATGCTTATCACTGAGTACAACGCATTAGATCTCTGCTGAGGATGAAGTTTTTCCACACTCAGAATTCCTTCCCTACTTCACTCTTTCTACCTCCCCCATATATTTCCAAACCTATCAGTTTTCATCTCATTTTTCTGAATGACTTGCTAAAGATACTTTTCCCAACATGTCTACAGTCTTCTAACATAGGTTGTAAAAATACTGGGAAACAATAGGTCTGGCAGTGTGTTAACCAGAGGTGTTTCACCATCTCTAAAAAGCAGATCTCTAGGGCTAAAAATGCAAGGGGGAACAGTGGTGGTACATTAAGACACAAGTCCTGTTTTGGATAAGTACAGTAGTTTCACGAATACAAGCCGCACGGATTATAAGCCGCACCCCCGGTGCCTCGACAATGTTGCTGTCTTTGTCAATAGATAAGCCGCACCCCGAATATTAGCCGCACTTTCGTTCGTCGCGAGAATCCGTGCGCAGCTTTCACAAATTGGCCAATTAGTAACAGGATCGCGGCATAGCGGGCTTTACTGGCTCGGGGCGGGGCCAGGAAGGCTCGGCCCGCTCATGGTTGCCGACGGGGCCGGGTGGCCCAGCTCAGCGCCACGGCTCGGCGGGGCTGGCCGGGTGGTGCTGCCGCCGCCACCGGGCTCGCTGGCCCCCCTCTCCCGTCAGCACCGCCCCGCTGCCGCGTTCGCTCGCCCGGCTGGCAGGGCTGCCGCAGCCGGGCTCGCCGCCCGCCCCGCTGCCGCTTTCGCTCGCCCCGCGCCGCGCCTCGCGAGCGCCGCGCCCGCCCCGCGGCGCTTTCGCGAGCGGCGCTTCGGCGAGCGGCGCTTCGGCTCGCCGCGCGGCCCTTCGGCTCGCCGAGCGGCGCTTCGGCGAGCGGCGCTTCGGCTCGCCGAGCGGCGCTTCGGCGAGCGCCGCTTCGGCTCGCCGCGCGGCGCTTCGGCGAGCGGCGCTTCGGCTCGCCGAGCGGCGCTGCGGCGAGCGCCGCTTCGGCTCGCCGCGCGGCGCTTCGGCGAGCGGCGCTTCGGCTCGCCGCGCGGCCCTTCGGCTCGCCGAGCGGCGCTTCGGCGAGCGGCGCTTCGGCTCGCCGCGCGGCCCTTCGGCTCGCCGAGCGGCGCTTCGGCGAGCGGCGCTTCGGCGAGCGGCGCTTCGGCTCGCCGAGCGGCGCTTCGGCGAGCGGCACTTCGGCTCGCCGCGCGGCGCTTCGGCGAGCGCCGCTTCGGCTCGCCGCGCGGCCCTTCGGCGAGCGCCGCTTCGGCTCGCCGAGCGCCGCTTCGGCGAGCGCCGCTTCGGCTCGCCGCGCGGCGCTTTCGCGAGCGCCGCTTTCGCTCGCCCCGCCGGCAGGGCTGCCGCCGCCGCCACCAGGCTCGCCGGCCGCCCCCTCCCGTCTGCACCGCCGCCGCGTTTCCTCGCCCTGGCCGGCACTGCAGGCCCCCGCACCGCCGGGCTCCCCCACGCTGCTGGCCCCCATTTTGCTGGGCTTCCCCCGCTGCCAGGCAGCCCCACCCGCCGGCCTTCCTGCTTCTGCCATGCTCCCCTGCACTGCTAGCCCCAGTTCTCCCGGGCTCCCCCGCCCTGCTGGCTCAGGCTCTGCCGCCCTCCCTGCCCCGCCCTGCTGGCTCAGGCTCTGCCGCCCGCCCCCCACACTGCCGGCCCCGCCTCTGCCAGGCTTTCCCACCTCTGCCGGGGCCGGCTGGGCTCCAGCTTGGCTTGGGGCTGCCGCGGGCTCTCACTTCCGTGTTGGCAGCTTTTAGAATTTTGTTAATAGATTAGCCGCCCCGGAATATTAGCCGCACTTCCGGGTTTCCACCAAAATTTTGGTCAAATTGGTGCGGCTTGTATTCGTGAAATTACTGTATTTTGTAAGTTGGTCACTGCTCAGCCAGCCGTTGTCACCCACAGTCTCCTGTGGACTGACCGATCAGGACAGCTGTCCTCAGCAGTTTCACCAAACCCCACCAAACAGCATTTGCACCTCACCCTGGCCTAAGAAGATGTATTACTGACACAGCTGTGGGCAATTTCTTTTCTTCTGTTCAGAGAGTCTGGTTTCATTTTAATCCCCTTCTCCCTCTCACCCACCAAATCTAAATCTGTTCCTCTGTGAACCTTCTTTCTGCACTGAGTGAACTGTGCTGTGGTTTCCTTTTCAGTGAAGATTTCAGACAAGTCACATTGACTGTTATTTCTTTATTCCCCTGAGCTTGTCTATCACTTTATCTCAAGCTCAAAGTAATATCCCAAGTCCTAGCAAATGCACATTTGGCTTTCCTTTCGTTAAGATACGATATCATCTACATCAACCTGCTCTGACTTCTGCCTCAGGGTGTGATTCCACAGGCAGGTAAGCAAGTCCTAGCACTTACCCTGCCTGAAAAGCTGCTTTCCAGTTCTTAATGGCTTTGTCTGCTGCTGCTTTATTGAGGTGGTAGTTTACACAGGATCTGGCAAGCACCCATGCTGCTGCCAGACATGCACAGCAGAAAAAAAAACTGGGAAGAAGGATTATACCCAAGTGTCCATTCATTCACTCCACAGAACTATTGGTCTGTCTTGTGGCTGTCTCACATGTTCTGATGCCACCAGCTCCCTCATTTTTTTAATTTGAAATCAATACCACTTAGCTGCTGGAAGCAATACCTGTCCTGGCACCTACAACCATGCTTCATCTCTCATTTCTAGTAATAGTTAGTTTTAGGAAAGGATAGACTCTTCACCGTCTTTTGGTTCTTAATCACGCCTTTATTTATTATGTTTACACAATGTTGTATGTTATTTATATTTACATAAATCTCCATATTTAAAGTCAATTTCATTCTTTTTAGAAGTTGAGAAGATTTTGTTAAGACAACTTTCACCCAGTTGCTCAGCTCTTCTGTACAATAGGTTCTATGCAATAGGGAATTCATTATCAGTGAACAGTTTCTAGTTTTTATCAAGCCAATAACAAACTTTCTAAAATCAGTTAAAATGTTTATCATATATTACCATAAGAAAAGTAGGTATTTTACATTATGAAGAAATACGTGGTTTAATAAGAATATGATTTCATAAGAATTGTCTAATAGGAGGGGAGTGACAGGACTGCATCTCTTAACAAGGGACTGAAACAGAGAGTAAATCTGACTGTCCCCCACAGTTTCTGTCCTTGCTCTTCCTGAGCAAGGAAGCTGAGGTAAATGACAGAACATGAACGGTTTTGTTTTCTTTAAAATGTCCTTTCTGACAGGATCTGGATATTTTCTCTGAGCACTGCAGGTACTTTCTTAAATAATGAGGGTACAATTTCATGTAGCAAATTGTGCACAGAATTTGTTTGATAAGTGCTGATATAAACGCTGGTCTGAAAGATCTTTATAAATGTGAGGTTTCCTACAGGTTTGGGAGAGGGAGCTATTTAAATATCTAGAGAGAAGCATGGATAGATCTTTTACATACCTAGGCATCTCAGAAGGAAGGAGCAGTAGGAAACAGCCCCTTGCAACCTCCTAATTTATTTGTATGTTGGGTGAAGTTATGTGCCCCTCTGTTTATTGCAGATGTGAAAACTTCCCTTTCCACAGCGTTTGAGGGGCGTGCTGGCAAAAGGGAAGGAATGTTTGACCTGTTGTGTTTTGTAGGTCGCTGCCATTAGTAACATCTGTTTGCAAAACAGAGCTTCAGTGCTGCCCAAACTAGGTCAAGGATGCTGCTGGAGGAAGTGCAATATAAAGATCACTTGATTAAAGATCCCCTTTCTTCTTCCTCCATTCCTGCAGTTTTGCCATGAATGCAACAGAGGAACTGAGATGCCATAATCAATAAGCGTGTGCTCCTAGGTGAACATCACCTGTTTCTGGGGTTGTATGCCAAGGTGAATTGGGAACAGACAAGGATCCATGCCTCAAATGGATCCCCATGGACTGCACACGGAGTGGTCACTGTAGGTCTGGGCAGGGATGGGTGGGGAGGAAAACATGATTCTAGCAAATCTAAAGGTAGTCACCTTGTGACTGAGTCATGAGCCTGATAGAGAGCTGATAACAGCACAGAGTAAAGCAGTTTTAGAACTAGTCTAGTTCTTAGCAACTTGTTCTAAACCTAGCCTGAAGCTTCCATCATAACCCTGAAGACCAGCTTATGCTGTAAATTGTTAACTGTTCGTGTTTTAAGAGACAGCTGTTCAACAGTGTTCATCTTTTGTATAAGCCATTGATGAATCTATTAAACCTGTTTTACCAGATGTTCCCTATATCTCTGTATAAATATAAAGATCTTATAAATTATAAATACTGGAACAGCATCTTCCGAAGAAACTGCTTATAAAATACAAAGCTATTGTCACTGTCTTACCTGCTGAGCAAATTTATTCTTTTCATCAATTAATTATTACAGATGCAGCAGATTATATCACAGTAGGTAGTGTGCCCCTGTCATCTTCCTTAGCTACCACTAAAACCAGCTAAAATTAAAAGAAAAACACAATATAAATCCTGACAACTAATGTCCCACTTTCAAATAAACATTGCTGAGCACCAAATAATGCAAATCGTCTTCCTTTTGTCTATTCTGTCCTCAGGTGTCATTGACAACCATGTCTATTGTCCCAAGGAAAAACTGGAAAATTAATGTCCACCTTTTCCTTCTCCAATCCTTTTTGAAATCTCTATGTAATATCTTGTGACCACCTACTATCACAGAAGACATGGAGAAACTTCCTACATGCTTCTTGTAAGATGTGTCTTCAGCTGTGGAGAATGCAGACGCCTATGAAGTTCATAAGTAGGAGATGTTTACAAAAATAGTATCTGTATCAGATCTATAGAGGCAGGAATCATCCTCCAGGTATGATTGCTCCACTGCTGGCCTTCTGCCACTGGCAGTTTGGATTCCCCAGTAAAAGCTACTTCTGGCAGAGATCTCAGTAATTGCTTCATAGAAGTAATGTACTAGATGCTGTAAGAGTTAATTCTACATCAAGCTGTATTAGCTACTGATAGGATTTTTGTGTGGACCAAAAAGGAAATGAGGTAGCAAAATGACTCATGCAGTTCGTCTTTCTTCAGAGCTCCTTTGCTGCAGAAAACAAACAGAAGGGTTTCTTATGATGTTTTAAAGAATGAAATAAGCAGTGTCAATGTAGTTCTGATCATGAAAGTGGTGCAACTTACCTCACGTAAGTGAAAGGCTGGGTCCTTTCAAGCTGGGAAAATATTTGAGATGGTGTGAATCAATTGAAGGGACAACAGGTGGAGAGAGGTAAGATATGTTTGTATTACATATTGTGATATAAGCTCATACTTACCTACACTCACACCCCAGGAAACTTGATCTTGTTCTTCCTGTACCCAGAGACCATAAAAAAACTTTAGGGGAGCATATTAGTTCAGTGCTGAGATCGAACTAATCAATCCTCAGTAGTGCATTTATCGAAAATTCTTCCTAGGTATTTTGTCCCATATTGCTGAAGAGACATAATGGTGAGCACCAAAATATTTTCTTCATGATGAATTCTCAAATTGGCCTATATTGCCACAGTAGGGACACATGCTTGGAACATCGTGGCATCATCTTTTGGAACCTGAACATTTGACAAGAGTGTCCCAAATTAAGGACAATCTTACTCAGAGGAATTAAATTGTTTGACATTCTCCAGATACCTTAAAAATAGATTTATTTCAACACAAGATGAAATTTTAAAATATTTTTCTGAAGCAAAGTAGAATTTCTACAGGGGGGAGGTATGTCTTCCCAACACATAAAGCGCTGGCAAGGAGTGGGCCACCTGTAACTTAACAACAGACAGGACTCACATGTGTGCTTTGCTGCAAGATCACTGTTGTGTGACCTTGCTTAATTTGGCAGTATTTTGTTAAAATGCAATCAGCTTTCTGTGTGACACCAATACAAGTATTGGTACAGAAATAAACGTTCAATAGTCAAGCGTTCACCATTCTTTTCTCACCTTACCTTGATATTTGCCTTCCTTTAGTTGTTCTTAAGAATTTATGGCTCCATGGTTTTTCAGAGCAGTACTGGTTTGCAGGTTTTTAGCGAGTGTAATATTCTCTCAGCATTTTCATCCCTGTTTGGTTTTTATCCAGAGTCATGCAGAAGTGTCATGCTGAGTTCTAGATATATTAAGATCTCATTTTTGTACAGTTCCCATTTCAAGACTTTATAAAGGACATAGGAAAGGAATTTGCCATCTGGAGCTGTGGTGGTGCAGCTTTCTCTGCTAGCATCTCCCCCATGCCTTTGTAGCACAGTGACCTACTGCATGTGACCATGCATCACCTGCCTCCTGAGCAGGAGACCCAGCACTCTCTGGAGCTGCAGCTTAGCACCAAAGAATTAGCAAGTCTAGGCTGCCTCCTCTGTCACAAACTTCACCCACTCAGCAACACCCTCCTGGCAAGTATCTTTCATAAATCCATTCTGCATCCTCATATGTCCTTACCCTGTGTCTGAGCCAGCTAAATGCCTGCTCCCACAGAGTGAGATTGGAGGCAGGCTGGGCCATGCTCTGAAATCCCAGTTTCTTCTGCCATGGCCTTGGGCTTTATCAGCAGCAAAAGAAATGGGAAGATCAGTGGGTTCAGATAAGGGACTCTTTCCCACTCCCTCCCTCCTGGGAAGGGCTCAGCAGATGCCAATGAGTGAGGAGTTAAAAAGAAAGGAAGCTCCAGGAGTATAAAAAAGGAATTTGTTCAACCTCTGGCAGTGACACTGAGAATGTGAAGGTTCCTCATCATGAGGTACGTAGTGACAAGAGGGGAGGTCTGAAGAGGAGACACGCCCAATTACATAAATGTGAGATATATATTAGGGTGAAAATATCTTTGGTGCAGTCTGAATCTTATTTTGCTTTTTTTTAAGCATTTACTTCATCCTCTACTGAATGTCTCATTTCCCAGCAGTGAAGCATACAGCAGCTCCTTCTCCTAAATGTCAGTTGAATCTATACTAGTGGTGTTGCTCAAACTGCATTTTTAAAAATAATCTGCAAGCAGTTAATGTGCTTTTTAAATTCCCAGTGTTATGTAAAAAGGCACAATATTTTTAGCCTTACAAAATATCAGTTGTCATCTCCTCACTCTCTCCCTTTGATATATTGGAGATGGGGGCCTAGAAGCTCAGAGAAACTATGAATACTAACTGTTTTAAAAATAAGGTGGGGAGGTCTTTTTCTGCTGTGTGGTCTTGTAGTTCTACAGATCTTAATAAAAACACACAAAAATACCCCAAACCTTAAAAGCAAGTCTGAATAAAGAAAAATAGTTCTTATTTTAAAAGCTATTGGTTCTGTCCCCACTGCCAAATTTTAATGTCTGGAATAATGACAGTATTATGTATCCTGAAGCAAAATACCGACTTAAACTGTTCACTCGTGCACTGACAGAATGGCCCTCCTATTTAAAAAAATCTCCAGAAATTACTCTCTAGCATAGAGCACACAGCTGTTGTGAGTAGGCTCTGGCAGATCAACATTGACTCAAACTATTTTTGGAATCAAGTCAGGCCTGCTGCTGTTTCTGGAAGATGTGAATACATCTACCTTCTCTGCTCTGCTGTGCTGCAGTCTGTAAGGAATATGGTGGGATCCAGGATGCTTCCCTCTGTGCTTATTTGGAGATGACCTTTCCATTCCCATCTGTTTACAAGTTTTCTGAGGACTAACGTTTTTACCTGCTGGCAACCACCTTGATAAGCACATTTGGACCTTGCTGCTGTGTTCTCCACTGAAATTTGAGGAACAGGGTCTCAGAAGAGGCTGCCTCTCTGCTTTTTCTTCTTACTGTCTTGCAACACTTGGGATCCTGATGGCACTTCTGGCTAGGAGGCCATCACCTACCAGAAGCAGCTCAGGAAAGAGCACCCCATCCTCAGATTTGTTGGGATCGTACCTGATTCTTGCATTCTTGCAATTGAAGAAATGGTTACTAGAAAATCTTGGAATAATAATGCTTATTGTTACACCCACGGTCTGTGCAGGTGCTATGTATGAATACTGGGCTAAGGCAAAGCCTCTTAGCTTTTATCTGCTCTCACAGAAGGCTGCTTTTCCTTTCTATCTCCCCAAAATTTGTTTTAATCCACAATAGGTAAGATAACATCATATTTTCATATTTACCACTTCTTCCCCAGTTTACTGTTAGCTGGAAGAAAGAGTTGAAACGGTTGTAGATGAGGAGAGTTCAATTCTCATGGTCCCTGGAGTCACATAAATAATTGCTATGTTTAGGAGAGTGGAATTCTTCAGGCACAAAGTATGTAACTTGAAATTCCATTCGTTGCTTGGAGGTGCAGGAATTTGGAGAACAACAGTTTCTGAGTCAAAGGCAAACACAAGTGGAGACTCTGGTATAATCTGCTAAGACAGCAAAGCAGGATGCAGCATACTGTAGGCTTCTCATCAGTGTAGACTGAAAGACAAAATGAATTCTGAATCTAATGAGGGAGTCATTCCAGCCTCAAAACCAAGCCAAGGGCCTGAGAATTTGCAACATTAAAGAGTAAAAAAAGTCTACAGTTCAGTGTCCCTCTAATCTTGACTGCAAGCTAAGGTCATTAAGTTGAATTTAGGCTTTTGGCACCCAAGGGCTGATACCTGTCTGCAGTGATATCATCTAAAAACTTAGAGGCAATAAACAGTATGAACCAGATCTTCATCATATTCTTCACAGATGAACTGTACCCTCTACCTTTCCCAGTCTCCTTCCTCAAGAAGACTCACTGGCAGTGTGTAGTCTAGCCCCTGTGGAATGACTCCTTCTGAAACTGCAGAGGGAGTGGATACAGACAGTATCCCATATGTGCATTTAAATTTGGACCTCTCTGCAGATTTCCTCTTTCTTGGATTAGGACAAAATAGGAGTTGTTTACTGCATTGGAGACATGCAGGCTGTCCAATGTGTCCAAAGCAAGTGACAAGTGGAACTAAGGCAGCTCCTTCCCTTTCAGGGTGTTCTGTCTGAGGTTGCAGTGTCTGTCTGTACAGACTGGATGTATTATGTGGCTCTTGCACTGTTTCAAATCTGACACACTCTTACACAAATCCACAATATTTTCTCTCTTACTTTGAAACCAAATGTAGCCCTCTTTTTTTACCAGATCTCATTTTTTTATATTATTAATGATAGAGGCTTGATGACCACCTTGGGAGGACAGAGTTTTTGGAAGGCATGGCCACAAAGGCTAAATAAACAGGAAGCAAAAAGATTAGTGCTGGTAGGACTCAGTAATCCTCATGGCATTGAACACTGTGTACCAAGGTGCTGGAAAGAGAGCTGTTGGTGGGAAGCCCAGGAAAAGCAACACTGAAATAGCTTTGTAAACATCCCGTTCATTTCCTTTGGCAGCAGCAAGTCTAGCACTGTCTCTGAAACCATCAGTCACGCTGCAGAAAATGGTTTGATAGGGCTCTTCTCATAACCTGAGCCTATTTTCATTAGCAGCTTGGTGAGATTCTGCTAGCTTAGTTTCCAGGCATCTTTCACTACTTGCTGCTCCCAACCTTTAGCCAGCACTGTCACAGACATTACCTGGGACTCAAGAATCCCAGGGAAGAAGTATATGTGCAGATGAAGCCTAAACAAAGGTGACCTTCATGTAGATGGCATCTGGCCAAATGCATGTCTGAAGTGGTTTATTGGGAAACTGAAGGGTTTTGGGTGAGGTTAAAGGTTCCATATGACTTTTTCATGAGCCATGAAAGCAAAGGGTCAGGTTTCCAAGTACCATGGTCATCATATTGACCTCCACCAAGGCAAGTGAGGAATGCTTTCAGTGAAGGAAATGCACCTCTACCAGAGTATGTGCAGATTTTCAATGTCTCAGTAACAATTTTTGAGGACCTCTCCTGCCTTTTGAGTGATAAGTGTGGCTGCTGATCTCTCAAAATCACTTGGATTAGCTACAAAACACTGGCAATGGTGGCCTGTAACCCCTAGTACCCTATCCTTCAGTCAGTGCCTTTCATACGGTGCTCAATCACTTTGCTAGATACAGAAGAAACTTAGCACAGGTTTTTATAAGGCCTCTTACACCTTATATTTTCAACCCACTGAAAATCATACTCTGCTTGAAAAACAGCTCTCTCCCATAAGTTGTCACTTGTGACAGACTCCTAGCTGCCACTGGAAGGACAGTAGCTCCACCGCAGAGCTCTGATAATTTTCCTGAAAACCCCATGAAAGTCAAAGATTTTTGTCTGGTCATCCTTTTATTCATGCCATCAGTAAATTAATTGCAAAGGTACTAGTAGCCATATGCACTAAACCTGGGAACTGCAGGAAACTTCATATAGCCCCACATCTTTTGCTTTTGGATAACTGGAAGGCAAGGGCTTGAGGGGCTGCACCTCCTAAAGCTGTACTCAAATGGTGTTTTACTTGCATCTCATGGATAACATTTGCCTTTTTTTTTTCTTTTTTTTTTGCAAGCAGGCTGTTGGACCATATGCCTGTATTGTCTGTTTGGTTGGTCTGTTGCTTTGCTCCAGGGCCTTGGTTCTGTGATCATCTACACTGTGTACATACTAGGTTTTGCCAGGACTCCAGTCTGGAGTTAAATAATTACTTGGTTTTATGAGAGGCTGGTTTGCTCAGGATCCACACCCTGTAGATGATGCAGGCATGGACTATACCAGGCTTCATTCTTCCTGATCAGAGCAATCTGCTTGTGTATTCCTAATGTGCTAATGTGTGAGCTCCTAATGTGCTCTCAAGTCTAGCATGCCCTGGCATATGCATGGCACATGTTTGTAGGCACACTACAAGACACAGAGTTAGCAGTCTCCAAAGCCTGTCCCTGTTTATTTGGCTACCTCAGTTCTTATGCAAGAAAATAGTAGGACTGAGGCAAACGTGTCATGTGGGGACTGAAGTGACCAAGATCCTGCCCCAGGTTAATTTTACTGGGACTGTAGCTTGGCCTCTCTCTCCCTCCAGTACCAAGCAGCTGCACCAGATCTTTCCGTGGGAAGCTGCAACAGAAGTTCTACTGTATCACATTGGAGGAGACTCAGCATGAGATCAAGAGAGCTGAGAACCTGCTTTTGTGTCTCAGCTTTGTCACTGGGAAGATGGGGGGGAAAGAATCTTTTTCCCAGGAAGCAATACCCTCCCCCTGACACAGACACACACTAGAATTATTCCTGGGACTTTTGTCTAAATTCACCAGGATGCAACACCCAGAAGTACCTACTCTGATTAAATTTGTTGTAGGAAGGAGCATGGCTTGTTTGTGCTGTGCTTACAGCTCTACATAAGTGAAGAAAGGAGACTTCTACCATGGGAGCATGGTACTTGAGTGGAAAGAGGCTCACAGCACACACAGAACTCTTTAATTAGCAACCTGACACATGTGTTTCTTTGACAGTTCTGACAAGAAGTAATATTTGCCACAGAACAGCAAAATACGTCACTGCTTGTCTTGCTGGTGGCAAGGGGTGGGGCATGCAGTTGAGGAAATGGTAAGGATGCCTTGGAATGTGGAAATGGCAGCTTTCCGAGGAGCAGAATGGGCTCTGGCGGCCGTCCATGCTCAGCCATACACATGGGCATGCCCCAGCAGCCATCTCACAGTTTTCCAGAATTGCAGAACAGGTCATACAGCACCTGAGGGAAGAGATATCCACTGGGACAACCTGCTTCCATCCCTCGTTCTTAGGGCACAGAGCCCAGCAGCAGAGAGCAGGAGGTGTGGGAGGGCTGTGTGAAGGGAAGAAAGCCTGCCAGTGAGCCATGGAATTGCAGGCCACTGCCTGCTGAGAAGCAGCAGGAAATTTTGGTGGAAGGAGATAAGAAAACAACAGTGGTAACTTATCTGGGAGCTGTACCTCCTGTCCTGTGAGGTTCCAAACCTCTGAATTCTTCAGAGAGAAACCTGGCTCACTGACTCCAGCACTGCCCCAGAGCCCCTCTCATGGCTCTGTATAGGAAAGACCTGCCAGCTTTGCTGAAAATGGAGCTTCTTCCATGGACAGGAACTACCCCAGTCCCCTGTTCTCTTGGCTGCTCTGATGGGCAGTCATATCCTGACATGACCAAGGTCATACCACAGGGATACTTTGCTCCCTCTTATGTGTATATGGCTGGTTTGCCCCACTTAAAAAGTGTTTTCATGATGCAGGGTTTCAAGGGTTTGGGGTTTGTGGTTTGTTTTTTTTAATGTTTACAGCTTGTGGCCTATTCTAGTGTTTTAGTCAGGACAATCTAACTGTATGTGTGGGTGGAATGCCTTTTGAAGTATGCACATATGTGCATGTGTACCATGCCATACCTTCGCAGTGGGATTTGAGCACCTACAGTGGCCCTTGTCACAGATCACAGACGCTCTCTGTGAACAGCTGCTGAACAGCTTCCCTTCTTGGGGACACACTTCTGATGCGTGCTTTGCACAGCGGACTCAGGTTTGGAGAGAACCTGCAGAGAGATGCTATAGCTGTTTGTCCTGGGTAGCTGGTCATTCTGGGATGTCTCCAGAACTCATGACCTTTGCAAATAGCGTTCCTGACTGCCAGTTGCACAGAGGCAAGGAGATGATGAGGCTTGTAAGGACTACTGTCTCATGAGGCTCTGGTGTCCCCAGCACAGCTCTCTGTGTGTGGCACCCAGCTGTCAACATGCAGCCTGCAATGGCATTAAGGCACTCCAACTTGAAAGTGCTGTTTGGTCCGAAAAAAGACAGCTCTGCACACGTCATGGCCTCCACAAGGCATGTGAGCAGCAGCTTGACAGGGGACAATCTGGGCCAAATGTTGTCTTTCACACAGAGAACACCCTGCTCAAGGGAGGGAGCAAGGAACACACCAGGAGAGGTGGGAGCCGTGGGAGCACAGCAGATCCTAGGAGACCTCTCATCAGGGTGAATCACATAGATTTGTTCAGCTTGGAAAAGAACTCTAAGATCACAGAGTCCAAGGGTAACATCTGTTGGCCCATGTGGATGCAGGCAGTTTGCTGCAGGTGGCCCTGCCCTGGACAGTGCAGGCCTAACTACTTGGCCTGGAGACCAAAGCAGATCCATTATATATTCCCAACCCTTCTAGCTGGCCCAGATGTAGCATTTAATACAGCATGAGGAAAGCTGATTAAGTAACAATTTAACATTAATCAATAAAACGTGGTTAGACTAAGCAGAAATTTTGTGACTAAAGAAGCATCAGAGATTCAACACAGATACGAGCCAGAGCTTTTTGTTGCTTAGGAAAAACATGGGCTCCTGTGTGGCATCACTAATTGTTAACTAATACACGCTGAGAAAAAATGGCACTAATTGATCTGTTGATATGGATGGAAATTATATAGATGTAGACAGTTTGCATTATTAACATAAGTAAAGCACTCTGTCCAGATTCCAGATTGCTTTCCTCTGACCTAAAACACATATTTAACACAAAGCAGCTACCTAAACCATACCTGGCTATCAAAAAAGATTTTCTGCCCGATAAGCTTAGTTCCCCAATAGTCTTCTTGCAAATAATTCTTTTTGTATTCAAGGATTTATTTCTTCTTCTTACATCTATTTTAATTTCATTTCATAGGCACCTAATAAGTCATATCTCATCCCAGTGCAGTACATGAATTTGCCACAACACTTCTGTGTAGTCTTATTCTTTATTTATTGATTGTGTTACATGACTGAATTGACAACAAAGATTCTCTATAACTGTCTCCATTAAAATTTAGTCTTCCTGAGATGGCTGTCTTGAACTCTCAGCATTTCTAAGCTTTGATTTTATGACCACTAGCAGGGCTTGCTTCCTGTCACTTGCCTCAAAAGAAGCACCCAGCTAGAACTGCTATTCTAAATCCCTCCACCTGCTTTGTAGTGGGCTGTCACTTCACCCATGGTGACAGCACTCACACCACAATGTACTCCAAAATACCGCATCACTTTTATTCATGGCATGGAACAGCCAAAGTGATTTATGCAGAGGACGGCTGCTAGTTGCAGAAATAACAAGGCCTGGCACAAGCCAAGTATACCTGCTGATCCATCTCTGTACCTAGGTAGCTAAATGCCTCTTCAGGATTAATATTTTGCTTCAGCTAATGAGTGTGACTACAACTGTGTGCATCTCAAGGCTCTAATTTTCATTTGCAGCAGAAAAATGCCTACTCTTTCAAGCCAATAATTGCATAAAGGAAGACTGTTAGCATAAGGAGATTGTTATTTTCTTTCTGGAAGAATCACAACTAACAGGGAAGTTAGTTAATCTTCATTTCCAATTACAAAAGCACAAACTTTAAATTCACTATGTGGCAAGCACAAAATCAGATTCATTTCCCCCTGTGTATTCTGAAGTATTCTGATTTGAGAATTCTAGCTTTCACACATGCAACGTGCAAAACACTTGTTTTGCATTTGTTTCCTCATAGTGAGGAGTTAATACAAAATGTCTGAGAGGGTTGCTTTTCTTTTTATTATTCCCACTTTCCTTGATCTGCCTTCATGAGCTTTTAACATCAACACACTGGTGAGAAAATCAAACATGCAAGCATCTGGATTTGTGGGGATGTGACCAGAAAGCATGGATTTTTTTTTTTTTTTTTTCATATTCAGTAAGCACTTTTTAAATCTCTGTCTAAGACATTCTTTGTTTTCCCTGAAGTCAGAGCTAGCCCAGGGAACAGTGGCAGAGTTCTCTGACGTCAGGCTCATTGTGTAGGGTGTGTTGTGGTGTTCTAGAATTTGATTCACAATTACACAGTGAATTCTTTTTAGCTCTACACTGACATCTTTACCTGAACAAGAGGGAAGATTGTCTGCAGTAGAAAAGTGACAGTGTTAGAAGACCCATCATACAGATACATTCTTTGTCCTATATAATTAATTTGTGCATTAATCATGGGAGGTAATGGAACTGATGCTGTGCCCACAAAAGCAGCAGTAAACAGGATTATTGAGCACCCACAGAAGAGCTATATATCTCTAAGAAATTCAGAGCTATAGATCAGTGGTTCAATGGTTGCAGCTGTGTAAGGAGTGAGATGCTCAGTGCTGGGCATTGCTATGGGTGGCATTTTCAAATGGTATGTAACACTGAAAAACCTCAGAGAGACTTTTTCCAGCTGTATCACCTTGTTAAAAGATACAGCCTCTTTGTATCAACTTTACGTGTAAAATTAAAGATTTATTTACAGGGGATTTAAACCTTGGACGAATCTTTTGCATAGCTCTCTAACATGAGCATTCTGCAGTAGTGGAGACTGGGAGTGTCACTGGTGTGGTTTGTGGCTTACTCACTGCAAGCAAATTGTCAGTACTGAAAGGCACCTGTGATGATAGGCAAGTCTTTGGAGCAGACAAGCCCCAGTCCCCTGAGGATTACCAAATACAGTAATTCTCAGGGAACTTCCAACAGCAGGGGTATTACCCCCCAAAATTAGGGCCAGGTTCCAAAGTCAAATACAATGATTGCACAAAGCACAGGAAATGTCTTTATTGGTGCTCCTCCTTCGTGAGAGGCTCTGAAGCAAGGAGAAGCAGCAAAGGCTGGGGTTGAAAATTATGTTCTGTTGGGCTGGGTCAGGCTGCCCCTGTTCTACAGCGGCCTGAGCCCCAAGCGAGCAGTGGGATAAAAATAAAATCCATGTGTAGCACTGGCAATCCAACAAAGCAATTCATGTGAATATTATTTTATATAAACCAGCTAATAGCGGTTGCCTTGCAGCCCAGTACAAGGAGAACAAGTCGCTTTTCTGAACGGTGGAGTCATCTGATGTTTGCTTTAATTTCTGGCAGATCGGGGCAGCGTGAGTCAGATGCTCTCACAGCTGGCTGGCGGGGGGAGGAGGCCAGCAGGGACCCTGACTCACCAGAGCCTCCGCATTCCTTCCCAAAATCCAGCTCAGCGACTGGAAGTGAAATCACGGGCTGGGGGTAGCTCTAAGGTTAGGAGAGGCGGGAGGAGCGGAGCGCTCCGTGCGGGTGGCAGGCAGCGAGCCCAGCCCAGGGCTCGTGAAAATCCCGACAGACGCGTCCGGCTGGCGACCGCCGGCGGGCACAGCGCTCGCCCCCTCGCCGGCGGCAGAACCCGGGGCCGCTGCCCCGGCAAGCCCCGGCCCCTGTTACCTCATTGCCACATTCCCCAGCGAGTGAGCTCAGCTGTGCTGCGGCCCCGCGCCTTTTATGGTCAAACAACTTTGCCTGGGCGAGGCTTTTTTCGCGAGTTGGGAGGAAGCGCCGGAGCTCGGCAGCTCCTCCGCCGCTCGCTGCCGCCGTCGCTGCTGCTGCTCCCGGCGGGCGGGCCGGGCCAGCCGAGCAGCCCGGCCTCGACAGCTCCAGCGCCGGGGGTGGCCTTCCGCCTTCCCCCACAGGTGAGTCTCTTGGCTCGGCTTGGCGACAAAGCCTTTGTTCTTCGCCCTGGGCGGCACGAAGGGGTGCGGGTTTCCTGCCGCTCCCTCCTGCACGGCTCTGCGCCTCGGACAGAGAGCCCTTCGCTTTCGGTGCTGGCTTAAGGGGGGTGCTTGAGCCTCCACAAAAGAAAAAGCAGGTTTGTGTGTGTGTGTGTGTGTGTGGTTGAGTTTTTTCACTCCCAGTGGAATGGAGACGACTCGGCGCTCCCGCACAGCCCCAGCAGCGGGGGAGAGGGAGGGGGTGCTGCCGGGCTGTGCTCGGGACAAGCTGTCTTTTGTGTGCGCATGGATGGCCGAGACACCTCGCGAGCCTTTTTCCAGATGTGCTCGAGAGAGGAATCGAGGGCCCTTTCTGCATGAAATTTGCCTAATTTATGAGTTTCTGTCTCCCTGGGAGTGCCTTGAGAAAGCGCTCGCAAAGTCGTAGAACTTTCCAACGTTTTAAATATATTTGCATAGCTTTTTGGAGTTTTTCCCGGTTTTTTTTCCCTCCCTTACATAGGGAGGAGGCAAGCCCAGCATCTGTGAGGGAAGTTAGTAGCTCCGCTTAGCCCCCTCCCCCAGCCCAGGTGCTTTAAGGCTTTACCTTGCAGCTTGCATAGCTGATAGACTTTGCTCTCTTTGAAGCTTTGTAACTTTGGGGCAGGCTGGGGAGAACTTTCTAGATGAAAAGCACCATAACTCTTGAATCCGTTTAATCTGTTCTTAATATTCTTTTTTTGTTGTTGTTTGTGGGGATTTTTTGTTTCGGTGGTGTTTCGGGTGGGTTGATGGTTTTATTTGGGGTTTTTGTTTGTTTGTTTTTTATTTTGGGGGGTTTTTTTTGCTTCCTCTGGTTCTTCCCAGTTGGGAGGAAGTTGGCTGATGGGGCAAGTTACACATATGATATTTGGAGTTATAGGGGCTCCCAGTGTGGTTGCTGCCAAACTGCTTTTATCACGGGAAGTGAAAAATGTCACTCGGCTGTCTGCTTCAGGTTCCTCCGCTTTTGCTACCCTAGGAAAGGGGCAGAGCTGTTGAGAGTGGTGTCATGGCACCAAAGAAGTGAAAAGTGTCTGGATGTATAACAGGTGGTGGACCCACCATGAGATCTTCTGGGAACTGACCTCTTGCTGAAGGTGTCCCTTGGTTCTATCCTACTTCCTCCTCTCAGAAAGAAACAGTGTATGAGATGACTTAGGTATCCTGACTGTGACCTTTGGGGCATCTTTCTTCATAGCTTCACTTGAGTCATCCTAAATGCTGTTACAGCAGGTAGGAGAATCTCTCCCCTCGGGGTAAATGTGAGTATGAGAAAGATTTGAGATTAGTTCTGTTGGCATGACACTCCCTCTCCCACAGCTCTCACAAACTGCGCCACAGGACCTCTGAGAGCTGTGTGTTTCTGGTTAGGCTTAGATGGCATTGGAGGGGATGACTCTGCAAGGCCAAGCCTTAGCCGGTTTGGTCTGTGTGTGGGTGGACTGATAACCAGAAGTGAGGATGAGCAGGGGCAGCTGCGGGATGGAGACAGCCCTGAGCACAAAGTGCCCAAAGTTCGACAGAGCATACCGGGAAATAGGCTGCTTTGGGTTAAGGGAGACAGCAGCTGCTGGGTGCAAAGCCAGTGAGTTTTTTTTGCGAGGCAGCCAACGTCCCTAGACTGTGTGTTGACTAACCCCGTGATTAGAAATGACATTGTCACTGTAGTATTTTGCTCATAGTGCTGTCAAATCTGGTAGAACTACTGCCAAGTGGTTCATTACACCCTAGTGAAATAGTGGAGCCTGAGGCAAAAGTCTCTAAAGAAAGGCTGAAGGTCTTTTTAACAGCTTCTGAAGCTCCGTGGGAACTGCAGAATGGAGGGAGTTGGTCAGTCCCTTCTGACTGGCAAGTCTGTTGACCCCTGAAAGTTTGGAGGAGTGAGGACAGACCTTGCTAATTACTCTTCTGCCTTGGCCCTTTCCCATTCTGAATACAGGGGTAATGCTCAGCACAGCCTTTTGGCTCCTGCTTATTGTTGCAGCCTCATTCTCCTTTTGCAACTCCCAGAAGAGTTGTCCAAGTATATGCATCTTATCAGCACTGCAAAAAGGGAAGGAAAAGTTCAGCAGCATGGACTTTGTTTTGTCTGTGTTGCCACACGCTTGTGACCTGGGGAATCTGAGACAGGTTGCTGCTATATTGTGCCACGCCGCACTGAGCCGTGGGAGCACTTAGAAGGAGGCATGGGGGTCTTACCAGCAGCCAGGGGTTAATCGGGGTGGGCGGATGTTTGTGGCACCAGGGCTGCCTGTGGCAGCAGCTGTTATTGTCCCTGGGAGAGGCCGGCAGTGCAGAGGGGCGCTGATTCGGACGTGCCAACGTGAAAAGCTGGCACGGAGCCCCGGTGCTGACGGCAGCCCTATTGTGCTGGGGTGTTAGGAGGGCTACGGGCATGCCAGGCTTTACAACAAAGCGTCTGGCAACGTGGAGGCTTCTAGCACGGGTGAGCTGGCTGGCCTGGATCGCAGGGATGCGCCTGTGCTCGGAGACGCGCCGTTCCCGGACAGCCGGCCCGGGCTGAGCCCCTCACGGCCCGCGGGGGGCGGCGGCATCCGGGGAGCGCTTCCTCCCTGGCGGGGGCGGAGCCGACCGGGGCGGGCAGGAGACGCAGGCTGGCATCGCCCGGCTCCGGGACAGCCTCTCCTGCCCTGCCGCGCGGGCTCCGGCGGCATGGAGGGGCCTGGAGGTAAAGGGTGGGGGTGCCGGGGAGAGCGGACGGTGCTGGCCCTGTCGCGAGCTGAGCTGGGGAGGAACTGGCTGGCGTTATCGGGGAAAGGGGGAAAGGAAACGCTGACTCCACTTCTGGGGGCGTCCTTTGGGGTGCAGGGGATCACCCCCTTTCTGGTCATCACAGGTGCAGGCTTCCAGTGCAGTGGAAATCTGGGTTTTCTCTGTTGTGGTGACCCCATTTATGGTTAATGCCATCCTGAGTTTGAAATGGTGAAGTGTGATGGCTCATTCGAGCTGTCTGCAGTTTCTGTTCTCCTTTTTTCCGTGCTGGACTTGTAAGTGCACTGCTCAGGCACTTCAGCCTCTGTCCTGAGTTAAATTCCTGTATCACTTTGTTTCACATATTCTTCTCCATTAATTTCCACTCTGGCCCAAGGATGACTTCATACAGGTTTCCTCCCTCTTCTCTCCTGCTAGGTGCTGAGAAGATGGCCTCCCCAGGTGCCCCAGGGACCCGTATGACATCCACAGTCAGCATCAACATTTCTACTCCTTCCTTCTACAACCCACAGAAGAAGTTTGCCCCTGTGGTTGCCCCTAAGCCCAAGGTGAACCCCTTCAAGGCTGGGGGTGCGTCAGAGTCATCGCTGCCCCCACCTCCTGGTCCTGGTGCTCAGTGTGCTCAGATAGGGAAGGTGGGGGAGATTCCATTGCCACCCACGTCCCTGCTGGCAGAAGGTAGGTGAAGCCTGGCATGGCTGATGTGAACATGCATTTCTGAATTCTCAGGGTGGGAGGTTTGTAGCTGGGCTGAATATGAGAACAGGGGCATAACTGCTCTAGGTGATGGATATTCTTGCTGTAGAGGCTAGCAGGTTCCATAACAAGATAAATGGACTGGAGAGAGATCTCAAAGTACATAGTGTATCCATTAGGCAAGGAGAGGGAAGGCTGTCCTGCACTGCACTGATGCTGGAGGAATGCGGTGGATTTTTCACAGTATTCCCTGGGTGCGTGGTTGTGTAATTGCAGTTGGTTTCTGGCTAGCTTGTCTGAGAGCAAGTATGTTGCAGAGAAGTTGACCCTTATAGTGATGAATTACGCTGTTCTCCTTCTTGTTAATTTGTCTCAGCTCAACTTGGTTATCTTTGTCCTTGTGGACTCTGCAGTTGCCATCTTTGATGCTGGAAAAGAGAAGGGAGAAATAATTGCATGAAAAAACGGTGGTAGCAACGATAAACAGGAAGTGAGATTTAGAGTTTAGTTTGTATGACTTATGCAGTTTTGTACTTTTTTCCTAGTGGTTTGGGTTGGGTTTTCCTGTGTAGAGTGACTTCTTGTTTCACTGTGGTTTTCTGATTTCTTTCTTTTTTTGTGTGGCCTTTTTTTTGTTTCCTGCAGTGGTAGAATGGGTTTTTTTGTTCCAGGTTTTGTTGCTTGGTTGGTTTTGTGTCCTTTAAGATGTAGGTTACTGGTTGTGTGACTCTGTAGTTTGAACTCATCATCAGCATGGGGCCACCAGGAATTTCTGTATGGGACCCTTTGCTAATCTTTGATACTGCCTATTTCCTCAAGACACTGTCAAGTAAAGAGTGTGCCTCAGTCGGGACACACATGTTCAGAGAATGCCAGCTGCTGGTTTAAATTTCTTTTCTTTCACTGTTTAGCAGAGACTGCAACACTGATGTTTTCCAGGATAGCATGCTAAGTTAGTGGGCAGCTGACCTGATGTTAGGAGGACTGGTCCTGTGCTTAGAGGACAAAAGTGATTAAGCCATTTTTCCAATGTCACAAGGACATGCTGATGCTTCTTTCTCCTAAAATTGTACCAGCTAACTCTAATGACCTATTTCTCGTATGTTGTTGGCTGGAATCTTGTGTCTGTGGAAACCAAGGTCCCATCTTAGGACTTGGCATTTTCTGCTGTAGTTGTCTGGATTAGGAATGTGTCTGTCAGAAGGTCTCAGACTGACACAAATATTATATGAAGTAGACAGATGGATGTTTAAAATACTTTTTTCAATATACATTGTGAGTGGAGCATTAGGTGTTACTTGCTCTGCTTCTCCTATCATTAATATGGGCATTATGGAGTAACTAGACACAAAAACTAGCAAAAGAACCATTTGTCATAAGCTGCTGTGTCATCATTGGGTAAGGGCTGCCAGCAAGACATCTGAAGTACAGATGGGCCACCAAAACTCAGTCATGGGAGAAATGTATCTGATTAGATCCTTCTCTGGTGCATATCTTCAGTCCTGTGCCTTTCTTACAGACTCTCCAAACAAAATGTAGTATGATACAGGGCTGTAGCAGTTGGACTCTGTCTTAAATGACAGGATGGCTAAGTTGTATTTAGTATTGATTATTCTGTAAATCTGGTCTAACAACTTGGTGGGGAAGTTTCTTGTCCTGTGAATAATTCATAAGGCTTTTAGTGCAACTGAAACTATGTGATAACAGAGTTTTGTTTCTTATGGTTTCAATAAACCAAAAGGCAAGTGTGTACAAGCTTGATCCCAAACTGTAATATCAAAGAAAAAAAAAATGCATAGTATTACTCCCTCCCCCCAGCAGAACTTCTGCAGCGCAAGAAGCCTTGGAAAAGGTGGTGCATACCAGGGCATTTATGCATTCCACAGGCTAATAAGATTTTGGTTTTCATTTTCTGAAAGGGCAGTATCTCTCTTGGGTTACAGATTGTAAGTCCTTATAAAGCCTGTTGACAACAGCTGTATATAAAGATGAGACAATTTGATTAGTGCTGTAAAAAGTTGCACTTGGAGTAGGTGGAGTGAAAAGCTTGGTCTTTTACCCTACTGCTCATTGGAGCTAGCTGGGAAGAGAGCTGGGTGTCTGGAAGAAGGCGTGTGGAAGTTACACCTTCTCATCTTCCAATGTTCTTTGCTACATAGTGAAGGGAAAAAGAGTGATATTTATTTGTCTGTGTTGTAAATAGAAAATGGTTGGTTTTGCCTGCTCTGCATCTTTGGCAAATATGAATAGGTGGAAGGAATGGGATTTTCCAGAAAACTGAGATGCTCTGGTACCTTTCAGCCTGCTTTAAAGGGTTTTGGAAAATTTCTCATGTCCTAAGGTATATTGGGTGTGAAGACATGCTAGCCTCAAAAGTCAAAGCTGGTTTTTACTCCACAGAAAAACAGGCATTTCGAAGAGTCTTCATGCACATAAGGGGTAATTGGTCCAGCTTGCTTTTTTTTTTTTTTGCTTGTTTCGTGTAGTGCTTACTATCTTGCTGTGAGATGCCAGCTTATTTTTGTGTAAAAATATAGGCTCTCCAGGGCCCTGGGTTGTCCACTGGCATTCCATGTCTGCTACTGTATGTTCAGTAATCTGAGCCAGTTACTGGCAAGGGAAGGGTATGCTGGGGACCAGGGAATAAGACAAGGAGTGGAAAAGAGCATAGCAAGACATGTTTCCCAAATATACAACAACTCTGCCCAGTGACTAATAACAGCAGCTACTGAGGAAAGATTAAATGATTATGAAAAGCTTTGGACAAGGTGAAAAACCGCCTGTGGAGTTCAGTTGTCCTTGATGAGTGCCGAGGTCCTGTGAGTACAGGGAAACCAATGTGCACTTGCTGCCCAGAAGGCCAGTAGAATCCTGGGCTGCATCAAAAAGGGTGTGACCCACACTGGGGAGGGACATTGCCTCTCTGCTCCACTCTTGTGAGACCCCACCTGGGATGGGGTCCTCAGCACAAGAAAGACGTGGACTCAGGGTGAATCCAGAAGAGACTACAAAGATGATCTGAGGGCAGGAGCACCTCTTTCAGGAAGACAGGCTGAGAGAGCTGAGGTTTGTCAGCCTAGAGAAGAGAAAGCTCTGGGGAGAACTCATTGTAGCCTTCTACTACCTAAGAGGACTATAAAAAAGAGGGAGATGGAGATTCTATGTGTTCAGATAGTAAAAGGACAAGGGTTTTAAACTGAAAGAGGGCTTGTCAGGAAGAAATTCTTTACTCGGAGGTGGTGAGGCACTGGAACAGATTGCCCAGAGAAGGAGATGCCCAGTTTCTGGAAGTGTTCAGGATCATGCTGTATGGGGTCCTGAGCATCCTGATCCTAGTGAGAGGCATCCTTGCCCATGGCAGTGAGGTTCGAACTAGATGTTTAAGGTCTCTTCCATCCCAAACCACTCTGTGATTCTGTGATCCTGCTTGCTGCAATACGTTCAAGAACTCTCCTGGCTAGCAGTAAGAAATGATCTGAAATAGCTTTTATTCTCATTCTTCCCTATAGACCTGCCACTGCCACCACCTCCTCCACCTGGGGAGGATGCAAGCTTCTCCTCAAACTGTGCATTTCCACCACCCCCACCACCCTTTGAAGAACCTTTTCCACCTGCTCCAGAAGAAGCTTTTCCTTCTCCTCCTTCGCCGCCGCCACCTCCTCCTCCTCCAATGTTCAATGAAGGTCCTGTAAGCAAGGTTCCTGCCCCACAGGTGAGTGAGGTCTAAGGAAGTGTGGTTTCTGTGTGATGCTCTGTGAGATGGGACAGCTTCTCGCTACTGTCTAAACTCAGCAGCAGGAAGCCTTGAGATCTGGGAGAGCAGGAAATGCTACCAGCCTGTGTAGCAGCATAGGTTAGGGTCAGCTGGCTGGGCTGCTGCTCTGTGGGGAAGGACCTGGGGTTCCTGGTGGACAGGGAGTTGAATTCAAGCCAGCAATGCGCCCTTGTGGTAGTAAAGGCCAGCCAACTACACACTGGACTGCACTTGGGAGAGGACAAGGACAGTGAATACTCCTCCCTTCTGTGCTAGTGAGGCTGCATCTTGGAGGACTCTCTGAGCCCTTCAGTATAATAACCCCTCTGGAATACTGAATGAGATGCAATCCAGTGGAAGGTCATAGCAGTCTTTGGGGGTTGGAGCAGAAGAGGCTGCCAATGCAGGGGTCTGACTGGAGTCTGCAGTACCTAAAGGAGGGCTGGAGAGAAGACAGATTCTTCTTACTCAGACACAACAAGAGATAATGGACAGAAGTTGTGGCAAGGGAAATTCCTCCTGGACAGAAGAAAGCCGTTTTCCACTCCAAGGGTGGCTTATTGCTGGCATGTGTGCCTAGAAAGACTGGGGAATCTGCATCATTGGGAATGTTGTGAAATTGTCTGGACAGGGCCCTGAGCAGCCTGGTGTTGCTTGGGAATTAGCCCTGCTGTGAGAAGAGTGTTGGACTACAGATGTCCAGATGTCTTTTCTCACCTAAATCTGTCTGAGAGCTTCCTTAGCCTGTGCATTTTCCTGCTATTTGTGGACCTTTGAGACTGTCCTGTTCATCCTCAACAAATTGTTACTGATTCAAAGCAAGGAGCAGATCTGTACCACAGCCCAAAATATCAAAATATGCTGTTGTAAGGGAATGATACACCCGTTTCTCTGACTGTTCCTGTAACATGCTCTGCTCCCTTTTTCCTCGTGGATGGCGGTGTAGGTACGTGGCAAGATGAGCAGCGTTGATCTTGAGATTGACTCACTGTCTGTAATGTTGGATGACATGGAGAAGAATGATCCCTTCAAATCCCGGGTGAGCTGTCCAGAATGTTGCAGGTAGAAGAAGAGATGACTGGTTTGCTGAAGAGGTAGTGGAGAAGGGTTCTACTGCAGATTAAGATGTCAGGATAAACCATAGCATGGAAGTGTTGGTGAAGAACTGGAAAGCACGGATCTTGCAGCTTGTCTTGCACTTGCTAAATATGTCAAGTGTGGAAACTCCTTGTATTCTGGGTCTGGGATAGCTGCTGGTTGACTCACTGCTATAGATAGCATATTTTCTCTTCCACCTTGCTGATACCTGCCTGTTTTTTCTCTGCTGCTTCTCTTTACAGATAACTGCAGGATCCACAGGTTCTCTGGAGAAACCATTGGCTCCAAAAGCCCCTGTGGAAATACCATCTGCACCCAAAGATACTCCTCATTCCTTTCCTTCCAAGTTCACACCAAAGCCAAGTGGAAGCTCATCTTTCAAGCCCTCTGGAGTGGATTTGAACCCCACCCCAACCCCATGGGCAGCCCCACAGCAACGCAAGGAGCTCCAGGCACCAGTCCCTCCACCCCCCTCTCTCCCTTCTGCTCAACCTATGCCTAAATTCACCCCATCTCTTGTTGCTGGCTCTCCTAAGTCTATGTCTAGATCAGGTGACAATGTTCCAGTGGCTCCCTCAAATTCTACAAGATATCCTACCTCCCTTCAGACTCAGTTCACAGCCCCTTCACCTTCAGGCCCCTCCTCTAGACCACAGCCCCCCAATTTCACCTATGCCCAGCAGAGGGAAAGACCCCAAGTGCAGGAGAAGCCGCGCCCAACAGAGCAACCTGCTGCTGCAAAAGACACGGTAAGTGAAAGAGCAAGAGCCATGGGACTTGTATCTTTGGACAGGCACATTGGGAGTGAAGTTGGGAGGATGAGGGCAAATCCTGCCCCAGGTTATGGGAGGCTGCTACCAATCTGAAAGAGAGATGTAACTGTAGAGATAGTGGTGGAGAACTTCATGTAAAGGTGGAAATAATCAAGCACAGTGGATGGCAGATTGTTCCTAGAGATGAACAGAGAGGACCTGTAAAGGCAAGAGAAATAGGTTTATTAGGGACAGGGTGGGAGGGAGTCTGTCCTTTGGGATTTAATTGTTTCCTCTTGCTGCAGCATAGACCCACAGGTTCCGGTGCAGATCCACCTCGGGGGAATTCCTGTCTGACAATGAAGGAGGTAGAAGAGCTGGAGAAGTTGACCCAGAAACTAATGAAGGACATGGAGCATCCACCCCCAGCAGAGGCTGCAACTTCTGGTGCGTGCCCTCAGTGGACAGCAGTAGGATTAAGACTGATGAGTTTTCATCTCTCCTGATCCCTTTCCTCATCCATTGACAGAGCTTTGTGGCTTCTGCCGGAAACCCCTGTCGCGAACTCAGCCAGCTGTGAGGGCCCTGGACCGCCTCTTCCACGTGGAATGCTTCACCTGCTTCAAATGTGAGAAGCAGCTGCAGGGGCAGCAGTTCTACAATGTGGATGAGAAGCCCTTTTGTGAGGACTGCTATGCTGTGAGTCACTGGGGTGAAAGCTGCTGGAGAGAGCTGAGCTCACTGTGGTTGTTCTCTCTTGCTTTCCCTTCCTTCTTTCATCAATGCTTTCTGTGGTGTAGCCTCACAGGGATGGGAGCTTGGATTCATGTGTCTTACTTGTTTTCTTTGGGCTCAGAGCACCTTGGAAAAGTGCAGTGTCTGCAAGCAGACCATCACAGACCGGATGCTGAAGGCCACTGGTAACTCATACCATCCCCAATGCTTCACCTGTGTGATGTGCCATACCCCCCTGGAGGGGACCTCTTTTATTGTGGACCAGTCCAACCAGCCTCACTGTGTGGATGACTACCACAGGTATGGAGAGAGCAGAGCATGTGCATGTGGTGTATGAGTGAAGGCAGATTCCCTCACATCTGCTTCTTTTTGCTGCAGTATGGGGTTGGGTTGCCCATGTCATCTGTCTGACATGAAGTTAAAGATGAGTCAGCAAAGTATTAAGGTGCCTTTCCGCCTAAACACTTATTAATTCCTCTGCTGCTAATGCCATTGAACAGCACTGAGAAGCCTGCCTTGAATGTCAGCACAGTGGTCACGGTCTCCTCTATGGTTCTGTGTTGCAGGAAGTATGCTCCACGCTGCTCAGTCTGTGGGGAACCTATCATGCCAGAGCCTGGAAAGGATGAGACAGTGCGTGTTGTTGCACTGGAGAAAAATTTCCACATGAAGTGTTACAAGTGTGAGGTAAGCCTGGTAGCCCCACTCCTCTCATGTCTCCTGTGCCCATCACCAGCAACTGGGCACCTTTGGTCTATGCTGACCAAACACTGAAGTTGTTTTGAATGAATCTGGAGTGTTTTTGAAGCATGTTCAGAAAAAGATTACACATTCACAGACATGAACACAGAGACTGTGCAAGGCTATTGCATTGTCTAATACCCCAACACATCAGCTTGTGTATAGGAGGGGAACTTGCTGGGTAAGCAAGTTCCTCAAAGCAGCATCTCCCATTAGCAGCACCAGGGATGGAGCAGTGGGCTGTGAGCAATTATCCTGACCCTGTGGGGCATTTCTTACATCCTTGAATGCCTTCACCCTGTTCTTGGCTGTAATTGAGCTCCCTCCCTCTTCTTTTCTATTCAGGACTGTGGGAAGCCCTTGTCCATTGAAGCAGACGAGAATGGGTGCTTTCCTCTGGATGGGCACGTGCTGTGTATCAAGTGTCACACTGTCCGTGCAAAAACAGCGCACTGAGGAGCTCAGGGGGCATTCCCTCCAGCACTCAATACTCCTCCCCTCCCTGCTGTTGTCCTACCCCTCTGCCTGACAAGGCAGACTGCTACCGATGGAGACTATGCCAGCGCAGTTTTTTACTCATGTAGGATTCGCTGCTCCTAGACTTCACTCTGCAACCCACCAAGAAAGGTCCTCTTCTCCTGTCACCGTTTCCTGGCCACAGTGTATTCCAGGCTGGGTGCTGTGATCAAGGTGAATGCACAATCGCTGTTCCCTCAAGACTCTGAAGGAGAACTATCAGACCTCTGCCACCACCTGGTGGAAGAAGCAAGAAAGAGCCTGGTGGCAGGTGCTGGGAAGGGCTGAGAGCATTCTTCAGTTCCATGGAGCCAAGAATGATTGGACTTGAGAAGGTGGAAGCCTGCATCTCGGCACCACTTCTGTATTTTTATGTCTTGTGGCACCTCACTATCTGGATGTCTTCCTCTGCCTGCTCCCTCACCTGGGTTAGAGTGTGGAGGCAGAAAGTAGTAGGAGTCTGTTACTGTTGCTGGAAAAAGCTAACCTGCTATAGCTTTTCTGTCTCTAATTGATTTTACTGATTTACTGTCCTGTCATCTTTTTCCTTAGCCAGATTACACTGGCAGTGTTTGAAATACTACTCTGTTTCTGAGTTTTGAAACTTTTTTTTTTTTTTAAATAACTTTTCCCTTCCCAAAATGATTTGTTTCCCAGTGCGGTTTCTGGGCAGCCAGGCTGGGAACCAGAGTAGCAAAGCAGTCCAAAGAATGCATGTTTACAAATAAAGACTGTCATAAGGATGGGCAGCACATGATGAGGAGGCATCTCAGAGCGTGGATGAGGATTCAGCAGCCTGAGGAATGTCTCCTGTTCCAGTATGGTTTCTTTCACTGCTGTCAGTGAAAGCTGCGGTGAAATTGCAATGTACTGTCTGGCTCCAAGTGTTACTGCACTGAGCCCCATTTCCTGGACTAGAAACTGTCTCAAACTGAACAAACCTTTTGAATAACAACACTGTCCAACCACTGTTTGCATTCAATAAAATGTGTGGGTTTTTTCCATTAACCTGTGTCTGCTGTATTTGTTCAACCACCCCTGAGAGTTGCTGTCTTTGGCAGTAGAACTGCCTTGTATAGCTTTTTTATATATTGCCAAATGTATGCAAAGCTATTCCACCCAGCCTCAAGAGATCAGGAGTCTGAACATGGCCTTTTTCTTTCCACCTCAGTCTCCTTTCCAGACTTGTACAGTAATTTCACGAATACAAGCCGCACTGAGTATAAACCGCATCTCTGGGTGTTGGCAAACATTTTGGTTTTTGTCCATAAATAAGCCGCACCCAAGTATAAGCCGCCCTGTTGTTCGCAGCGAGGACCCACGTGCAACAAAGTTGCCAATTAGTAACAGAACCGTGGCAGGGCGGGGTTTACTGGCTGAGCTAAGGCTGTGCAGGCTCGGCCCGCTCAGGGCTGCCGACGGGGCTAGGTGCCCCAGCTCGGCGCTGCCGCTCAGCGGGGCCGGCTGCTGCTGCCACTGGGCTCGGTCACCCCGGCCTGGTGCTGCCCCGCGGTGGCAGGCAGGGATGGAGCCCTCCTTGCTCCTACGGCAGCAGCCATGGGTGGGGACAGAGCTTCCCTGCGCCCGTGGTGGCAGGCGGGGAATGAGTTTCCCGCTCCTGCCGTGGCGGCGGCGGGCCAGGATGGAGCCTGCCTGCTCCTGCCACGGCAGGCGGGGACGGAGCACCCCGCCTCCTCCCCGAGCCGTGGCAATGGCGGCGTGGGGCCCCCCCGTCTCTCCCCCGGGCTGTGGCAGAGGAGGGAAGGAGAGAGCTCTCCCGCCTCTCTCCCCACCCCCCTTGCTGCCTGCAGGGTGCCAGGCTCCACCCATGGCGTAACAGAGTAACAATTTGTAACAATCGCGAAATGCCGGCTTTGCAGCTGCGCGGCTCGGCACTCTGGTTGGCACTTCTGAGGTTGTAAATGTCAGAAAATTATTCACATATTAGCCGCTCCTGAGTATTAGCTGCATTTCTGGTTTGGAAGCCAAATCTTAGTCAAAATGGTGCGGCTTGTATTCGTGAAATTACTGTATTTTTCTGTGCCTGAAAAGCAGTGGAAGACTGCAGTATATTGTAGTCCAATTCACATATCACTCAGAGGTGGGTACTCCAGTGAGATGGAGGTAGATTGTAATAAAAGTGCACACTTTGCCCATGACTCTTGCTTCTCAGTAAGTGTGTTTGATGCTTATGGTTCTAAGCAAGCATGATACTGTGATGGTTGCTGCAGGTGAAACTCCTCTTCATGGTAAGCACCAATGTTTCTGCACTTCAGAGATGTGAAACCTACTCTTGATCTCTTGCCAGTTTGGGGAAAATCTTTGTTGACTCCTTGCAAATTGATCAGTAAAGGGCTCGAAATTTTCTATAGATTGAGTGGACAATAAACACTTACTTTTTTCTTACTGTAGTTGTTGCTAGTTTGCAGGCATTTTGAGTTGTGAGAGGTTGTTTCTAGACCATCTTATTAAATGCTTGTGCCCACAAACACCAAGAAGGGCAGAGAAGAGCAGTGCTGGAGTAGAGAAGCACTAATTCTTCTTCTCCCAGAGCTATCAGAGCACCATAGCCTTGGTGTCTGGGTAAGAGACCCATCTAGTGGCATCAAGGGGAAGGGATTACCTTGTGGGATAAAGGGAGGTTTCCCCTCTGAGCGGCATGGGATGGTGTGTACAGGGGAAATCAAAGGCAAGGAAACAGGAGTGATCAAGGATGGGAAGCACCATGGGAAAACCTGACAGGAAAAGGGCACAGAAGGATGCTGCATAGTAGCGCTTTTTTTTTTTTTTTGGTTCCCTGTGCATGGAATCTGTTCTGTGCAAATGCCAGCAACTGGGCAGACCTGAGTGCATGCATAGTGTGTTGGTGTGTATGTCCTTGTGCAGATGTGTGTGAGCCAGCTGCTCTGCTTAAGGTCCCAGAAGCCACTCTTGGGTCTGAAGGACAGGTGAAAGAGAAGAGTTTGCATCTGTGTGTGAGGACACTTGGGAGACCAGGGAATCCAGGAGCCAGCTGTTGGGTAGAGCCAATGCCTAAGGCTAACTCCTGGAGGGCTCCAGGGTGTGTGTGTGCATGTCTGCATGCCCCACCATTGCAGCAGGGCTGCAGGCCTGGAGGATTTGTGTATCTTGGTGCTAGCAACTGAGGAGAGCAGCTCAGGCTCCAGGGCGTGGAGCCAGCTGCAGGATGGCTGGTCTTGGGCACTAGAGGGATCTATTGTGTACATGTATGTATGTGTTTCCCTCTAACAGGTTCATCCTGATCAGCCAGAGCTGGGAAGAGGATTAGGTTCTTTGTGCTGTGCTTGCATGTCTGCTCTGCTCTCTGCCTCCGGCCAGTCGTGTACAGTGTGTGTGCGTTCATATACATGCACACATTATATACTTGGGGATTTTCTGGGCATGAGTGCCTATTGGGAATACATGCTCAGGCTTGCTACTGGCTGTACCCTGAGGACATGGAACTGAACAGCCTCTTCTCTACCAGGCCAGCTGATTCAGCAGCTCCTAACATTTGGAGAGGACCTCCCTTCTCAGAGCAGGGTCAACCAGAGCAGGTTGCTTTTTAATACCTTAAAGGATGAGACCTGCATAATCTGTTTCAGCTTTAACAACTCTCATTCCCAAGGTTTTTTTCTCACCTTCAAAACGGAATTTATTGCATTTTGGTGTGGTTTCACTGCTGCTTCTTTCACGGGATACCACTGAGAATATCTGGCTCCTTTTTCACTCCCATCAGGTATTTATACACAATGATAAAAGCCACTCAAACATTCTCTTGTTGAGGCTGAACAGCCTCCATCTCTCTCAGCCTCTCCCTGTATGTCAGATGCTCTAATCCCTTCAGAACCACTGTGGACTGTCACTGGACTTGCTCCATTATGTTTATATCCTTCTTTGTACTGGGGACCCCAGAATTGGATACAACACTTCAGGTGTCTGACCAAAGCTTCAATAAAGAGGAATAATTGCTTCCTTCCATTTACTGGTGATGAATTTGCATAAATGCATCCCAGGTACTGTTGTATTCTTTTGCTAAAGGGCTCAGATGCAACTTTCTGTTCACAATGACCTGCAAATCCTTTCCTGTAAAGCTGCCTTCCAATCCCCAGCTTGTACTGGCACTTGAGACTATTCCTCCCCAGTCATGAGGCTCTGCCTTTCCCTTGGTTCAACTTCCTGAAGCTCCTCTCTTCTCATTTCTCCCCCTATTAAGGTCCCTCTGCATGGCAGCAAGTATCTGATGTATCAGCCACTCCCACTTCTCTATCACCTGCAGTGACAGGCCAAAGTTTACATGTGGATCTTGTGTCAACTTCATCAGGGCTTATCTGCTAGCTTGGGTATCTGCCAGGTAGCAACTTTACCAGTTATCTGTACTTCATGTTAAAGACATCTGTTACAAAGACTGATGTACTAAAAACTCAGAGCTTTGCTTTTCATCTTTCTCTCTTGCTATAGTGGCACTGACTTGAGTAGCTATGGTCTGAATAGAAACCAACCTTCTTACATCAGGTTGCAGTTCTTTAGATCTCTGCTTCTTAGCCCTCCTGTCATCTATGGTTTAGCAAGGCCTTCCCAGAAGCAGCAGCGTTAATTTATAACCTTAAGACTTTAGAGCATTATACAGTTATGGAAACACTATTAGCTCTAGCAAGTCACATTGCTCAATGTATAGCACTCACCTTCACCAACCTAGACTTGAAAAATAAATCTTGAGATAGCTACTCTTCCCAAGTGGGAGAAAGTCTTAGGAACATCAGTGAGAATTCCTCTTTCTCCTGGACAGTCTAGTCTGCAGAAGAAAGAAATACTACTCACATGTATTTAATCAAACACAGCAGTAGGTGCAAATATTTATGATTTAGGAATAATCACAGGATCTGTAGAACAATGGACTTGGGTGTTAGATAGGCGCATAAATGGGTTGAAAGAAAAAAATCTAAAGTGACCAGCTGCAAAGGTATCCTTTAATCCTAATGCAATTGCACTTCCATGTTTCATCAGCAGTTACATGGACAAAGACCATTGGCTGAAACAACTAAAAATGGATGTAAGACCCTGCTGGGACTTATGATATGCTAAAGGTCTCAATCACATTTGAAATAAGCCAAAGAATTCCAACACAGCCTGCTCTGCCACAGGTTTATTTACAAAGTATTATTTACAGACTATAACTGTCTTGAGATCTGATAAATAATAACATTTCCTCCACAGAGAAGGAGTAAGACAGACCACCTACACATTTTTCTGTTACAAATACCCTATTCCAGCCAAACAAAACTACTGTCTCTTTTTAAAAGGGAAAAATGAATATGCAAAGGGTTTTCTGTCCACGGCATAAGAAAAGGTATTAAGCAATTTGGAGAGATGTAAATCTTCCCTCTGAAGTGTGCATGTGCAAAACAGCAACATGCTGAGGTGATGTGATCACACAAGTTACAGCAGAGTGTTCTTCTACTCCCAGTTTCACCTCCAAAGAAAGAAGCACACCACAGGGTAGTGTTCACAGCAAGAATAGCTGCATTAAAAAATATATACCTTACCAGCAACCTTGTGAAGGACTGAATAGTTTGTTCCTGATGGAAAATAAAAAAGACAGAAGGGTGCTGAAGTGAGAAGGAATGTATGCCAAGGACTGAATGAGCCCTGTCTACCTGTCTGTATTCTTGTGCCTGCTCCCTGAATGTTCCAGTCTATCTGGAACCCTCATCTCCAATCTTAAAACGTTATCCCACCCTCCACCCACTTTGTATTCCATGTGATATACTGAGGGTCTGAAGCTCCAGTATGTGGACTACAGGGCCTACTTAGTGCTGCACAAAGTGGACCGCAGAAGACAGAATAGCTTCTAAGACCAGTGCTCTGAAACGTACTGATGGCTGCTGTAGAGCTAAAGCAAGGGGGAACAGAAATGAGAGCAGATGGTGTTGCCTCATGAGCTTTTTCAGTTCTGGTTGTTTTGCTTTGTTTGTCCAGTCACTCATTTGGAAGCAATTGCCATAGGAATTATTCCAAGTGATATCTGGTAAGGATGGGCATTTTTCAAGCTTAAGAATGCAACAACTGATCACTCCTTAAATCCTTGGATGCTGCACAAGATCCTCTTCTGGTGGCCTGGAAGTGACACTCCCATCTGTTTCAAGTCCCTGAAGGAAATGGGAAAAGAAAGGAAAAAAAGAATTGCTATTCTTGTTCCTTAGGGATGAGGGTGTGGGTAAGGGCAGAAACAGTTACCAAGCATTAGTTCAGAAAGCTTCCTTTCCCTCACTGCCTCCTAATACACTGCCTTTTCTCAAGAGGGAAGAAATTTCAAGATATTCCTGCCCTTCCCTGGCTACCTCTGCCTACCCAGTCAACTGACCTCTTCTACCTCGTGGCTAGGCCTGTGCTCCCAGTAAATCAGGACTTATGATTAAATCATCTTGTGATAGGAGCCACATCTCAACCCTTCAGCAGGTCTGTGTCTGCTCATTTGTTTCATGTAACTGCCCTGGTTGGAGCTGGCTGAATATCCCTGACAAAATATCACAGCTGTGCTCTGAGTCCTTCTGAGGAGCCCAGAAAGATTTGCTCTGTGACATAACAGTGCCTGGCTGATGGAGTTAGGGGGATATCATTAGTCTATATGGGGTTTGTGGCAAGGAAATTATCTTACAAAGTCCTACAAGGGTGGGGAGACAGTCAGGTTAGAGATCTGTTTGCCATCTATTCTTTTCCCCTTGCTGTTTGTGACTGATGTGAGTTCAGAGCAGCTGAAAATCCCCGAAGAGCCTCAAGCATGGACATGGCTAGCTCGGGAATTACAGTAATTTCACGACTATAAGGCGCACCCTTATGACTAAAATTTTTCCCTAAACCCGGAAGTGCGCCTTATAGTCCGGTGCGCCTTATCTGATCTACAAAGTTGCAAAATTTTCCACCCCGGAAGTGAGAGCCGCGAGGGGGGGCGGCGCCGCGGGAGCGCCGAGTAGCCATGGTGGGGCAGCCACGGGCAGTCCCAGGCACAGGGAGCAGCGTGGACTGGAAGGCAGAGGGCGGCCCCGGGCAGCCCCAGGCATGGGGAGCAGCGCGGGCTGGAAGGCGGGGCGTGGCCCCGGCGGCTCCGGGCACAGGGAGCAGCGTGGACTGGAAGGCGGGGCGTGGCCCCGGGCAGCCCCGGGCACAGGGAGCAGTGCGGGCTGGAAGGCGGGGGACGGCCCCCGGCGGCTCCGGGCACAGGGAGCAGCGTGGACTGGAAGGCGGGGCGTGGCCCCGGGCAGCCGCAGGCACAGGGAGCAGCGTGGACTGGAAGGCGGGGCGTGGCCCCGGGCAGCCCCGGGCACGGGGAGCAGTGCGGGCTGGAAGGCGGGGGACGGCCCCCGGCGGCTCCGGGCACAGGGAGCAGCGTGGACTGGAAGGCGGGGCGTGGCCCCGGGCAGCCCCGGGCACGGGGAGCAGTGCGTACTGGAAGGCGGGGGACGGCCCCCGGCGGCTCCGGGCACAGGGAGCAGCGTGGACTGAAAGGCGGGGCGTGGCCCCGGGCAGCCCCAGGCACAGGGAGCAGCGTGGACTGGAAGGCGGGGCGTGGCCCCGGGCAGCCCCGGGCACGGGGAGCAGCGTGGACTGGAAGGCGGGGCGTGGCCCCGGGCAGCCCCTGGCACGGGGAGCAGCGTGGACTGGAAGGCGGGGCGTGGCCCCGGGCAGCCCCGGGCACGGGGAGCAGCGTGGACTGGAAGGCGGGGCGTGGCCCCGGGCAGCCCCGGGCACAGGGAGCAGCGTGGGCTGGAAGGCGGGGCGTGGCCCCGGCGGCTCCGGGCACAGGGAGCAGCGTGGACTGGAAGGCGGGGCGTGGCCCCGGGCAGCCCCAGGCACAGGGAGCAGCGTGGACTGGAAGGCGGACCGTGGCCCCGGGCAGCCCCGGGCACGGGGAGCAGCGTGGACTGGAAGGCGGGGCGTGGCCCCGGGCAGCCCCGGGCACGGGGAGCAGCGTGGACTGGAAGGCGGGGCGTGGCCCCGGGCAGCCCCAGGCACAGGGAGCAGCGTGGGCTGGAAGGCGGGGCGTGGCCCCGGCGGCTCCGGGCACAGGGAGCAGCGTGGACTGGAAGGCGGGGCGTGGCCCCGGGCAGCCCCGGGCACGGGGAGCAGTGCGGGCTGGAAGGCGGGGGACGGCCCCCGGCGGCTCCGGGCACAGGGAGCAGCGTGGACTGGAAGGCGGGGCGTGGCCCCGGGCAGCCCCAGGCACAGGGAGCAGCGTGGACTGGAAGGCGGACCGTGGCCCCGGGCAGCCCCGGGCACGGGGAGCAGCGTGGACTGGAAGGCGGGGCGTGGCCCCGGGCAGCCCCGGGCACGGGGAGCAGCGTGGACTGGAAGGCGGGGCGTGGCCCCGGGCAGCCCCAGGCACAGGGAGCAGCGTGGGCTGGAAGGCGGGGCGGGGCCCCGGCGGCTCCGGGCACAGGGAGCAGCGTGGACTGGAAGGCGGGGCGTGGCCCCGGGCAGCCCCGGGCACGGGGAGCAGTGCGGGCTGGAAGGCGGGGGACGGCCCCCGGCGGCTCCGGGCACAGGGAGCAGCGTGGACTGGAAGGCGGGGCGTGGCCCCGGGCAGCCCCAGGCACAGGGAGCAGCGTGGACTGGAAGGCGGACCGTGGCCCCGGGCAGCCCCGGGCACGGGGAGCAGCGTGGACTGGAAGGCGGGGCGTGGCCCCGGGCAGCCCCGGGCACGGGGAGCAGCGTGGACTGGAAGGCGGGGCGTGGCCCCGGGCAGCCCCAGGCACAGGGAGCAGCGTGGGCTGGAAGGCGGGGCGTGGCCCCGGCGGCTCCGGGCACAGGGAGCAGCGTGGACTGGAAGGCGGGGCGTGGCCCCGGGCAGCCCCGGGCACGGGGAGCAGTGCGGGCTGGAAGGCGGGGGACGGCCCCCGGCGGCTCCGGGCACAGGGAGCAGCGTGGACTGGAAGGCGGGGCGTGGCCCCGGGCAGCCCCAGGCACAGGGAGCAGCGTGGACTGGAAGGCGGGGCGTGGCCCCGGCGGCTCCGGGCACAGGGAGCAGCGTGGACTGGAAGGCGGGGCGTGGCCCCGGGCAGCCCCGGGCACGGGGAGCAGTGCGGGCTGGAAGGCAGGGGGCGGCCCTGGGTGCCCCAGGTACCGGGAGCAGCGCGGGCAGGGAGGTGTTACTACTTTGTAACTTTGTTGTGCGCAGCGGCCTGAGCCGACGGGACCACAGTGCTGGGGGCAGCGGCGCCACAGCTGATAGGGGCAGGCGCAGCCAGCGAGGCTGCGGTGCTGGCGGCAGCGGCGCCACAGCTGATAGGGGCCGACGGGACCACAGTGCTGGGGGCAGCGGCGCCACAGCTGATAGGGGCAGGCGCAGCCAGCGGGGCTGCGGTGCTGGCGGCAGCAGGGCCACAGGCCGATAGGGGCCGACGGGACCACAGTGCTGGGGGCAGCGGCGCCACAGCTGATAGGGGCAGGCGCAGCCAGCGGGGCTGCGGTGCTGGCGGCAGCGGGGCCACAGCCCGATAGGGGCCGACGGGACCACAGTGCTGGGGGCAGCGGCGCCACAGCTGATAGGGGCAGGCGCAGCCAGCGGGGCTGCGGTGCTGGCGGCAGCGGGGCCACAGGCCGATAGGGGCCGACAGGACCACAGTGCTGGGGGCAGCGGCGCCACAGCTGATAGGGGCAGGCGCAGCCAGCGGGGCTGTGGTGCTGGCGGCAGCAGGGCCACAGGCCGATAGGGGCCGACGGGACCACAGTGCTGGGGGCAGCGGCGCCACAGCTGATAGGGGCAGGCGCAGCCAGCGGGGCTGCGGTGCTGGCGGCAGCGGGGCCACAGCCCGATAGGGGCCGACGGGACCACAGTGCTGGGGGCAGCGGCGCCACAGCTGATAGGGGCAGGCGCAGCCAGCGGGGCTGCGGTGCTGGCGGCAGCGGGGCCACAGCCCGATAGGGGCCGACGGGACCACAGTGCTGGGGGCAGCGGCGCCACAGCTGATAGGGGCAGGCGCAACCAGCGGGGCTGCGGTGCTGGCGGCAGCAGGGCCACAGGCCGATAGGGGCCGACGGGACCACAGTGCTGGGGGCAGCGGCGCCACAGCTGATAGGGGCAGGCGCAGCCAGCGGGGCTGCGGTGCTGGCGGCAGCGGGGCCACAGCCCGATAGGGGCCGACGGGACCACAGTGCTGGGGGCAGCGGCGCCACAGCTGATAGGGGCAGGCGCAACCAGCGGGGCTGCAGTGCTGGCGGCAGCGGGGCCACAGGCCGATAGGGGCCGACGGGACCACAGTGCTGGGGGCAGCGGCGCCACAGCTGATAGGGGCAGGCGCAGCCAGCGGGGCTGCGGTGCTGGAGGCAGCGGGGCCACAGCCCAATAGGGGCCGACGGGGCCGCAGTGCGCCGAGCCGAGCGAGGGATGGGAGGCAGGGCAGTGGCGGCGCGGGGCAAGCCCGCCGACATGGGGGCACCCGGAGCACCAGGGAACTCTGGAGCAGCGGGGCCCTGGGGACGCCGCACGGAGCGGCGGAGGGCTTTCTCCGGCCCCGGGGACGCCACACGGAGCGGCGGCGGGCATTTTCCGGCCCCGGGGACACCGCACGGAGCGGCGGCGGGCATTTTCCGGCCCCGGGGACGCCGCACGGAATGGCGGATACAGGCAGGCCCGGGGGCCAATGGCTGCCGGGTTGGGGCGGGGCCTTGGCCAGCAACCGCGCGGGGGGAGCTGGGGGCGGAGCCTCGCTAAAAAAAAAAAAAAAAAAAAAAAAAAAAAAAAAAAAAAAAGTGCGCCTTATAGTCCGGTGCGCCTTATCTGATCTGCAAAGTTGCAAAATTTACCGACTCCCGGGGGGTGCGCCTTATAGTCCGGTGCGCCTTATGGTCGTGAAATTACTGTAGTCTCAGCCTGGGCTGCTCCCAGTTCTGGGATGATTCTTCCCTTTTAGGTTGAGAAGCCCGTCCACCTCCATTTACTGCATTAAACTGCATTTAACTGCATGGAGAAGGATGGAGAGAAGCCTTCCAAGGGAATATGAGTGCCTGTTCAGATTGCACAGGGAGGAGCACAGCTACTTGTAGCACAGCCTGAGGTGCCTTGTGGGAGCCTGGCCTGCGCTTACTCAGCAGTGAGCTCCAGAATGGACTCCATGGTGTCCAGGCCGGCAGTGCGGAAGTTGGAGATGTAGCGCTTCATGCGAATGGATTCCAGCCACTCAGGGATGGATCGGTAGGGGATCCCATCAGATCCACTGCAGCTGGGAAGACGGAGTGTTACCCTAGAGACACAAAAACCCTTCCTTAGGCAGGCAACCACCTGAAACAGACAATACTAGGAGACAGTAACTGAAGCAGAAGCAAGCACCCTCTGCCAGGGCTGAACCAGCTTATCTGCTCTCTGTAAAGCAAGGCCAGAGCAGGCCAATGGCTCTGCCCTCTCCTGCTACCAGGAGACAGAGACGACCACTACCTTCTGCACACAGAACACTCAAGGTGCATCTTTCCAGTCTGCATTGCTCGCACTGCCTCTCCTCCTTCTGGGGACAGGGAGGTGAAGTGTCCCAGTTAACCCCTCCTCCTCTGCTGACAGCCTGCTTACCTGGGATCAAAATCTGCAACAGGTCGGAGGAGCTGGGGACTTGAGATGAAATGTTGCAGCTGTGCCCGGATTTCCTGAAAATGAGGCCGCCTCATCCGATCGTGTGACCAGCAACTCTTCATGAGTTCATAGAGGATAGATGGGCAATCCACAGGCGGGGGGAGCCGGTACCCATCCTCCAAGCTTTTCATTACCTGCACAGAGGATACAGAGAAATCTGGCCAAGAGCAGAGAGTGCAAAAGAGGAGCCAGAGACCTCTGGGAGCACTTCACAAAGTGCAGCCAGGGAGGGGTGGTGCAGATTACACATGTATGACACAGGGTTTGGGCAGCATGGCACAGGATCAAGACACCTAAGGGATGTCAAAAACTTAAGCGCCATATGCATCTTTTTTCAGTCCTTTACTAGTTTAGCTCCCATTTGCCACTCAGGACATGTTCATGAGAAGTGAGGAAAAGTGAGGACCAAATGGTCCTGGCATAGGCATAGCGAGAGAACGGAAACCAGACTCTGAGGAATAATTTCAACAGCATGTCCTGAGCCTAGAATGAGACCAGAACATAATGCACCAAAGCCAGAGGAAGGAGAAAACAAAACCAATAGAAAGTATCCCAGATCCAAATGCCATGGCTGATATAAGCACTCTTTAATTTGGCTTATTGCTGTTGACACCTCAATACTTATTGCCCTTGACTTGGTTGCACTGACTTAGCAGGGAGGGAAACATAGTAGTTACGTGTTCAAAAGAAAGTTAAGACTGCAGGCTGAGGGATATCTACAAAAGTTGTGCCCGCGTGCCTCATTTATTTTTAAAATCAGCTCTTGAACTCAGTGTCTGTTACCTCTTGATTGGTCATGTGCCCATATGGCTTGTCGCCAAATGATAGCACCTCCCACATGACAATTCCAAAGCTCCAGACATCACTGGCTGAGGTGAAAATGCGATGAGCAATGGCTTCTGGGGCTGTCCATCGGATAGGAATCTTACCACCCTGTAAAAGTGCAGAAACATAGCATATCCACCGTGTTTCATTGAGTTGTATTTCTCCATTGTTTTCATGCCAGGATGTTACAAAGTGGTTCAGAGATTGGGCCCACTTCATTTGAAGTGACATGTAACCACCCTAGGGAAATTTCTCAAAAGGAGAGAAATATTCTTGGAAAGGAAATGAGTTTAAGCCCTCTGTTCAGTTAAATGGTACACAAAATCTCTGCTGTGGGAGTAAGAGCCTGGTATCAGTCACAGCCCTGCTTTGAAGGACACCATGCATTGGAATTACTGAAACTTTCATTAAAAGAGACATGGAGATGACTCTAGTCCAAAACTCTGATCATAGCAAGGCTATCTTCAAACTAAATTTAGTAACTTAGTTCAAGAAATCAGACCTCTTATTTTGCTTCTCATTTTAACACCACAGCCCCTCTGAATTTCTTGGCAAACAAAATCAACCTGTACTCCAGAGACAAAAGCACCATTTTCTGAACCATCCACACCATGACTTGCAATTTTACTACAGGTTTTCCTCAGAGACAGCCTACAGTTAATTTACAAGGCTGAAAGATTTGGTTTGTGTTACCTTGGTTTCATAGGTTCCCTCTGCGTCATTCTCCAAAATTCGGGAGAGACCAAAATCAGACACCTTGCATTGGAGACTGCGTGTTACCAGGATGTTGCGAGCAGCCAGATCCCGGTGCACGTAATTGTGCTCTGAAAGGTAGGTCATGCCAGAGGCTATTCCCTGAAGCATGTTCACAAGCTGCACAGGGCTAAATTTTTCCTCATTCTCCTGCATGGAAGAAGAAGTGAGAGAAGTGACATCAATCTGCTTGGTTTATAGTTACTGACCTTATCAACAAACGAAAATGGACAGTGGTGAACAAGGAAAGAGTCAATGCTGCAGCCCAAAGGCCCCAACAAGTTCTCACTAAGGGACTGGGGGTAGTCTCCAGTCATCATTAAGCAGTTGCATTTCAACTACCAAAGATGCCACTGTTGTAACTGAACAAACTGGATGGCATTAAGCTTCTGCTGCTGACACTGGAAATGTCAGTAAGCAGAAAATAAGATGTCTGGGTCTTATTTCTAGATCCTTTCTCTTATTTTATTTTACGGCCTTAAATCCAGGTCAAGTGCAAGTTCTGGCAGTACACAAGCCTATTACAGATTGGAGTTTCTCACCCGGAGGAAGGTATCCAGTGCTCCATTTTCCATATACTCAGTGATGATCATCATTGGCCTCCCTTGAGGAAGACAAGAGGGTTTCAGCCTTTTTCAAATTCTCCTATTCATGCCTTTCAATGCTCTCCATATTCCCCAACACAGAGAACCATGTCCAACTCCAGCTAACACGCCCACTCCACCGGCACAGCTGGCTGCCCCTTATCACAGATCCTTACACATCTCCCAATGATCTTGTACTGCACATATGAGCCTGCAGCATCCCTCACACTATCCCAACTTCTCATCTACTCACCAGCCCCAGAAGATCTCTCCTAACATTGCCTCAGGACTCTGCTGGAAATCCATACCTCTCCTCCTTCCCTCATTCTCTGACATGACAATGCCTATCTTCTCCCAGAACAGCCTCTCTCACAGCAAACTCTAAGAAAGGCCTGAGAAATGTGCCAGTTTCTGTTCTCATCCCAGTACTCCCTCACACACACTCTTACTTACTTTTGGTGACAACTCCCTCCAGACGCACAATGTTTGGGTGATTGAACTGCCCCATAATTGTTGCTTCACGCAGGAAGTTCCACCACTGTGAGTCTGAATATGTTGACTTCAGAGTCTTGATGGCAACCACTACACGTTCTTTCCCTGAGAGTCGCAGGGACCCACGATAGACCTCCCCAAACTCCCCTGAAGACAACCAGAGGCAAAATGTCACAGATTAACTTGAGGATCAACAGTGTGGGGAAACTGAAAGATGGGGAGAGCAATAAGTAACTCACCCTCTCCAATCACATTCTCCATAGTGACGCAAGAGATGTCCAGTTCCTTAGTGAATTCCAGCACCCCTCTGCTGGGGTCATCATATGGTTGCAGGTCTACATAGGGTTTCAACCAGACCTTCTCTGTGGTAAAGGGAAATAAAAGAGCAAATTAACCTGCCAGCTCTTTGGACAACCTTTTTAAAGCATAATTACAAAAGCAGAAGTGAATCCATGGGCTTCTGACAATGGCAGTAAAACAATCTACCAAACCTACACTGAACAGTAGAACTGTTGTGGGAAGAGGCAAATTACATCAGAAAAGCCATGACAGTATCTGGTTACAAGCTAATGTTTTTTTTCATTCCTTCCAACACATTCTAGGCCTCTCCCTGGTTTTATTACCCCTTTGAAGCTCACCTCGCTCAAAGCCTGAAGTGTTGTAATCTGGCTGTGCATGTCGCCGATGACCCCGCCTGGAACATCAGAAAGAGTCATAAAAATAAAATGGTCAGCAGACAGCAAAGGAAAAAGCAAGGCTTCCAAGCTGTCTGCCCTAGTTGGTTAGGGACAGAGTTCAGGGTAGCGCAGAGCAAAGTGGAACTCAACACTGTACTGACTTGGAAAAGTACAGCTGGCAATATAATGTGATGCTTCATTAACATTTAGATATGAAGCTTTGTTTTCATACAGAGAGTTTTGTGCTGAGTTACAGATTAATTTCTGTTTATTTCCTGTTTTCTGTAAGCTTTCAGTAGAATATCTGATCTTCTTAAAACCAAGCAATAGCAGCCTTATAGGTATTGAGAAGGAAAGTGGAATTCTGTGTATGAGTAGAGGACCTCAACAGTAATGGTACATGGTTTGAAATGACTGGATACATATATTACCACTCAAGTGGTCAGCAGCCATAGAAATGATTGCACCATAACAATGATAAGAATATGATACTGCTGGATTATTTTCTCAGAAAACTGAGAAATCATGACGTATTCCTCTGTTCAAAACAGCAAACATTATCTTACAATATCAATCCCTCCAATCCTGCTAATTTAAGTTATTTACTTTGACCCCTTCCATCTTGCTGCAGTACACTGGTGTTCTTCTTCTCAAATAACCCTGTACCTACGCAATATCCTGTGAGAAATCAGGACCTCCCTTTCTCAAGCTCCCATAGCTCAGCTATTCCTACATCGATACCTTTTTCAGTATCAGAAATCCATACTTACTTTCGCCAAAACATGAGAAGTCCCAGAATTAGTGCAATAAATAAGAAAACTCCAAAGATAATGGAGACAATGACTCCACCAGACAGAGCTCCCATGTCTGCAGAAACAAAGAGAGAGGCCATATCATTTAAAAGACCAATATCTATTTGTGTGGAATATACCAACCAGCTTCTACCAGCTAATGGCATCAGGCATGTTACAGCTACTTGTCTTGCAGACAGCAGAGCCACCAGATGGGAGTCCTATCACACTATTCATGTGCACAGAGCACCTTCTGGTGGTCATCTGGTTGACTCTTATCTACAATCTTGGTCTTCCAGTTGAGTCATTTATCCCTACATCTGATTTCCTCCCTAAGTTCCATGACATTTTCAAAAATGAAGAACAGATGTTCCTTCCCTCCCACTCCTATCCAATGATCCTTTCAGATCAGGCCCTTCTTCCTGCTCAGAAGGTGATTTAAACTAAGGCAAAGCACAGACATGATTTCCCCCAACATTCTAAAGTGACTCTCTTCTTGTTTATGAAATTAATTACATGCTACCATCTCATCAATATCTGGAGCTGGTCCTATGCCTAATTACTCTAACAAAAGCCCCTCACTGCTTGGGACTCCTGAAGCAAGTACTGACTTACAAACTTGCAGTCTATCATATTCCTGTTTTCTCAAAACTGAGTATCAGGTGATTTCATTCTGTGATTGGACAGCTTTCAGATAGCGTCCACTTAACACAGGCTGTCTCCTTCCATTTAGAGTCTCAAGCTAAAGCTAGGCATTTCCACAAAGTATATTTGAATTCATCAGAGAAAATGCTATATTTCCTCTGCTGGTCTTTTAAAAACTTATTTCCCATAATTTTAAAAAAATAAGAACTTAAAATGCATTAATGGAAAAGTAATGAGAATCTACATCTTTTTAATATTTTCCCAAAAGAGATTTAGGAAAACACCTGGAAGAAAGAAAATCCCCAAATAATTTTTTTTTTTTAATAAATGAGCAGATTTTAAAGCAAGGAACAGATGATACACAGAACTGTGTGGGGAAGCATTTCCTAACATCTAGTCGAATGGTCAGCATCCAAAAAGCCTAATTAATACTAGTTATTTTTCCTCTGACTCATCCCACTAAAATTATTAAAAATCACCAGCTTAGTTAAGCAGAAATCAAGAGACAGAGCTAATGTCCTTGTTTTGTTAAAATCATAAAGCTAAGATTTGGAAGATGAAATAGTATCTTTATTAATAAAATGGACAAGGTTTTAGATACATAGGACTTCCGCAGGCTTTTAAATTATGAAATTCAGATTTAAATAAAAAATCGCCACTCCTTGCAAATCCTGCTACACTAATACTCCTAGACTATAACAACTAAAAGATGTTCCTGGTATTACCAAACAAGGACTCTCATCAAATGAAACCTTGCTGGCACTTCTTTTCGAACCCTTTCATACTCAAAACATCTTTGTCTTGGCATGATAAGGTGATCAGCTTTCATTTGAAATAAAGCATAATATTGATGAAAGTATTTTCTAACATATTCTTTCTTAATCAATACAACCATGCATGCTAATTTACATCTTTTTCACAGGGCTTTGTAGTACATTATTTAATTGGTTAAACATCATTTTTGTTATCATCATTTGTCACTTCATGCCACTTCATTTGTGACTTCATGAAGGTTTTACCAAAAGCTCCTGGTGCCAAAAAGGGCCCAAGCTTTTTATTTCAGTAATGGTATCCCAACTCCTTCTCAGCTTTTATGTTGTTAATTTAACTATTTAGTTACATTAAGGTATGCTTTAGCTTTCTTCTTTGTGTCCTTATTTAATTACAAATTAGTCTTTCAAATGCAGCATTTCAATACATGTATTTCTAAAATTATTCATAGGGTCAATAGGAGTCTGTGGAATGAAGAGACAGCAAATTCCATTACAGAAAACTTTAGATTAAGGGGAAGTTTCTGGGAGACCCAGGGAAAGAGAAGGTTGGATGTCAGGCCTATATAAGATGTTCTTTGACACAAGAGAAAGGCCTTCTTGTGGCCCTGACAGCTTGGTCTTCTACACATTGTACAGTGGTGAAGAACTTTTTTCAGTGGCACATACCATCTCTTTGGGCAGAGCTACATTCAGGAGCTGGACTACATACAGTGGAACCGATAAAGCTGGAAAAAAGGGCTGAGATCATCTGAGTTCTCTGTTTCACTAGTAACTGGCACACAAAAGGAGGCATATGGTAATCATTTGACCAGCATTCAAACTTAGAAACATTAGCCAAAATGAAAATGCCTTTCAAGAACTAAATGAACATCTGGTTAAGTATTGAGCCAGTACAATACACTAAACTGAGACTGATCAGGTCTAAAGGGAAAAGTGCAAGCAAATTTTATAAGATAGCAAGGAAAGAAGAAAAATGCCTTTTGTCTTTACAAAGCAACAGGCAACTCAACTCTGGTGACAAGTAACTCAGGAGTGTGGTGTCTTGCCTTACAGCCATCAGAACACAAAGAGATCCATGTACCATAAGAATATACAACTTGATGCGGGAGTTTCTCCCAGACGAGATACCAGTGCTCATCCTTTACCTGGTGGAAGGGTGCGAAATTCCTGCTCCGGGGAGTAGGGCCCAGGCCCAAGGGGTGTGATGGATCTCACGCGGAGCAGGTAGGCTGTGTCTGGCTGCAGGTCTCTCAGAGTGACGTTTGGCTCGAGAAGGTGCTTCACTGTATAACGTGCCTCCTCTCCCTGCAGGAACCAAACAGGATCAAGTAACAAACGCATGCTGAACGAGAGGACACTTCCACCCCTTTGGGTGAGAGGAAGAAGAGCAAATTGGGCAGGCCTCACCTTCTCAAAGAACATGACCTCATACTCCACCGAGGTCCGGCTGCGTTGCCGTGGGGCGAGCCAAGAAACAGAAAGACTACTGTCATCTCTCTGTGTCAAGATAAACTGGGATACTGTCACTGGAGCTGCAGTGGGAGAGAATAGAGAACACAAGGTAGAAACAAAAACAAAATGCAAACTATGTCCTCTCTCCTCTCCACCAGGTCTGGTCATACCATGCATCTGGAACCAAGTCTCATTGTCACTGTTATTTTTCTCTTGTGTGGTCGAAGGGAAATGAGGTCTCTGGGTGTAATTACAGTAATTTCATGATTACAAGCCACACTAACTATAAGCCGCATCTCCAGGTGTCGGCAACATTTCGTTCTTTGTCCATACATAAGCCGCACCTGATTATAAGCTGCTCTGTTGTTCGCAGCGAAGACCCGCATGCAACAAAGTTGCCAAATAGTAACAGAATCACAGGATCACAGGGTTTACTGGCTCGGCTCGGGCCGTGCGGGCTCAGCCCGCTCACAGCTGCCGACAGGGCCAGGTGGCCCAGCTCGGCGCTGCCGCTTGGCGGGGCCGCTCGGGGCCGGCCGCCGCTGCCGCTGGGCTTGCTCACCCCGGCCTGGCGCTGCCCCGTGGTGGCAAGCGGGGACGGAGCCTGCTGGCACCCACGGCAGTGGCGGCAGGCAGGGACACAGCCTGCCTGCTCATGTGGCGGCGGCGGTAGGCAGGGGCAGGAGCCCCCCGCCTCCCCCCCGGGCCGCACGGCCGGCAGGAGGGAGCCCCTGCCTCCTCCTGAGGCCAGCAGGAGGGAGCCCCCGCCTCCCCACCAAGCCACAGGGATGGCAGCACAGAGCCCCCAGCCTTCCCCCCGGGCCGTGGGGCCGGCAGGAGGGAGCCCCCGCCTCCCCCCCCGAGCCACGGAGATGGCAGCACGGAGCCCCCAGCCTTCCCCCCGGGCCGTGGCGCCGGTAGGAGGGAACCCCCGCCTCCCCCCCCCGAGCCACGGAGATGGCAGCATGGAGCCCCCCACCTCCCCCTCAAGCCGTGGGGATGGCAGCACGGAGCCTCCCGCCTCTCCCCCAGGCTGCGCTGCCTGAAGGAGGGAACCCCCTGCCTCCGCCCCCCACGCTGCCAGCACAGAGCCCGTCTCCACCTGCTGTGCAACAGAGTAACCAATTTGTAACAATCACTGAATCCCTGGTTTTACTGGCAAGTGCTCGGCTCGGCACCTCGGCTGGGCACCTCGGCTGCACTTCCGGGGTTGGAAATTTCACAAAATTTTTCACATATTAGCTGCTCCTGAGTGTAAGCTGCATTTCCGGGGTGGGATCAAAATTTTAGTCAAAATGGTGTGGCTTATAATTGTGAAATTGTTTTCTGTGAATAATATACTTCTGCCCCAACAGTGGAAGCATAACTTTGGCCCTCAAAACAAAATCTGTGCTCCAAGAAATTACATTTATTAAAGGACTGCACTGAAAGTGTCCAGTTTGAAATAAAAAATGTTAGGATTTTATGCTCCTACAGCAGCAGTAGCACAGGTATCCTACGTAACGATTTATGAATGCAGCTGCTGCATTGCACAAGAGTACAGCGAAACTCAATGTTCAAAATTTCTCAGCTGACTGCAAATGCATGCTGTTCATGAATAAAAAGACAATTCTCAAGAGTCTGCAAGGACTGAGGAGTTAAGCCTGGTTTTCTCCTTGTCCTTCATCATCATCAGGAAGTGATGAGGCAAGCCAAAAGTAGCTCTGCTTTTCTAGCTCAGAGTTGTGCTGCCCCCGCATAGCATCAGGAAGAAAAGTCATATTTTGTTACTAAATTAGAACCCGGGAAATGCACCAAGGGCAGTTGAGCACTGTGATGTCACTTTTCTATAATCACATTTCACAGTGCTCTGGAAAGTATTTACAGGACAGCCAAACTAGCCAGATTGAAGCTAATCTACAGAAATGTATAGAGATTTAACATCCCCATCCCTCCATGCTTTCAAAACACGTTTTTCTCCAGTTACACCAGGGTTTCTGTTGTGTTTGGTGTTTTGCAATTTCTGAGTCATGGGAAATATTTCATGATACAGCCCTCGTTCTTCCTGTCACACAGGTAACAATACTTAGGCTGTGTGACAGGGAGGGCTTCATCCTCCTCACCTCTGTTAAGTTATTGGCAGATTCATAGCTCTTGGTGGATAATGATTACTGCTACTTTGATTTGCAAGGAATATGACTAATGGACTTTACACACCAGAGGCAGAGGTTAGAATCCTTATCATACCATACCAACACATGTGTCAGGCAGAAGAAGATGGAGAAAGCTTAAATATTCAAAGAGATTCCTCTTCCTTTTCATGATGAGCAGGAAGAAATTCTCTCTGCTTCTGCTAACCTGCATGTCCAACTGAGACCCAGACAGCTGGAGCAGTTCTCTGTGGAGAAGGTCCCATTCCTGAGACACCGTTATGGGCTTCCACAGTGAATGTGTAATTGGTGTATGCTTCTAGGCCATCCACGTCCACTGCAGGTTTCGCGAGACCAGAGGCACTGGGGGAGAACACCACGCCAGCCTCACAGGGCTCACAGGACAGGAAATGGCAGCGCTGGCAGAAGACTGTGTAAGTCAGGTCCTTCCTCCCTCCATGGTCACTGGGCGGCTGCCACCACAGACTCAGCTGGGTGCCAATGAGGGAGAAGCTGACATTGCGGGGAGCTGAGGGTGGGCCTACAGGGAGCACAAAAGGAAGCGTTAGACCCAGTTGTTAATGCCCGAAATTCTGTGACAGCTTCCCCTCTGCTGATGCATTTTAAATGGAGCCCTCTCTCCACCCCAGCGTCTCCATATCTGATCTCTCATCCCCATTTGCTAAGTTTTTCTTTCTTCCCCCATATCATTGCTCATGGAATCACAGAATGGTTTGGGTTAGATGAGACCTTAAAGATCTTCTAATTCCAACCCCCCTCACCATGGGCAGGGACTTCCACTAGACCCGATTCCTCCAAGCCCCATCCAACCTGGTTTTGAACACTTGTAGGGATTTGACACCCACAACTCGTTCCAGGTGTCTCATCATCCTCATCATTAAAAAAAATCTTCCATATGTCCATCTAAATCTACCCTCTTTCAGTTTAAAATCATTGTCCCTTGTGCTGTCACCACAGGCCTTGGTATAAAAACCCTTTCTTCATCTTTCTTGCAGGTCTCACTAAGTATTGAAGGGCCACAAGATGATCTCCCCAAAGCTTTCTCTTCTCAGACTGAACAACCCCAACTCAACCTTTCCTCATAAGAGAGGTGTTACATCCCTACAGTCATTTTTAGGGCCCTCCCCTAGACCTGATCCAATGGGTCCATGTCTCTCTTGTACTGGAGGCCCCAGACCTGGATGTAGCCCTCCAGATGAGGTCTCATGAGAGCAGAGTGGAGGAAGAGAATCCCTTCCCTCACCCAAGCTGGCCACATGCTTTTGATGCAGTCCAGGATACACTTGGCTTTCTGGGCTGCAAGCTCACACTGCCAGCTCACGCCCAATTCTTCACCCACCAGTACCCTCTGTGGTGCTGCTCTCAATAAATTCATCCCCCAGCATGTGTGGATATTGTTCTCTCTTTCTGTGTGCAACTCACGGGTGCAAGCAATGTTCTGGCCCTCTGAAGGTGCTCGGTAGAAGCCCGCATTGCAGGAACAAGACGTAGCCCCTGACTCATTGGACAAGCTGTTGGGGGGGCACTTCAGGCAGTGTTTAGCATCCAGGGAGTGGCGGTAGAACCCTCGCTGGCAGGCTGTGGAAGGACAAACAAGCCAACATAAGATAATCAATAAACCCAGATCAACAAAAAAAGGTCTGGCAGTTATGCTCAGCTTCTTGAACACTCCTTTATCTGCCTCCATTTTTATAGTTCACAGGAATATTTAGGTTAGAAGGAACACCTGGCAGTCACCTAGATCAATTATCTCAAGAAAGAAGATGCAAACTCAAGGTAGCATCAGTATTATGACAGGGCTTGCAGACTGAAGAAGGGGGATCTAATTCCTCACAGATGCTGTATGAATACAGAATCCAGTCAACCTCAGAAACTTCTTCCAATGCAAACCCAGACTTGGTCCCTTCCTTAACCTTCACAAATCATAAGAACCATAAACAGTAGCTACAAGTAGCTTCAGAATCTTCTGCTTGCTGACTTCATATGGAGTAGTCAGTAGGTTCTTTAGCAGAAGCATCTTTGCTGATCACAAGTGTTATACCAGACCATTGCCTAGCAGGACCCTGGGGAACATCTAGGAAGCTATCAGTTCACCTCACAGCATCGAGTGCAACTGGCTATGGAGCCAATACAGAGTGGAAGACAATAGGTGTAAAAACTGTGTTTTTTACTTCCAGTCCTACAAAAATGAGCAGACACACTCTCGTAGTACAACACCTGACACCTGTTTTTGCTGTGTTACTATTAGTTCAATCCACAGAAACACTGGTCAGCTTACCAGTTGTCTCAAGGTCAATGCTTCACCTCTATGGCTGTGTAGCAGTGAAGGAGGGAGAAAATCAGTGACAGAGCTTAAGGCAACCTGTGAATTTAATGGTTTGACAGCCTGTGCTAAATGAATCAAATATTCTTTAGCTAAAGAAACAACCAATCTATTACTAATCAGATGGTTGAGAAATGCATACACTAATTTTCTGCCACAGCTACCACGTTGCATTTAACTTGCACATTGAGGGAATGACCCTTTTTATATTGCAATATAAAAGCAACAATATCCTGTGTAGTCCCTCAGGAGATCCCAACGGAGAAAACCATCTGTTCAGGAGCCTCACACAAATGGCTTTCAGTGATGGAACATAGCATAGGAAAGGATTCTTTATCCAGAAGACAAAAAAACCCCAACCCAGTCATTCCTACAATGTGACAGAGGAACACCTGAGGGACCTTGAAAGCTTTCCACTAACACAGGCCAAAACAGACTACTCATCATCAGTCTGCAGAAGGGATGCTTAAAGAGCCCAGAAAAGAGAAATAATCACAAGCAGGAGCACCTTCTGATTCCAGGAAATGACAGAACCACTCAAAAAAATCTATCATTCTGAGATACAATCATGCAACTATGTGATTAATGATAGCAAAAGCCATTGAAAAGAATTAAAAGGCTCAAGTATTGATTGTCACGGCCCAAAAAGATTCCATTTATACTCCAGATCAAATCAGCTATTCGAGAAACAGGCAGTAAAAGTTACTTTGATCTTCAGGCTGCTCACAACTGGGAACACCTCTACATGCTGGACTGAAGCGCAAAGTTTTGAGGCCTCCTGCCACTTTGCTCCAGCATAAGATTTGAGAGCTCCTGCCATTGGATCAGTTTGGGTCAGGAGAGTTTTGACATGAAAAACAAAGGAAACGCATGGGCACATTCTTGTGTAACACAGAAGTTCTGATGTTGCCTGTATAATACTACCTGCCACAGATAGGATACAATATACGTACACTCTTATCAGGCTGAGACCGTCTACAAGTAAATAATAGAAATTTGGGGTTGGGAACCTCTGCAAGTATGACAGAATCAATTAAGACCTCTGAGATCATCAAGTCCAACCTGTGACTACCATGTCAACTAAACCATGGCACTAAGTGCCACATCCAGCCTTTCCTTAGACAACTCCAGGGATGGTGACTCCAAAACCTCCATGAGCAGCCCATTCCAATGTCTCACCACCCCTTCCGGGAAGAAATACTTCCTAATGTCCAACCTAAACCAGCGAAAGACTATGTCCTCTTGTCCTGTCACTACTTGCCTGGGAGAAGATGCTGATATCCACCTGGCTACACCCTCCTTTCAGGTGTTTGTAGACTGATATGGTCTCCCCTGAGCCCCCATGCTGAACATTCCCCCAGCCCCTCCAGCCACTCCTTATAAGACTCGTGTTCCAGAGCAGGTAACTCCGACCCCAGGAGTCCCTCCAAACAGGAGAAGCCTTGCAGGTAGACAACAGCCTGGTAGAGAGGCCGCGGGGCGGGAGCTGCCCGGGGTACTCGGGCCGAAGGGACAAACCCGGGAGCTGCCCGGGGTGCTCGGGCCGAAGGGACAAACCCGGAGGCGGCGGCAGGAGCTGGGACACCACGACACGATGGGGCGGCCGGCGGCGGCCGGCAGGGGGCGGGAGCGACCCGCGGAGCCCGGCCCGGCCCCGCCCCGGGGCGGCGCGGAGCGGCCCTGGCCCGGCCCGGCGCTGGGGCTGGCTGTAAGGACGGGGCTGCCGGTTCCCCCTCCCTTGCCCCGCGGGTGCGGAGCTGGAGGGGCCGCTGCCCGCGGGCGTCCCGCCGGCAGCCTCGGCCCCCGCCCAGCCCCGCTGGCTCCCGGTTCTCCCGGGCCTTGGGTACCCGCTCCGGGCTGCGCGGTGGGGAAAACAAGTCTGGGAATGGGCCTGCTCACCAAGCACCAGAGTCAAGAGAGGATGGCTGGGGCGCTTCCTGCATTCCTTGCTCCTGCATGCGCCCCTCGTGAGTGTGCCAGGCAGGCCGGGAAGGCTGCAGGCACCAGGCCGACGCTATCGGCAAGGGAGCTCGGCTCACCTGCCACCCCTCAGAGCCCAGCAAGGAGCCAGAGCACAGGCCAAGGCACAGCCAGCCTCCGTGGGCACAGCAAATTACATACTTGAGGAAGTTAATCACGAGCTCTGGATTCATGGCATCAGAGTCTGAATGCTTTGGGGCAGGCATGGCTTCTCTGGGACCGTGGGGTGGCTGAGCTATTCTGCACCCAGCAGAGTTTTATAGAGCTGGGAATTCACTGAGAGCTTGAGGGAACTAGTTAAAGACTTGATCCTCTGGCTTCGTCTTGTCTCCTGTCCTGTAACAGAGGTCAGGTTCTTTTCCCTGTTAAAAGGCCAAGGTGCAGCTTTCTCTTTTTTTTGCTCCCTACTTTAGGCAAAACTCAGAATCAGAATGACACTGCCAGGTCTTCCATCCTGTCACACTTCACATGTCTGAAGAAGTCCTTCTCTGTTCTGAGGACAAAGTAAAAGCTGTGATTTCAGTCTTTAGCCTGAGCTGGATTGCTCCCAGTCCATTGCACAGTCTGGTCTTTCCTGCTGAGGGAGCAGATCCTAAGATATCCCCCTGCATTCACCTCCTCCTCTGATGCTCCAATTACATGCTATGCTGGTCACGAAGTACCTCTCCCTACTCCTTCTAGGTTCTCCCCTCTTCCCCTCCTCTCCTGGGAGACCTCCCTGGTCCCTACTAATCCTGTAAAACATACTTCTGGCTGCAGCTGTACTTGGGCGGAGCGGGATGAAAGCACAGATGTAGAATTAACCTGTGCTGTGATAGCAGTCGAGGCTTGTCCAGACACGACAGCTTCCCTGCCCCTTCCCAGAGGAGTGTTCTCAGGAGGGCGGGGAGAGCTCTGTAGCACCTAAGTGGAAAAACTGGCTGAGCTGTGCAAGGAAAGGAGATTGCTGGAGGAGGGCAAGGATCTTGTGCTTCAACCTTCTCCAGCTCCCCCACCAAAATGAGCAGCAAGCAGTAGGGGTTCATAGGGACACCAGATCCCCGTAGCAGAACAAAGCAGAGACACGGGGCACCTGCTGAATCTGAGAGCACTGCGTGGATCCCTATGGCCTTAGCCTTGCATTATACAGCTCAAGCAAAAGAGCAGAGATCTGCTGTCTTTTACCTCTCTCCCTGCAGTAATACATATCCCCCAAAACACCACACGTCAAACTAAGTTGCCTTTAGAAGCTGAATCTTGTGCCCTCTGCAGCCAAGGGAGAGCCCTGCATTTCTTACTCTAACAGCCCTTGCTTACTGTGACTCCAGCACCCTGGAGACTCTTTTGCTTGCTAATTTTTCTTCAGAAGAGACGGCACATGGTATTGCGCAATATGCTTTTCATGGTCTCCCATGGCAGAAGAGCTATAGTCCAAGGCGAACAAGGGACAGAGGAGAAACCTGTCCCCTCTGCCTCTCAGCTTTCTAGTCATGGGACAAATACCCTGCTCTGTGTGTCTGACCCGTCTGCCCTGGGAGAACAAGGCTGCTGTTCAAGGGTTGAGAACCAGTTGTTGAGTGAGTCAGTGTCAATCACATAGTTAGAGCTCGCAGAAACTAGCTCCAGAGCTGAAAGCTCCTGGATGAAGCCCAAAAGGGAGTGGAGAGGTGTGTGCAGGTCTTACACCTGACACATGAGGAGAAAAATCACAACTGAAAAAGAGAAGCTTAGGAGAAGAAGGTAAGGAGAAGGGAAGATACAAGGGAGAGGTAGACCACACTCTCCCAATCCCACTTTCTGCTTAGATACTCTGATCTCTAGCTCTCTGGAACCTCTCCCATGGCCTACAGCTAGTGTCTGCATACTCACCTACGCAGCTCCCACCGACTTCCTCAAACCCCACAGCACAAAGGCATCGGCCCACTGGTACCAGCCACTCCCCATCAGTGCTGCAGTGCATCCTGGGGGGAGAGCCCACTTCTTCAGCTGCATACTCTACGCAGACCCCAGGCACTTCTGTCAGCCCCTCTGACCCTGCCAGCGTCTCTGGAAAGTGGGCCAAGCCCCGCACCGCCTCCGGGCAAGTCTTGTAATACACTCGGACAGACACCATCGCTACACAGGCCCCAGAGTTCTGGAAAGCCAGGTAGAAGCCCCGGCGAGAGAGCTTCCCAATGGGGCACACTTCTGTGTTCAGCTGCATGGCCCCCGACTCGATGTCTCTGCTTGTGAAACTTCGATCTGCTGCCACAGTGTTCAGCTACATGAAAAAGAGAAAAACAACAGCTTTACCGTCTGGGCAGGCCACAGCAGCTGAGATACCTATGCCTCTCAAGCCTCTTTTATACTAAGGCCTTTTAGGGACTATCTGGTCAACTGCTTCTAATGCCACTGCACCGCATGCTTTCTTTGCACTCGGAAGAGGTGTTAAACATGGGGCAGGCATCTTTTCCTGCCTCTGTACCTTCCATCCATCATCTCCTTCAACTGCCTTGTAGTCATTCACTGATCTTCTACTGTACCCTGTCTTCTGAGATTTCAGAGGTCTTTAGGAACTGCCCTTCACAGGAGCAAATCTCTTTTCTATGGTAGTTTCATTTGTTTACAAATCGCATGCAGTAAATTCACAACACCACTCAAGAGTTGTGCTTTGAAACCAATCAGGGAATTACAGCCACCTGTTTTTAGGCTGTAGTTGCTGCAGTTCAGATCATCTACTGTAAGGTGCTCCTTCTGCAGCACTCAACATATTTCAGCAATGTAGGTATTTGGATGAAAAATGCTACTATGCTTTTACATTCCCACTGCCTTTGCAAACAAAGGATAAGAGTGAATGAGTGAGTGAGAATAATTTCCATGCTTGAGCAAATGAGAAAGGCCACTGTGACACCCTGTGACATGGAAGAGCTGGACTGCAAGTGGGGTGGCCTTTCTTGGTGGGAGAGCCTGATCCTCTCCTCCGCAGGCCCCTTCCCACTGTACACCACCCACTCCTTCTAGTTGGATGGGAGATAAAAGGCTCTGTAGAACAGCTGCATTTGGCAGGGATCATAAGGCATGTTTAGGAGTTGTGGAGGTATTGCACAAATTCATGTTGTAGGCTGCAGGGGAGGTGGAGGAGCAGTGGGGAAGGAGGGGTATCCTCCTTCCAGAGTTCTGCTCTGCCTGTGATGGCCTTTACTACCCATTGTTTCCATCACATCTCATTTAAACTGCAAAGGAAAGGGCAGTCAAATAATTTAGGTCTGCAGCTTCTGTAGAACAGAACTGGCTTAGAGAATTTGAGAATTTCCTCAGAAAAAAATAGTAGATGTTATCTATTCTGCAATTCTAATGTTTCCATGGCAAGAGGGCACAACGTTGAGGAAAACAGCAGGTAAAATACAGCAGTGCTAAATATCTTCACACCAGGGAGAATTTCACTGTAGCAAACCATCACCTCCAGGTTTATGAAACAAGACCCTATACCTCATGGCAATCAGAGTAAATAATCAGGACCACTGACATCTGAACTGGATTCTGTTCTTTGCTTGGTTTAAATCTTGTTTTATTCCCTAAGGCAAGTAAAATTCCTTTGGTCTCTGTTTTACTGTTTCTAAAAATTGGTGTAACCATCTAGCCCTGTCACAACCCTTTAAAATCCTTACCTATGTGGTGTCTGGTTAAATAAGAGGTTATGTAGAACACAGGTCTGATCTCATTTGAAACCTCCTATGCCTCCTGTGGCAAAGACTGCTCTGAACATCACAGAGGGCACTGGGGGTAAAGTTTACTCTAAGGACAGCACTTACTATCCATGCCCTTCCCCAGATGCTGATTCTCCTGGCCTGTCCCAGCCAGCAAGACACACCTAACTTAAGTTGAAAGATATGACAAGTTTAAGCTGAAAGATATGACTCAGTCTTCAGCCCCAGCAGTACAGACCTTGGTGAACAGCGGGCGGCGGAACTGGATCCCAACATCTTGTTCAGACTCCATGTAATAGAGATTGAAGGTCTCTTTGCAGGTCACTACTTCACCTTTGAAGCTCTTGCAGTCCCTCACAGTAAACTTTAGCTCCACATAAATGCGCGAGGCTGCCTCACCCCGATAAATCCAGTTGGTGCGAAGCCAGTGATCCGTGTCACCTTCGGAAAGCACACTGCAGTCCTGGTACATGTAGACCGGGGTCCCATTTATCATCTGCTGCACTTCACTCCACTGCCCCCAGGAGAGAAGAAAACACATATTCTTAGACAGACGTGAGAAAAAAAGTTTCACTTCAAATATGACAAAATCTTGCCTAAAACTCAATTCTTACACAGGGTTTGGAGCTCAAAGCCTGACCAGCTGAAAGGTCTCTTACACTCAACAAGAGCTGCGTCTGGACTGGAGCCCCATGGCTGCCTAAACTCTGTACATAGGGAGCAAAGAGGATCCTATAATTAGGATCTCACTTACATAGACCTTTGTACATCCCCTTTATCCTACCTTGGCTCCAATTTACTTCATTCATGAACTGCCTTATCTTGGAGATTGAGAAAAAGACCCACTATTGGGTCAACCATTGAGTTGGGTCCCATGTATTGGCCACTTCTCTCTGCCATAGTTTACAGTCAGGGTGTACAGTAGGACCTACCAGACCAGGACTATTATCTGTCCCTGGAAATAATGCACAGAATTTGGGGGTAAGAGAAAAGATGGCTTGGCATAATGGGAAGGTAAATTGCAGGACTGTTCTACAGCAAGCATTCATTAACTTGGAGTTCATGCTTTCTTAAGTGGGATATTTTGCAAAACCTAATTTAACTATTAAAACTCAGTTGATTTTCCTGACTTCATATTGCGTTTAGGTTCTGCATCTTCCCCAGGCAAATAATGGCCGAGAGGAGGACATGGGCCCAGCTGGTTATATGACTTTACTGATACTGTATGCATTAATCTAATGAAGTCTGGTACTGATTTTAACAGATACTTTTGCCAAATTTTAGGTGATTCTAGTTTTTCTTTCCATTCTACAGTTCAGTTATAAAATGCCAAGAACATTCTCTTTTGAGTAATTCACACATGAGAACTGCAAATTTGGAAAGCAAGGTTTTGTCCACAGGGAAAATAACTTACATCCTTTTCCCCCCAGTGCTAAGACAGCCTTTCTAATTATGCTTTAAATGTTTAATCAAATTAAATTGAAACAAGTGCCCACATAAGTACTGGCACAAGTTTAAGCATCTTGGTTTTAAATCACACCCCAGGTTAAGATGCAATTTAAACAAGGCCTCAGTCTCTGTGTTATTCCAGATTTGTCAAATCTCATGGGCTGAGCATGAGATTCACACATTTCTTCAGCACCCCCACCTCCTGTGCTCACAGCACAACAGCTTGTCTCCCTGCAGACCAGGTCACTCTGCTAGTGGAATACAAGAGAGATGGACCCACAGAGTGCCAAAGGGGCTCTGTTTTAATGCCATGACTTAGAGCATACCTCCTACACAGTTACACTCTGAAAAGTATCGGAGAGCTTTCTCCAAGCCAGCAAGTCCTGCTGATAGTATGAGCTCCTCTCTGGGTGATTTCAGCCTCTTACCTAAGTGCATACTAGCAGTCTCCTCCCAGGAAGTTCTGGGGATGGTATCTATGTGTCCCTTCTTGTTCCCTTTTTTTCTCCACATAATTAATCCCCAGTTACCCCACCCTCTTAAGCTGATCCAGCTGGCATAGACCTGCAGCACACAGGATTTACACTTATTTCACTCACTGAAGGTCAAAGGATTTATGATAATAAAACAAAGAAAGAGTCTGACAGATCAATCCCAATTGAGCAGAAGGCACAATCACTTAATGACCTCTTGCAGTCTTTAACTGAAAACCTTATGGAAAATGTTACAGGACTGAATTTACAATGTGTCCTGAAGTATACTGAAGTAGGAGAAAAGAAGTTAGGAAGGACAATAATAGCAAACTAGGTTTCATACACTACCAAGGTTAGAACTGGCTTTTAGAAGTATTTTTCAATGCGTGTCTGCCTGGGAAAAGCATAATTGCATTTGGAGGCTGAGAGTTAGACAACTTTCTACTAGAGTTTATCCCAAGGCAGTATCACAGACAAGTGTCACCAGAAAGTAGTTTTTGCATGTCTCACAGAAAGACACGAGCTGTTGTGGTGCCCATTCTGAAAATAGATTTTCAAATCTTACATGATACAGGACCAAAGTTTCATTTTCAGTGGTGACAACTCTAGCAAAAAAAAAAAAAAATCCTTTAAACACTACTGCTAGAAAAAAAATCCAGCTGCTAAGCCCTGTATTTCTTAGCTCATCTCGGCCTAGCTTCTTCCAGACTCAGTTCTTCAGGGCAAAGATGCTTGGCACTGACAATTACACAGTTTCATATGCAGCGTGATGCGAAGAAATAACAAGGGAGTCAGACATGTTTTTTCTAGACTCTACTGCTGATGGGTAAAGGAAGTAAAATGAGGATATTATTTATGCTAACAATACAGAACTATTGTTAAATATGCTTCTGACTTCTTTTCATTATTCAGTGAAGCTTTTAAATTCAAAGTAGTAGAGGAAAACTGTTACATACAACATTTAATGAAAGGGTGATGAGACCAGAAGTTGCCAGGCAACTGTCTCCCATCCTCAAAGAATCTGCTGCAAAATCAAAATGTATGTCTCTGATTTTTAATATAATGTTCTTAATAAACATGTGTGGTAAAGTCTAGCTCAATCAATATTAATTACTTGCCTCTGCAGTTTGTCTGCCAATGACATTGAATCAACCTTCTTTGATAATAAAAATTGTTGCCCACTTCATTCGAGACACTGTTTTCTTTCTCCAGTCACCAGTTGGCCATAGGATGGGCAACATACTTCTAGCAGTGGAGAATAGTGTTAGTCAGACTTCCTTACTTTATCAGAGAGTGAATTTGTGGTTTTTTTATGTGATAGAAAACTTTTTCATGCGATTCAGAATCATAGGAAGATTTAGGATGGAAAGGACCCTTGGAGGTCATCTAGTCCAATTCCCTGCTCCAAGCAAGCGAAAGAGTTCTTAAAGTCTTTGCATGTTATTCTTTAAAATACCTTTAAAACTGTTCTTTTTAAAGTCAGAGTCTAAACTGTCCTTAAATGAGTCTTCAAACTCTTAAAATCTTTTAGAATCCTTCAAAAATTTCTAAGAAAACAAATGCCAATGCATTTAGGAGAGTGCCATAGGTTAGTAGCTTGGCTTCCTAAAAAGTCTAAGGATGTAGCCATTGAATTTGAGAACAAACAGGTTTTCTGTACTTCTCAGAAACCCACATACTAACATAGACACCTTGTTCCAGAGGTTTGTTCTTGAAAATCTTGGTGGTATAAATTATTCCAGCACAGCAATTAGATTCAAGTGAATAGCAACTTCAATGCACGTCAACCTCAATGCAATGGTACTGTGTCAATAACCTCAAAACATTGCCAGTTCAGGAAAAAGGAAAAAAGGAAAGCAATTTTCCTTGCATTGGTTTGATTCCATATAAAGAAAGCCAACTTTATAAAGGCCATTCAGAATTACTTCAGTGACAACCTGAACGGGCACCAATAGGTATTTGTAATAAAAACAGTATTGGTTTGGTCTTCCATGTGAGTAAAAATCCAAAGATAAGATAAAGAATGTGGTTTTTAATATCTGCCTTTATTGACTCTGAAATGATTATACAGTTTGAAGCTCTGAAGCCTACAGAAGGCTTACTCTGCTTTTTCTGTTTAATGAGCCTTCTCTAGACTAGGTTTGTGTCAAGGATCCTATCTAGGACAAGCTGTGATTCCTTAATCCATCTGTGGGCTACTCTTACTAGGGCCTACCATCAGGTATAAGATAGAAATAGTTTGCACATCTTGGAGCCACTGTCTCAGGCTTTGCAGGCATCAATTAAGTAGACTCATTTGGCTTTAGCCTTTTTTAGATGGGGAAAAAAAAAGAAGGAAACAAGCTTTTTATGTTGGCAAATACAAATTTCATCCCTGCTAATGGAGAGATAGGCTACCAGTGACCGAGGCAGCAGACTGTGACAGTATTGCAAATTTTAAGTTCAGACTGGAATCAGAAGAGCTTGTGACCCACAGTAAGAATACTGTCTCCATCTCCAGCTTGCCAGGGACTTGCCCTACTCCTTTTAGAAAAGAGCCTGCCTGCTGCAATCTCTATCTCATTTGCTTTCACATTACCTTAGCACAATCTGTGGTCTGCAGACTGCCAAGGAAAGGCACAGTGATACTTTTAAGGGACTTAAGCAAAAGCAAGGCAAGCACTAGCCAGTAGGCTTAAAGTTACTAAACTAAGATGCTTGTCTCCACTGGAAAAGTTAGTAAGAATTCCTACTGGAAAAGTCAAAGAGTTCATATGCTGAAATTCAGTAACTTGTTTAACTTTGGGTTAGAAAATTTCACTAAGAAGAAAAGACGAGCTAAGTTAGTAAAGCCAGCTACAGTGTACCTGTGCCTAGCAAGTGTGTTTCAATCCCATTTAATTTTCAACAGAATTGAGAGGCCATTAAATCTCTTCATGAAGACAAATTGCAAGGCCCCAAAACAGCAACCTTTTTTCAGCGGCAATACCTCACTGTTGTGCCAAGCCTGAAACCACCTAGGAGAACACGTGCCACTGAACTGTTTTTATCAAACCCTTTCCCTGTCTGCAATCCTACCTTTGCAGTGTCTTGACTTATAGTAGCATTTGCATGCTACCATGACCAAAAAACCTTCCTGGAACAGATTCAGCATTGAAGGTAATTACAGCTGTGCTACAATCATAGCATAGTTTCTCAGAGGAAAGCCGGTGACAAGAGAGGCACCTTGCTGGCACCTGTCTTGATACAGTGAAGAGCTTCTCTTCAGCTGAAATACACGTGACAAAAATTTGTCAGGAGGCAAGCTGGACCAGCCAACCAAAAATAGCATCACCACAGTGGTGTATTCCAGAACTGAAGCTCCCGTGACCCTTTACTGAAAGTTTCTCAATACTCTTTGAAGTTCTTTTGCTGGTGTGGAAGACAATTTAGATGAGGATGATGAAAGAAGCGTGGTGACATCTAGACACTTCATGAGTCCTGTAACTTCAAATCTTAGAACAGCTGAGGCTGCTCTTATTTCTTTGATCATTTAGCTATGGTCAGGCAATTTTAATTTCATCACATCATCACGGAACCTTCAACACAACTGAACACAGAAGAGATGTTTACTTATCTACGTATCTTTATGGGTGGGATGATGTATTTTTTCCCCGCAATGATCCATTGGTTATTTTCAGGGAGGAGCAACTCCATTATGTAATTACTCGTTCTTTAGGGCACTAGCACATCGATCTCCATCCCACCCGTGTCCTTTCAATTTAACTGGTACTCATGCTCTTCTGGGAAGATAAGGTGTTAATGTGAGACACTGAGCACCAGTGCATTGATGACAGAACCTGTTTATCAAACACAGGTTCTGCTGTCTGCTCATTCTCTGAACTGCCTGACCACATTAAGGTCTTGCATGAAAACAGTTCTGGTCACAAGAGATGGTGCTATATGAGCGATAATGATAGTCTAGAGCAACATTTCACCTACTTGGTTTGGAACACTTGTTTTGTATATACCTGTTTTACTAACACTCACTATACCAATAATTACAAAAAGGACAGGAGTGAAAAATCAGCTTGTGCATCTTAAGAGTTCAGAATTCATGGCTAAAGCCATATCACCAATAAACCAAAAGTTAGCTCTTATGTTATTTTTGCATTACATTGCATAGGACCCATTGTAAATGGAAGTGATTTTTTTTATTTTTTTCAAGGTAAAGAGCTTTATATTGTGAGCTGTGGTTTTGTATGGCATGTCAAGTGTACTACTAGTGTTTACAGAGAAGCTGGAAATCAGTCTGATGGTGATGGGCAATACTTGCTCTGTTTGTGTAAGTTCCTTTAAAGATTGGATCAGATGGAATCCCACACAGAGATGGGGTAATTATGATGATCAAACCTGCCTGGAGAAAAGAAGCTGCAGAAGATGGCAGCCTGAAAGTCATATGAGGAGCTGGCAATATTCAGGTGAAGCAAAGAGAAGCCAGAAACTAGGCCTTGAAAACAATAGAAATAACCTTGCAAGAAATAAATCGTGGGAATCTTTTTCTGCAGAGCTGCCTCTGAGATTGTGAGAATCACAGTTCAAAGCATAGGTTCATCCTATGCAGGCAACAAAAGATGTAAAGCCTTTTCTTTCTAATTGCTTGCCTGCAAACTCACCAGTATTTTAGTTGGTACTACAATAGAAGTTGTTTTATTTGGGTTTTCTGTTTGCTTGGGTTTTAATATTATTATTATTATTATTTTAAATAGCCTGTTAGTCTTCTTGGAGGACCATGCTATAGGCAGGTTAATCTCCAAGCTGCAGCTGACTTGTGCTGCTTTTGTGTTGACTCTAGGAAGTTCAGTGAACCTTGTCCACTCATTCAACAGCTATAAAAGACTGAAGCAGCTTTCTGATGCTGCCAGGCAACAGGGCTGTCACCACCACAGTGCCTGAGCAGCCATGGTGATGAATGTTATGGCTGTACAGCATCTTCACTTTGCTCACAGTGTGCTCTTGTCTGCCCTTCAGGTCACAACACTGAGTGCAATGGCCAAGATTGTTACTTGGGTCTCTGGCAGTGACTCCATCCTAGGCTGCCTAGTTGGTGGCTCATACAATCTGGCCTTCCCTACAGCTGTTAATTTACACTTCACTTGTTCTCATCTCACTGGTTTGTATTCCCCCTTCTCACACTTCTGAGTAAAGTATATCTGGATATGCATAACAATTTTTCCCTTGTCTCCCAAACTGACACAAAATAACTAATTTTCAATCAGCAGGATATCATAAACAAATGTCTCTCCACCAGTTCACAGATCAACAGCAGAAGTTCACGTCAGGATACAATCCTGAAGTCACAACTTTTCCCATTTCCAGGTAGTTGTTCACTAAGCAATTTTCCCTATTTTCTATACAGATCCTGCACACTGAGAGGAGCTAATCCCCTATGCCTGATACTTACACTGGGAGCACTGATATGTACACTGCTAGTCCACTTCAGCTTCAGAGGTGATGGCATTCCTCTGAGTCAGCTCCTAAAGGACATGCATGAACAACAGGTGTGGGAAGAGGTGCACAGAACAGCTTTTCTGATGACTGTTTTTCACACCACCTTTGGATGTTACAAAAAGCTGACTGGCTGAGACTCTTCCAGGTAAGACTATCTGAGTAAGAGGTCATCGAGTCTGACTAAGTGAACTGCCCAGGTTTAACAAGATAGGAGTGCTGTGCTGAAATTGCTTGCAGGTTGAAGGCTGTGTGCCCCACAGCACTATTTCCTTCGTGACCAGAACTATCTGTCTGACCAAGAAGTGGTGAAACAGAAACCAGCCATCAGCTGACACCGAAATCTGGGATCGCTGAGTCTGGTGGAACACAACCTCACCTTTCTAGAACCTGAAGGCATATAAATGTTATGGTGTGGTCAGTGATATAGAAGTTGCTGACAGGTCACAGGTACTTGATCTAGTCTATTACCTAAAAATTTATCAGTGTAGAATATGAACTATGCCTGGGCTTTAATAGGACAACAACAGCATTAAAAAAAAATCTGATATTTTTTTCTTCATCAAATTGTATTCACATAGCTTTGGCAGTTGCTATGGTCATAATTACACTTTGCATAGAACATGAGGTGCAGAACTCAGAACTCTTGTTCCTGAACAAGAGTCACATAAAAATCACATAACTTCCAAAGTTTTGAAGTGTTTTTGGAGCCACAGTAGCTGTAGTTAGTGGCTATTCACTGATAGCCGTTGGGACGCATTAGGCCATTGGCATTACATGCTCATCCTTAGTTTTGTGTGAAAGCAGACTTCAGAAAAGCTGAGCAGATCAAGTGCCATGCATACTGGGAAACTGGTAAAAAGCTTGAAACTGATAGCAATGCTTCGAAGTATGTGTGGAAGCAAGCAAGAATATGGAATAGGCAGGAAAATAATGATGTCCTCCTCCTCACTGTGAATACAAGACTCAGAAAACACCAGCCTGGAAAGGAGACTAAGAAAGTCGTTTGGAAGCTTTAATAATGCTATGACCCATGCAGGAATGAAAGTTGGAAAAAATAAGCTCCACAAACCAGCTACCAGCTGAGAACTGATCCTTGCCAAATTTTTAATATGTAATAAATATGGCACAATTTGGCAGCAGTAGAGTTCATGTGATTTCTGAAATAACATACATCCAATTTATAAACAAAGTTACCATGAAAAAAGACCCTTTTACAAGTAAAGACAGATGTAGAACTGGTGAAAGCACATCTCCCAGGAAAATGTAGCAGCTAAAAAAGAATAAAGTGTGTTTAATTTACAATTCATTCAACAATATATAGAAAGTCATATGGGGAAACCCAGTGTGCAGAATTCTCCAGCACAAATGGCTTGGAACTTAAATAGTCACATGTACTCATGGAGGTATGACTGGATTATGCAAATACTATTCACATACACAGAAATTGGAAACTGTGGATAAAAGAAAAATTTCAAGATAGGCCGACAAGCGGGGAGTGAGATAATCACAGCATTAAAGACAAATATTGGATTCTCAGTATGTTGTATCATACGTCTACATAAATACAGAAAATGTAGAAAATAAATACAGGCCTACATGATACAGAAAATCCATAGGAATAAATATTACATAAAATCATGGAAAAAATCAACACAGAAAATCAGCAGGACCTTTTGTGCCTGGGCTAAAAACTCAAGCTCAGAATTCTAATGAACAAATTATCACACAAATGCAAAAATTTAAGTGGGAAAGGATCTTTGGTTCTTTGCTCCAATAGTCTGCTCAGAAGGCTGACTTCAAAGCTGGGCTGGGGTGGCTTAGGGCCTTGTCTATTAAAAGCAAAATGCAGGAGGAAAGCATACAGTAAATTCACGAATACAAGCCGCACTGAGTATAAGCCGCATCTCTGGGTGTTGGCAAATATTTTGGTTTTTGTACATAGATAAGCCGCACACGAATATAAGCCGCTCTGTCGTTCGCAGCGAGGACCCGCGTGCAATTAGTAACAGAGCCACGGCAGGGCGGGGTTTACTGGCTGAGCTAAGGCTGTGCAGGCTCGGCCCGCTAGGGGCCGCTGACGGGGCCAGGTGGTCCAGTACGGTGCTGCCGCTCGGGGCCGGCCGGCGCTGCCACTGGGCTCGGTCACCCCGGGTCGGCGCTGCCCCACGGTGGCAGGCAGGGACGGAGCTTCCCCCGCTCCTACGGCAGCGGCGGCGGGTGGGGACGGAGCTTTCCCGCGCCCGTGGCGCCGGCGGCGGGCAGGGATGGAGTTTCCCCGCTCCTGCCGGGGCGGCGGCGGGCGGGGACGAAGCACCCCGTCGGCTCCCCGAGCCGCGGCAATGGCTGCGCGGGGCTCCCGTCGGCTCCCCGAGCCGCAGCAATGGCTTGCGCGGGGCTCCTGTCGGCTCCCCGAGCCGCAGCAATGGCGGCGCCGGCTTCCCCCCCCCCTCCCCGGGCCGCAGCAATGGCGGCGCCGGCTTCCCCCCCCCCTCCCCGGGCCGCAGCAATGGTGGTGCGGGCTTCCCCCTCCCTCCCCAGGCCGCGGTAGGGCCGGCCCGGGTCCCCCCTCTCCTCCCCGGGCCGCGGCAATGGCGGCGCCGGGCCCCCCCCCGTCTCTCCCCTGGGCTGTGGCAGAGGAGGAAAGAGAGCTCTCCCGCCTCTCTCCCCGCCCCCCGTGCTGCCTACAGGGAGCCAGGCTCCACCCGCGGTGCAACAAAGTAGCGATTTGTAACAATCGCAAAATGCCGACTTTGCAGCTGCTCGGCTCAGCACTCTGGCAGGCACTTCTGAGGTTGTATTAGCCGCTCCTGATTATTAGCCGCATTTCCAGTTTAGGAGCAAAATCTTAGTCAAATTGGTGCGGCTTGTATTCGTGAAATTACTGTAATTCCTCATCACAATCTGTTTACAGCTGATGCAATTATATTTGAAAGCAAATTAGTGATTAATAACTTTTTATACTGCTATTTTACAAGCTGCCAAGAAGCAGTGCCACTATACCTGATAGGTGAATTTGTTTATGATTGAATTTGAGAGGTCCTTTTTGAACAGTTTCAGTGGTATCTGAAACCAGTTCAGGTAGCTAGGCTGTTTGTGCAGCATGAGGAGTCTTAAAGAAATGTGAGAGCAAGTAAATTCTGTACCCCTGACACCTTCAAAGTGGCCATTATTGGCTCTCTGATATATGCTAAAAGGTGGAAATCTACCACTAGTACTGTAATACACCTCTCTGTGCCCACCTGATGTTTTTGTGGCAAAACTTCAAAGCCAAAAAAGAATTATCAAGGAATATGTTAGATGATGGAGGAGGGGGGTGGTGGGTGGTAAGGTAGATAAAAGGGGATTATAGGAACTACAGTCTGCCTCTTTAAAAGCCTAGTTTCCAATAGTAGCCTGAAGTGGATGAAACCTTTTCTAAATAGCTGCGACAAAGCAAGCTAGCACCAACCTTTTAACAAACAAAAACTCTACAGACACTACTTTAAGTACAGAGATTTTCACTCAAAGACCACCCTTAAGCTTGGGCAAGATGCTGGCTAATGTGGTGCAGAAGTTATGAACTAGTGAAGTGCTGTCCAAAACTAAGTGGTGTTCTCAGCCTTAGCCTGTGTGTTAACAGGAGCATTGCCTACCCTGGATACATCCAGGTCTGACCGTAAAACAATCACACCTGGCAAGCCACTTCATTGGCTAAAAGTGAGGAGAAACAAATGTGTAGTTCTGCCTCCACAGACTCAGCCAGCCTCTTCTGGGCTATGCCTCAGGGGCCTTGTCCATATAAAGCATGAAAATTCCCCACAGCAAATTCCTCCTCTGTGCGATAAGTATATTGACACAATTCCAGCTCACTGATGGGAGATCTCCGGCATCTGAGGTTAGGTACAAGTAGCAGTGTTACATGAAGTACACCCTTCAGCTCTGTGCAACACAGCTCAGATGTTTCCAGCCTGTTACTAATCAACCTAGTCTGATTATTCAGTACCAATCTTGGCTCTTTTTTGTCAAAAAATGTTCTGAATTAATTTCCGTTCTTTTTTGAACATATCTAATTCTTCATTTTGAAGGAATGGTTTCAAAAACACACACCTGTTCAAAGTTCGGATTGCAAGAGAATCAGCCATTGTTCCCTTTTTGCTTGTGGCAATTTGTCAGACTTCCACCTAACAGTTATTGGGAAATGATGTGTTTAGACAAATCTCCTCAAAAGACTTGCTCATGAGAAGTCAATTAATCTATTTTTAATCCTCTCTTGTTTTATCAGTCATCCATATCCTGATCTGTTAGTTTTGATTTCTCTCAGGCCATGTTCCCCAAAATTTCAACAATTCTCAGTTACAATTATATTTTGAATATATGTATTTTAAAAAGCAAATGTAGGACAATAAGGATTTGCCAGCTCCTCACACTGCCCTGAACCTGCTGTGCAACACTCAGATGTTCTGTAATAAAGGTTTTCTTTTCTTTCTATCAGATTTTTTTTTTTTAGGACACGCTTTTCAGTTCTTTTCTTCAATCTTTTCAAGAGGCACGTTCATCCTGAACATGCCTGGAGCCTAGAATTGGGGTGAAACTACCACACAGAGAGTTGATGAGAACAAAGGGAACAATGGGCAAAACATGATCTACATGTATGTCTCACTAGGGTACCTGTTTTGAGCAGGGTGTAACAATACTACTACTAATAACCACAACAGCTTTATTAATGAAACAAATGCAGTTATGCCAGTACAGGAGAACCTCACTGTCTGGCTCTGCTTCACCCAGCAAGGCTACAGAGAAGGAGGAGGCTGGGGTGGATTTAAACCAGGTATAGCACGTTACAGAGGCAAGTTATGGAAATGAGTTAAATACAGGCTGAACCCAGGTCTATTTCAGAACAGGAAGGGCGAAGATTTCCCACTGGAAAGCTTGGGACTTGCTACAAAAACAAGAGGATGGATGAGGAACTGAAACTATGTATTAACATATGTGCTAACTACTTCAGCTTAGTCCCTAAATTCCCTTTTCTTTGTGTCTTCCTTCCACCACTCCCACAGCACTGCTGCCACAAAGGAAAACACCTCCACTGATGTAGGTTGTGACACCAGAGGTACCGTTCAACTATGCTTCATGCAAAATAGTTGTACTTGTACAAAAATAGCTGAGAGTTCAGCTGTCTTTTGCGGTCCAATCTTGCAGTGGTTTCGGGAGTACATTTTGAACCACCTCCATCAGCTCAGTTTTACAGTCACAAAACAAAGGGAAACTCTTCTCTCATTGTCAGCTGTGTGGACCAAGCACCACAGCTTGGTGTAAAGTCCGAGAATCTTCCAGCTCACCCAAAAGGTCAGATTGCTGCCCCATGAGTTAACAGTTATTTCTTCAGTCAGCTGCTGAATTAAAAAGCCTATAATGTGTTTCTAATTTCTTGAGAGACTCTGCCTGTTTTCCTGGGGGAAAACAAACATTTATGTGCAGCATGACAGAATGAAAAACTGGGTGATGGTTTGATTTTTTTCATTTACTTCAGTGCTTTATTACTTTATGGAAAAAATATATTTCAAGGATATGTTTAATCATACTGGAAGTCAATAGGCATCAGTCCTTAAAAAGCTGGCTAGGGGTGAGGTTGCACAGGTGAAGGGAGAGACTTAAAAAGCCTGAAGTGTCCAGGAGGGGTTGGAGCCTCAGAAGCTCAGTTATCAGAGGTAGGGTGAAATTTCAACATGGATTATATTTTTCCATCAGTTAGTACTGCCAGTGGCTCCCCTTCCTTCAATGTGGGTACTCACCCCTACTTCCGGAGGGTCTGGAAGCCAGCCCAGTTCACCCTGTGCAGTGCTTGTGTCAAGTAGATTCACTGAAAACCAGAAGAGAGGGAAAAAGTAAATTGGTAACCCAACTCATATGGTCCACGGAATAGTTTCATCCTTGTTTTGTCAAGGAAGGTAAAGCCTGCATTTCCTCTGTTGGCCCGCCCATCCTTTGAAACCTTTCACGTTCAAAAAACATGACTAGAGGAAGGACAGAAAGACACAAGACAGGGCACCTGGTCAGAAGTTAAAAGCTCTTACTAATATATGAGACTCCCTCCTACACACATCCAAAAAATACCACCTTGGCAAATTTTAACACTTCCTAAAACTGTCCCAAAAAAGGAAGAAGGAGGCTGAGGCATATTCAAATGGGAACCTGGCATTAGCAGCTGAACACATCTTTCCTTGAAATAGGAAGGTAGCAAACTAAATGGCTAAAGACGAAGGCAATCAAATAAATTACCAACACAAAAGATCAATCAGTGTCGCCTGGAGGGACTATTCAGTACTTGAAACACAGTGGGAAGGTACAGAGGCAGTGTGAAGTTGTAGAAGGGACTTTCCATTGTCACAGTACCCAAAAAGCCAGGAGATGCATCAGTCGTGCAAATTTATGAGCCCCCTACTTCTGACTCAGACTGTCCACCAGCAGACGATGGCCTAGGAATGGTTTAACCCTCTCCCGACCTTCCGACTTTTTTGGCGGGACATCAAGAGAGAGTAATCACTCCGGCCATAGCTTGGTCACCTCCTGCGGAATTGCAGCGATGCTTGCTGCTGGAGTCATGTGACAAAGGAGAAAATCATTGGTATGTTCATTTTTTAGCTCTCAAAGGAATTTGAAAATTCGATCACAGTTTGGCCTAAAGCCTTGATCTGAAGACACATTAAAAATGTGTCACTTTGTAGACAAACACTGAGAAGGCAGAGGAGTTGGAATAAGACATACTATGAGATGTGCGGCTTTGTGCCTGCCTTTGCGTCTGCCAGTGCTGCCAGCACAGACTACTGGTTTCTGTGCACCTAAGTCCCAGCTTGGGAACATAGGAAGTAGGAAAAATTGTTTGGATTCCCTTTTAGGTTCCTGTGGGTGTATTCAGAGGGGTCGTTTCTAAACATCTCAGAAAAGAATTTGGGGGTGAAAGGTAGGAGTGGGGAGATTTTTAAATGGCATTTAAATAACCAGGTTTCCTCCCCCTCATCTGACTGTTTTACAAATACTCCCTGCCAACTATAAGTAATAGTGTAAAGTGCAGATCAGCAAGAGTCCTGTGGAATGAGGAAGCAGGCTGTGGGCCCAGAATCAGAGATAAGAGGGATTGCTCTGCTGTTCTCACCTCTGAAACACCCTTTCAGGATTGGGAGAAGGGAAAAGCAGGAATCCAGGTTTTGCAAGTTCAAAGTGTTCACAGTATGGTCATATGGCAAAATCTTCCTAGCCACAGACTCCCTGTCCAGACAAGGCTCCTCATTCACTTCCCCTCTACTCTCAATCTCTTCAGTTGAGATAATATTCTTTTGTGGTTAGCTCCAAAAACTCTGTCACACAGATAACATCTATGCCGTCTATCCCATCCTCTCCAGGACTGAAGCAGCAATGTGGAAGTGAGAGGGGCTGCATGGCAAGCTCTAGCAGAGCAAGGAAAAATGAACTTGGAAGTGGCCAGGACAGGAACCTGTCAGAGCCCTTGTGCCATGCTCTGCACTGTCAGCAATGCAGTTCTTTCAGCTGCTGAGTGCCCACTGGAGGGACAAAGTCCATTTACAAGAAGTACTTCACAAAGTGAATCCCACAACAGGGGTTCTCCACGGAAAGGATGATTGAGTCAGTAAGACTAGAGAAGCAGAGGAATACAGGTACTCAGGGACTATTAGCTCTCTGGTCCACAGCTTTGCTGCTAGGAATCACATGGCTGTCCAGCCACAGGGGTGGAGGTATCCCCAAAAAGAAGAAAGGCTTCAGGTAAGAGAGGACGCCGGGAAAATGAGCTGTTTCCCTGGCAGACAAGTTAAGGAAGAGTGGATCACAGACACACACAGCCCAAATGAGATGGCTGAGATAGGGGAGAAGCTGGCAGACAGGTCCCTGACTGTTACTGCCAGGTACTGGTCACACGCTGCTGAAAGCGAAGCCTGCCTGGTGCCACCCGATATTACTTCTCACCCAGGCTGGCCTTATCCATAATGTCTGCCGGGTGCATCCACCATGTAGCTGTATCCTTAGTAGAAACGTGTGCTTGTCAAGGACACTCAGCACTCGCAGAATCTGAGCAGAGCCCATGGCTGAACTGCCAGTTATGACAAAGTCCCCTCAATCGAGAGCCCGCAGAAGCAAAGGAGGACTGTCCTTGGGATGGAAAAGCCCCAACACCTCTTGCTGTACAAAACAAAAGTCCCTGGCAGGAATTGACTGCAGGAGGACGTAGGAAACAAAGCAGAGATTTACATTTCCCTCACTTCTCTATTAAAAGTTACCATTCTCCCATGTTTCATAACCACTGTGCAACTACTAAAATGGAAGGAAAAAAATCACTACATCTAATAAAAGACAGTAAGTGATACAGAGAAGGGAAACATGGAAGCCTAAAGAGGTAGAAGAAGAAATTTTAAAGCCCAGCTCTGTCTTCCAGGAGTAGGGTAGGTAAAAGACTCTCCGATAAAATGACTGTCTGTTTGCTCACAAGGGTTAACTCCTTAGAGGGCTTCCTGAGGAAACTGCGGGGGTGTTGCCAGAGGAGGGGAGAAACTTTCTGAGTTTGTGTTTAAACTTGTTATCTGCAAGGCCCGTCTTTGAGGGAAACAGGGGCAGAATTCTCTTGGATCACTGGATATGCCGAGGCATTTGTGCTTCAGCTGGGAGATGAAGGAGAGGGAGAACATACCTGGGCTCTTTCACAGAGCCACCGAGACTGGGACGGGACTTGCCAGGCCGTGGTCCCCCACACCCCGCTGCCCTTCCCTGACCCCCCAGTCACTCTGAGATGTCCCTGGATCCCCAGGGGCGTGGGCAAGGTCCCGTTCCCTGCCCCTTAGCGAGGTGGCTCTCGCTACGCGCCCCAGCCCAGCCCTGCGGGCAGAGGGACCCACACTTACCTTCTTTGCAGTGCGCCTCGGGAGAAAGCAGAGCCCAGAGCAGAAGGAGCCCGAGGGAGAGCTCCATGCCGCCGCTGTAGGTGCTCAGCCCCGGGCTGGCCGGACAGGGGGCCGGGCTCGCAGCCCCCGCCGGCTCCGGCCTCCGTGCCCGGGCTGCCGCGGGCAGCGCATGGGCCGCTCCCGCAGCTCCCGAGCGCGGCGCGCACGTTGCACAAGCGCCCGCCTGGCCCACGGTGGTGATGAAAGACCAAGGCGAGTGGGTGGAGAAGCCTTACTGCCTTTACCTGTTCCAAGGGGCTGGTCACAGACTTCCCATCTGGCAGGCAAATAAACCCACCTTTAAGTCAACCACCTCTTTCCTGGGAGCCTCCCTCCACCTTTGTTCCACTCTGGTAAGAGGCTCCCGATTGCCACCTCCTGGGCGGCCCTCGCCATCCTTCTCGGTCCCGGCAATGGCTTTAAACTGAAATTTTAGGAAGAAATTCTTCGAGGTGGTGAAGTGCTGGAACGGGTCGTCCGGGGAAGTTGTTGCTTGTTCAAGGCCAGGAGGGATGGGCCCCTGGAGCAATCTGCTCTAGTTGGAAGGTCTAGTTCCAACCCCTATGGCAGGGCAGTTGGAAATAGATGATCTTCCAGGTCTCTTCCAAGCCAAACCATTCTGTGATTCTGTGATCATAGATAATGGGGCTAAAACCACTGAGCCATCCTCACTGGATATGTTTAGGAAATCCATTTGTACACAAGCACTGCTGCCCATTTCATTCCCAAGCGTGTCACAGTGAGACAGCAACACCACTTTGTCTGGCAGAATTACTGTTTGTCATTCAGTAAGCTCCTCAGCATTGATGGACAGTACCTGCTTTTCAGCAAAAAAGAAATCATGGAAGAGGAAGCAAACTAGATGGATTCTTTCTCTGTCTAGGAAGACCTCATGGGACTTTTCGTTTTCTTCCTGAGAGACTTAAATATGAAAGAGCTTGCCTTTATTCTGTCTCTTCTGGCATTCATCAAGGATGTTACTCCCACCCATACACAGCTATTACACCCCTCCCCGTAAAACACAGAGGATATTATTACACTTACCCTTGCTGTACGGCTGCATTCCTCCTGCTCTCTTCCTCCTCCTCCCCAAGGAAGGCTAAAGAAAGGACCTTGTCAGGTTGCTTAGAGAGGCTGGGGGATCTCCACCCTTGGAGATGTTCCAGATTTCCCAGGACACAGCCATGAACAATACAGCCACCTCTGTAGCCAACCCTGCTCTGAGCAGCATTTGGGATTGTGGACTCTCTGAGGGCCCTTGCATCTAATCTTTCAGTGAATTCTGTGATTCTCAAACTATACATCTCGAGAAAGCAAGATCTATCCCAAAATGCCTGAACATAGGTAAGAGACATTTCAGAACAAATGGTAACAATACTAAGCTTTAAATGTTACATAGCAGAGTAAAATATAGGTGCAAATTGTTCAAATGTAAGTGGCATTCAGAGTAGTCGTACCTCAAATTTGTTACTCTTTAATCCTGTCAAAAGCTCTCTTTATCAGTCCACAGCACTAAATCTCAAACTTTTATGCCTATGTTTCCCTCACATTTGAGTGACTTGCATTGCAGGAGTAATATAAGACTTTTTGGCCTACAACCCATACCTTGCGTTTGTGCTGGGGGAATGTGTCCATTTAGGTCTTCATTTGTGCAGTTTTGTGTCTTCTTCAGTCTGTGATGTAGCAGTGGGTCAGACAGACCCACAGCTAACTTCTGTGTGATAGGATGACATAGGCAAGGCCTATACAGACCTGAAACGGGGAAGAACATTTACAGCTGGAGGATAAGGCTCTAGGGCAGGCCATCAGGAGCTCATGTCCTTCCTCAAGCAAAAAAAACAAAACAAAACAAACAAACAAAAAAACCCCAAAAAAGCCAGTGTTGAGACCTGACATTTGGTTCCTCAGGGCTAACAGAGTTTGCATCTGTAAAATCCCAGAAGTTACGAGTTCTGGAGTGAAGAGCCTTGAGATGCTCTATCTTCTGATGTGCAGATACTCAGAACATTTGATCTAAGGAGTAGGTAGGAAGCAATTTACTAGGGTTTACTGGAGAACATGGCCTAAAAAACAATTACAGTAATTTCACGAATACAAGCTGCACTATTTTCACCAAAATTTTGGTGGAAACCCGGATTTGCGGCTAGTACTCTGGGGCGGCTAATATAATAACAATATTCTAAAAGCTGCCAACACGGAAGTGAGAGCCCGTGGAAGCCCCAAGCCAAGCTGGAGCCTGGCCAGCCCCGGTAGAGGTGGGAAAGCCTGGCAGAGGCAGGGCCAGCGGTGCAGGGGGCGGGCGGCTGAGCCCGAGCCAGCAGCGCGGGGGAGCCCAGGAGAACTGGGGCTAGCAGTGCAGGGGAGCTGAGCAGAACCAGGGCCAGCAGCGTGGGGGAGCCCAGCAGAACCGGGGCCAGCAGCATGGGGGAGCCCGGCAGCGCAGGGGCCTGCAGTGCCGGCCAGGGCGAACAAACGCGGTGGCGGCGCAGACGGGAGGGGGTGCGAATGAGCCCGGCGGCGGCAGCGGCAGCACCGCCCAGCTGGCCCCAAGCGGCCCCACCGAGCCGTAGCGCCGAGCTGGGCCACCCTGCCCCGTCGGCAACCATGAGCGGGTCGAGCCTGCCTGGCCCTGTCCCGAGCCAGTAAACCCTGCTATGCCGCGATCCTGTTACTAATTGGCAAATTTGTGAAAGTTACACATGGATCCTCACTACGAACGAAAGTGTGGCTAATATTCGGGTGAGGCTTTTTTATTGACAAAGACATCAACGTTGTCGACGCACCGGGAGTGCGGCTTATACTCCGTGCGGCTTGTATTCGTGAAATTACTGTACTTTCTTTTCCTCTCCCTTGTAACATTGGCAGATGGGGATCAGCAATTGAGGTTTTCCAGATAATGGAAATCATATTTACTGCTTTATGGTTTTTCAGATTGGAGATCACCTAGTGTAGCTCACAATCAAAATGTGTGTAGAATGATAGTGAAACAAAACATGATCTAATGTTACAACAGGCTCAGGATCTGAAGAAAATCTATAAATATGTGGGAGTACACTGAAGTAAAAACACCAAATGCCTAGAACTTTGCTGATATCTGTAAAAGCTCTGCTAGATTGCTTTCCCATGTGTCCTCTGCACCAAAATGTAGATCTAAAGGGAGAAAGAGGGAATGGAATGTACACAGAGGCTGTAGCCAGTAGAGTGAGTACCACATGTGCATTTTCATACTCAGCATTTCATTGACAGTGTTACTCTGTTTGTGCATCACAAGTTTGGATTTTTGTCTTTAGAAATTGTTGGGCAAAATTAATTCTCTGACTGTCTAGTAAAAAACACAAACAAAAACACAAACAACAAACAACTAAAACAAACAAATAAAAAATAACAACAAATAAACAAAACTGAAAGAACTTAATTTAAAAATCTTTTTATGTTTTGTTTACAATCATATTCTATGATTCTATGATTTACATCGCCACAGTCTCTCACTCTCATGGCTTTCCAGTAAGCATCCCGTCTTTGGCATGCATTTTGGTATTAAGACGATAACTGCGTCTTTTTAGCTTGCTCTCAGCATGTTTTTGGGCTGAATCTCATCCCGTCTTTCTTGTCCCTCTGAGTACTTCTGAATTGCAGGGCACATATTTTCCTTCCATTTCCTGGTATCCTGTTTTGAATATCACTGTGATTAGGTATCCATCTGGAAAATATCACAATACAACACACCTGGGCTTTCCTCCCACAGCTATGTGGGCTTGTGGTGAGAGAAGTGAGGAGGAAGGCTGTGCACCAGGTCCTGTTTTGATGAGCTGTTGGGAAAGTCAAAGGGCACTCCCACGGCTGATTTGGGACGTGCTTCTTTTGAACTGTAGTTCAGACAGAACTGTCTCATATGGTCCTTACAAACTGTTTACTGTGTTTGCTGCTCCTCATATTTTTAAATGAGTTTCACCATTGTGCTGTTAAATGATTGTGCTTACAGATGGTGAAAGAAACAGAACCTAGAAATAATCTCTGGAGTTTCTCACTTGATATTACTTCCCAAGTTATCAAAGCATCCCTTTGGTACTGGTAACTTGAATCTGTGCATCCCAAGCTGGCTTTCAGTAAGGTATCCTAGTAACATAGATGTATAGGTCTTCCAGAGGCCTCAAGTGCATTTTGCAACAAGCCCCACTTCAGTGTAAAGCAGGAACTTGCTCTTGTTCTGTAGTCTCTGATTCACTCTTTTTATGCACTATCTCTACAACTCTAGGAATAATCTATGACAGCTCTGTACACCGTAAGACATGCTCTGTTTCAATGTCTTATTCCATGTAGAGAATTTGTGCTTTCTGTCCCTTATTCTCACCTGCATGACCACAGTTAAATACTATAGTGTTTTCATTTTTGTCTTAGAAGGTTTTCTGGCTCTACTCCACCAGCAATTATCTTAGAATATTTCAAACAGCTGACTTCTGACTGTTTTTCTGCAGAAAATATACTCTTACCATTTAGTGGTTTAAACTGTTAAATTAGTTTTGTATATGGACATTTTTTAAATTCAGAAGCTCAGATTTTATTTTAAATAGGTATTTTGAACTCCTGTGAAGGAGCACAAGTAGCTCCTCTGGATCACAAAGCAGCCACCCCTATGTTAGAGACCTGAGGACCTGACTGCACAAGTAGTCAAGCTGGTTATCTTTCTTCCTTGAGAAGAATAACAAGGGCAGAGGAATGAATGAAGCTGATAGAGACAAGGCACAGATCTGAGTTTTCATGCACAGAAGAAGCAGGGGACACTCCCTTATTCTTCCTCACATATGCAGAGATAAACATCCTTGGAGATGTACAAGCTTTGCTTGAAAGGCCCTGAGCAACCTGACACAGTTTTGGTGTTAACCCTGCAGTAAGCAGGTATTTGGGCTAAAGACCTCCAGTCATCCCTCCCCACATGAATCTTTTGCTCATTCAGTTCATCATTGGTAAAGGAGCAATCACATCTTTCACCAGGAATGCAGACAGCTCCTTACTCGGGCTCCAGTCAAAACAGGAGGGTAGCTTCCCAAAATATATCTTCCACCTAAGAGAGATGCCATACAGTACATGGATTAAAGAGGTCCAGAATTCTTGAATAAAACTCCACTTACTTCATCATCAGCAGCACACTAATGGGTGTTTCTCTGCTTACTGGTGCCCTGACTGGACACCTGATCAGAGAGAGAAGTGTGTTTGCAGTGCTGCCTGAATAGCAGGCTTGCTGGCTTTTGCCTGTGGATAAGCTTATCCTGCCATGGTCTGCTCTTATTTGGCTTGCAAAACAGGACTGAGTTAAATTATTACACCATCCTGCAAATGAGGGGGAGGACCTTGTCTTTTCTGCAAAAATTACCTGAGATAATTCTCTTGCCGTGTTATCCCAGCTCTGCTCCCCCTCGTGGTCTGGCAGCTGTGGAGCCCCAGAGGTCCCGGCTGCCTCCGGAAGAGCAGCCAAACAGGGCTTCGCTTATGCTGAGCTGTGACAAGAGGAAAGAGGAAAGTAATGAAAACCAAGTCATAATAGAATCTGATTCATTCTCCTAATCATAAAACTTCCCTAAGTGGTACAAATCGGGGTCATCAGAGTTAGTTACTTTGTATTTACTATTGGAGCACATTATATACTTAGAAATCCAAGAAGTGCAGTTCTACACTTAACACTTCTCTTTGTGAGCACGTTCTTCCTGGGCACCTTTAAAGATATTTATTTATCTTGGTGGCATTAAGATTTCATAAGAGGATTCAATTTCTCTTCCAGCATTACTAACACAACAGCATATGTGGATAAACATAAAATCTGACCCAGATAAATTTGATTTCTAGTAGAGATGCTGATGACTTATTCCACTACATTTCAGAAAAGTAAGATTATGCTATTTTTAGTAGTTGAATGAAAGCTCAGAATATAGCAATAGTAACCTCTGCATGTTAAACTCATACCTCTCTGTAATTTGCAATTTGTTCGTATTTTCTAGCCGTTCTTCCCCCGTCTTGGATTATTGTGTTCAAGCATGGAAAAATCTCACTGACACTGAAAAAGCTTTACTAAAATACAATAAAAAGACATACCACTAGTCACTTAGATAGTGGGATTTTAAATTCATTTTTTCTACTCCTACAGGTGAATTAATCAGTGTTTTATTTTCTGGGGATTTATAACAGATATTTTAAAACTTTTGTGTCTGTTTCTAATGTGTTTTTTCAAGGTATTTTTATTGTCCTCTTCTTTGCAAATTACAGTTGCCTCCACAATCTAAACACTAGAAGCTTGCCTATATTTGTCGCTGTTGTATCTTGATCCTGATGTTGAAGAGTTGCTATCCAGTGGAGAAATGAAATAGTTTCCACTGGTCACTGTGTTAGCAAGCAGCATTCTCCCTGAGAGGTTTCAAGGTGGGAATATCAGGAGAAGGTATTTGAAACAGACATCTTGCAGATGGAAAGAGGACACTGAACGTGTTAACATCTTCCCAACTCACTGCCAACTCTATTCCCAGTTCAGCCTCCCACTTGATTTTTTGAAACTTGAACTCATTAATTAAATCAAAACATGAAAACTAAAATGAATGCTGAGAGCAACTGTACACCAAAACCACAATGAAACACAACACAGATTTTAAGAGACCTGATTTTCAGCAGTGACTAGGCTAGAGGCCATGTGCTGCTGAGCCATCAGGTCTTCCCTCAACTTTACATGCCAATTTGTAAAACCAGACGGTCTTACATCTTTACATGCCAATTTGTAAAACTAGACTGTCTCACATTCTTGCACTTATGCGGGTGAAGCCAAGGGTACTGGGTGGATATCGACCTTCTCATTCTCACTTTTTCCTGGACTTGCTTAGAAGGCAACTGAGCACAATAGGATCTTTTAGAGCCAAGAGCTTTAGGTTAGGGATACAGTGCTGGAATTATTAATAACACCTTCAGTCAGCTTTTTGATGTGGAGGTGCTTGTAGGGCAAGGTGAAACTAATTCTGAAACCAACAGGCTGGCAGGACCTTCACCTCTTTCTTCAGCTCCGCTTTGGTCTCATGATTAGTTTTTGTCCTATGTTCTTGGTTGCTTCCTGAAACAGCCATTAAAGTAAATTTAAGGCCTGTGCAACAGCCGAGTTGATAAATAAAAAGCTTGTAGAAATGTTTAATTCTGTGGAGAAATGGCAGATTATTTAAGTATATTTCTTTCCCATTAGCTTGTTTACAGGGGTGTGGATTGTATTTTTTTATATCATATATTAACCTATCAGATTTTGTATGCTGAATACATAATTTCATATAGTAGTGCAAAACAGTCTCAGGAAGGACTCATCTCTCTTCTTTTATAAGTCTACTGTCTATAAATATCAGCAAAAGAAACTCCTATAGCATTCCAGCCTTTATAGTAGTAAAATATGTAAATAGTAAAGCCCAGTAAATATTGTTCCTTTGGCATGTTCATAATAAACATTGAAAACAGAAGCCTTTTCTCAATAAAGAAAATCTTTGACAACTTTTCATGATATTAACATCTATTTTCCATGTTTACTACTAAGCCCACATCCATTTCATTTTACAGTTCCATTGTTGTAAATAGCTGTATTATATTCACCTTTCTGCTTCAGATCAAAGGACAAAAAAATCTATTTGGGTAAATATAGGATTATTTATAGATTTTCTAAGCTTTTAAGGAATGTGGAAGAAAGAAAGGCTGGTAGACTCACTTTCCATCTAAGCCAAAACAGACAGGATGTGATAACATGACTTTGTCAAGGGAAGATAAATACACTGAAATTTCTTCCAAGCTCTTAAAACTGGATTTTTGCCAATTTTTCAGCTTTCCTTATCCATAATAGAAACAAATCCCCTAAATAAATTTTTGTATTTATACTCCTAGGAAAATATAGATTATCTTTTAATGCAAGCACATTTAATTATTTTAGGAGATTGGTTATTTTATAGGAACAACTTTTAGGAAATGTCTTACCTGGATTGCCAGCAAAACATAATAGTGTGCAAAAAAAAAAGTTAAACCCAAAGCATTTTCACTGGTTTCTGTCTATACTGAAAGGGAGGCTTCACTTGCATTCTCCCAGTATCACTGGTACTGCTAGTAGCTCTCAAGGAACCACCTCGAAGTATTTCCTTGAGCAGAACAACCTTTCACTGGAGGTTCCATTCAAGATGCTGGACCTTGAGTATCCTTAATGGTGTCCAAAGTCTGTGCCACCATCCTCCAAACCCTCCATTTCTGAGAACATGGACTGTGCTGATGTGATCTTACAGGCTGAACTCTGACAGGCTGGGCTCTGGTGCTCCAGCATTGATAAGATCTGTGTTCTCACACAGTGCTTGCTCAGGGCCGCCTTTACGAAGTTAATTGCAAGGGTGAATACTCTGTTTTTATGGCTGTGTAAACCATGAAGTGATTCTTAGTGATGTCCTAATTGGTTTCACTGGAAAACTTCATGACATCTATATTTGTCAGATCTCAGGTCTCTGCGAATTTGGGAATGCAAGCGTTCTTCTTCCAAGAAAGGACAAGACCATTTGTGAAATGCAGGTACCCAGCTGTACCTCATACACTGGGGAGTCTTGAATCCCTACCCAACCCAAAAAACAGCAACACCCGTGGAAAGATCTTTACTATGCCCATCTTTAGTTGGAGGTGGAATGTGCACTTGTCAAAATCTGCATTGCCTGCCGGATCCTGCTGTTCCTTATAAAGTTCTGAAAAGAACTTAAAAATTACCTTTTCTTAATTATTATTCTGTGCTCATGCCTAGATCAGGGATGGTACTGCCTTACTTCACTTGAGCACTCTCCAATTCTCAGCACACAGTGTGCTGAGTCAACAGGACAGAAACAGTCACTTGTTGAGTGAAAAAGGGACCTCAGGCAGGTCCAGTCAATTAAAAGGTAACATTTTAGAAAGGAAGTGGGTCCGATATCATTTATACATTGCTGCTGCTCTTACTTCATAAGCTACCCTCTTCCCACTCTTATCCCTGAGTCCTTTCTACAGATCTATACAATACTCAGCACATCTGGCATGGGGTGGGGGGAAAGGGTGCTGTGAATGGGTGTGGGAATACTGATGGGGCTAGTCTCGGACTAGTGGGTGTGGGAATACTGGTGAAGATGGTCTTGGGATATCTCCTCACTCTGTTCATCTGCAAGGACATTGGGTAGAGAAAGTGTCTTCTCAGACATAACTGCTTGTTATACTTCCCACATGTATGTCAGAATGAAAGAGCTGGGAGTCTAACCTGGCTGCTGTTTTGGCCATGTCATCCCTTCCAAAGGCATCACCTGTATCTTTGTAGTGAGGAGAGGTCTATCCACATGCCTCTGTTCTACAGTGGTCCATGAGGAACATCCTAGCTCAGGGGACAGCCCTGCTATCTTCCCACAGCTGGCAGCAGGTAAGTTATCTCTCTGCTATAGCATACTCACAGCTGCCAGAAATATGTGAGGGCCTCTACCAAGGCTTTGAACAGTGTTAAAACCTCAGTGTCTTTCTGTCCTTCAGTTTCATTGCCAGGCATTTGGACATATCAATACCTCCTAGAAGGCAGGTTAGGAACCTCTGATGCAAAGTCCTGCTAATCTCAGGAAGGACCTCTGGCGGTCTCAAGTCCAGCCAACTGCTTGCAGCAGAATTAACTTCAAAGTTTGATTTGACTTGACAGGATTTAGAATTGATGCTTCCGATTTTTCCTGTGCTCATTACTGTTACTTAATAGTATTTGATCCAAAGTACTTCTCTAATGTAATTCTGAAGTACTTCTCTACTAGTATGTAGTGTTCTTTCACTGAGACTCTGCCCTTCTCACTTTTGGAAGAGCTGGCAGGTAATTAAAATGTTCGCTGCAACTTTGATAATTTTAAATAATGCAGCCGAATGTTTGCCCACAGAGTAATTAGGTATTCATTGACATGAGAGTCAATATTCTATGTTAATGTTTCAGGCGGGCTAGACTATGAAGACAGCTTTTAATGTCAGTTTTAAATTCCATATTTCTCTTTTGTCAGAAGGCCCCAAGTTAACTTGCTTAGTTACAGTGCTGATTTCTTACATTTGTCAAATCCACTTACCATAATTTTTAATGATTGTAGCCCAGAGAAGCAAATAACACTCTGCTCTCTTGATCTACCCAAAGAGAGAGCTGAGGGCAGCTGAGGTGCTGAAATTCCTTTGGATTAGACAGAGGAACAGAAGCAAACATTTTAATTTTTTCTCAATGATTTTGTATATGAGAGGAGGGTTCTGAATCATAGGGTCTCTATGGCCTTTAAATAGACATGAGGGAGGAAAACATTAAATAAAATAATGAAGTTGGTTATTTCCCTCCCTCTTTCTGGCCAAAATTGATCTTCTCCAATTTGTCTAAATCCCCCTGTTCCTCCTACACATAGGAAACTCATAAAATAACACTGCTTTGCACCTTTCAGACTCTTATGTCTGGTGCAGTCCAGTCTGCACTGTAACCCTCACTGGTTTTGCTGAAGAAATTGCAATAACTGTGGCAGCAGTATTATTACTTTTACAATTACAGAGCTCCCCAGACATTCATATTTATATGATGCAGTCTTTTCTGGTAAAAGTCACATGATAAGACAAGTGTCTTAGCCTTTGTGTTGCCATAGGAACAATCCAAATCTAAAGCATCTCCCTATAAAAGGAAATATGTTTTGCTTTCTGCAAAACAAGCATAGGAAAGTCATACTCTTGTTATACTAATGGCATTTTAACTTTCAATATCTAGAATAATTCAAGGTTAGATGTGTCTACACTAACAATCTTTCTATTTGTCATGGGATGCCAGAGTGCAGCCTTCTGCTAAATTTGGAGAAAACCACAGCTTCTTTACCCTTCTTTCTAGCCATGGACTTTCTTCTTCTAACCTTCCTTTAAGCACAGATTTATTGTGCTGCTAAATTTACCATTCTAAAATTTGTACTGACTACCCAATTTCTACTGTCATCTTGATAGAAAAAAATAATAAAACCAATACTTTAATATTGGTTTATTAGCTTTAAAAATTTTTGTGTTGATCTTCTGATTGTGCTGGGATGACAGTGAATGTAAGCCTGAATATGTATGTGATCAGAGAAGCAAGACCAGTGATTGACCAAAGCTCTTCATTCTCACTAAAGGATTTTTCTTTAGATCAAGTGTTATGTTGGGGATTTTTTGAGCTGAGTTATCTTTGTCTCATAAATGTAGTGATGCAGGTAGAATTCTGCCTGGATATTTGCCTTAGTGTAGTCTATGGGGAACTGGTTATGGAGCTGTTTTCCAAAAAGTATGTGTTTATTCTACTAAAATTTACCGCACCCACCTCACAACTCTGATAGTATCCCCATACACCTGAGCTATTTTCTTCCTCCTCAGCATTCTCCTGAGGATCCCTCTGATTTCCTTGTTCCTCAGACTATAAACAAGGGGATACATTAATGGAGTGATGTTGGTGTAGACCAGAGACACCACCTTGTCCCGAGCTGGTGAGTAACTGGACTTAGGACGGATGTAGATGAAGGTGGCACAGCCGTAGTGCAGTAAGGTGATGGCCAGGTGTGAAATGCAGGTGGAAAAGGCCTTGCCCCTTCCCACAGAGGAGGCGATGCCTAACAAAGCCACAGCAATGCAAAGGTAGGAGGCCAGGATTAGGAGGAAGGGGAGCAGCAGGAGGAGCACACAGGCAGCCAGCAAGGGCAGCTCGAGGGTGTAGTTCTGTGTGCAGGCCAGGTGAAGCACGGCAGGTACATCGCAGAAGAAGTGGTTGATGCGGCGGGACCGGCAGAAAGGCAGGCGGAACACAGCCACCGTCAGGCCCAGGGCAAGAGCGAAGGCTGCCAGGCCGCAGAGGAGACCCAGCCGGAGGCACAGCCCCTCGCTCATCAGGGCCGCGTAGCGCAGGGGCTGGCAGATGGCCACGTAGCGGTCGTAGGACATGGCTGCCAGCAGGAAGCACTCAGCCCCACCGAGGGCCACGAAGAAGTGCATCTGCACAGCGCAGCCCACGAAGGAGATGGTGCTACCCTCCGCCCCTACCAGGCTAAGGAGTGCCTTGGGGACAATAACTAAAGTGTAGCAGAGCTCGATGGCAGAGAGCTGGCAGAGGAAGAAGAGCATGGGAGGACGTGAGGGCTCCATAATCACCGCCATGAAGATCATCATATTCCCTGCCAAGGTGACCAAGTGAACGATGAGAAAGATAAGGAAGAGCAGGACCCGCAGACGGAGCAACTCGGAGAAGCCGAGCAGGAGGAACTCCATGGTTGCACCAGTGCTCACATTGTCCCTCTCCATGCAGCATTCACATGACATCTACGGGAGAGAAACAGAAGGGAAGTAGCTGAATTCAATGCCTGGCAATCAATTCCATAGGAAATATAGGAAATAATGTACTGTAGGACCAAAGTAGTAAAGCTTATTGAGTAGGGAGGAAGGTGATCTCATTTAAAAAAACCCCCAAACTCCAAACCTGATTTCACTCAGCCACATTCAGCACACTCTCAGACCTATATTCTCACAACCAGCAAGGTTCTTGTGCCCCAACAATCTCCCTAGGATTCTTTCCCACAACATTGGTGACAAAGACTGTCAGCTGTTGGGTTTTCATCACTTCTTCTGAATTGTTAGGTTTATGATCATGTGCAGGTTTTGAACATGTGTTAGATTCCCATTAGGAGTTGACACTGATTAGTCTGACTGAGCTGTCCTGCTTTTGAGAGTTTTCATTGGACTCTCCCTCCTGATCCGAGTGTCCTAAGAAGCTGCAGACAGAGGCGTTTGAGTCTTGACAATCATCAGCTTCTAGGTCTCACAGAAGCTGCTGCTGTTCCTTGTGCTTCCACTCTCAGGCAGACCTGTTAATTCTCTATTCACGGTACTTCTTCAGTCCCCTACACCTGTGTCAGAGAGGCACAAGAACAACCAGGCAGTGAGTTGGAGCTTCTGTGCCACAGCCTCACTCCAGTTAATGGGAATTTGGGGTGTTCTCTGATTGGCTTTTTCCTTCTCCACAGTGGAACTGCCATAAGATTCTTATAGAAAGAGGGTTTCCGTGATTAGACATGAGGATTCCAAAATTAGGGCTGACATTTTGGCTACTTACATCTTTAGGCCTGGTTCAGCCCTATGGCATCAGAGTTCAAGTAAACAAACTTCCATTCCTAAAACCAAAGATGTCCATGGAAACACACACTCTGTAACAGTTTTTAAAGGAAAGCGCAATGTTAACATCCTGGACTTGGAGGTTGAGATCTTGTTTTTCACAGGAAGAACAGAAATTTTCTGGGAATGTGGAGTGATACAAAGCTATTTAAGCTGAAAATTCTAGAAAAGATAAGAATTTAGAGAGACATACAAAAATAAATTATATATACTGGTCATGGTTGAACAGAGTTCATTGCTCACATGTTCATCAATGAATAGAGTATTAACTACAAGGAATAATTCCAACTCTTCTACACTTTGCCATAAAACAGAAATAAAACCAGAGATTCCTTGAAAACTTCTGCTTATATAAAAATCCCAGCAGTATTTAAGTGTGAAACAAACTAAAAAATTACATGAAATGTCATCAAAGACTAATAGAAGGAATGTGAAATTGGTCGAAAACCTGTTAGTGAAGATAGGGATTTTCCTGGAAAAAGTTGTTTCAAAAAACACTCCAGAAAAAATAATCAATACAATTGAGAAGGGAATCTGCTCAAAGCCTATGCACCTTTGCCTTTTGTTTTTTTGCCCTAAGGTTTCCTTGTGATTCAGTATCTCAGCAGCATTCAGAACATCTCGGGACTCAGGTGAATATGAAAATATCCACAATTATATTACCTCAGGTGCAAAACTAGGAATTTAATCAGTCTGCCTCAGAGTGTAAGTCAGCAAAATTAACAAGCTAGGAAGCAGCTACCATAAACTCCAAGACCAAAAAATAATAGACAGTCAGTGAAGACCATGAAGGAGCTCTTTAGAAACAGAGAGAGAGCAGTGATCCTGCAAAAGCAAGTAAACTGCTGGTTAATAGTTAATAGTACTGCTAGAGACAGTTTCCAGCAGTTATAAAGCCATGGTTAACTCCCACATCCACATTTTGTTGCTGCAAGACTTCGCCAACAGCAGTTCTAAGCAGTCTGTCTGTAAATCTCTCTTGACACTCTATGCAAGTAGAAGGTCTTCAATGAAAACAGGAGTAATGGATTGGTATATGACTGTGGTCTGAGTCACTGAGGACCAACTGGGGCTCCCCTCACTCCAAGTACTGAGACTTTAAGTGGATTCTACTGAACACAACAGGCTAAGAAGTGGGGAAGAAACAGGGGTTTCCCTTCCTCTCCTTTGTTTGCATCAGTGAGAGCATACCTTCTCTGTCTTAAAAGGTAAGAAAATAGAGACTTCTTCCTCTTGATGATGTGTGCTCTTCAGTCTGGGCTAAGATTCTGTTTCTTGCCTAGTCTGGGCTCCCTCTGGCTGTGGGTATCCCTAGAGCCCATGTTTCCTTTCAGCATCTCATAAATCTCCTCTCCTCTCCTCTCCTCTCCTCTCCTCTCCTCTCCTCTCCTCTCCTCTCCTCTCCTCTCCTCTCCTCTCCTCTCCTCTCCTCTCCTCTCCTCTCCTCTCCTCTCCTCTCCTCTCCTCTCCTCTCCTCTCCTCTCCTCTCCTCTCCTCTCCTCTCCTCTCCTCTCCTCTCCTCTCCTCTCCTCTCCTCTCCTCTCCTCTCCTCTCCTCTCCTCTCCTCTCCTCTCCTCTCCTCTCCTCTCCTCTCCTCTCCTCTCCTCTCCTCTCCTCTCCTCTCCTCTCCTCTCCCCAGCTTCTTATATGCCATATGACACAGAAGTCTGTCCTGTTTCCTGCTGCCTCTGCCCTCCCTGCACCAACAGGCAGTTCCATTCCTCCCAAGAAAGAGGGGGGTTTGCAGATTTTCTGTGAATCGAGCAGTAGGATGTAATTGCATCTTCAGAGGATGGCAGAGTTGCAGCACCTTCCTCTCTTGTTCTCTTCACTGGAGCAATTGAAAGTAGCTGATTATTGATGGGGCTGCTTTGTACCTGCTAATGCAACATTTTAAGTAACAAAATGCAGTGCTACTCTTATTAAATAAAAATAAATCTTTGGGGTTTAAGTAAATTTAAACCAAACTAACACTTAGAAGCAAAGCAAAACAGATAGAAAAACTTTAAATGCATTTGTGTGTGGAGTTTTCACCAGTTTAGATGACCCATTTTTTCTTACTGGCTCAGATGAAATCACCATTCGGCAGTTGACAGGACTGAGATTATTTGAGCCCAATTTATTTTCACTGCCATTGTTGCATTCATTCCTGGCCACTTATACTGAAATAATTAAAGAGATCTGTAGCCTTATGTGAGTAGAAAAGAGAGGCAAAGCCAAGATTTGACTGCTAAAATGGATCTGCTTGGCAGAAACATGTAAATATGATACCTCAACATTTTTCACAGGACTTCCTTTAGAAGGAATCCTTTCAAAATGTTCTTATATCTTATTTTATCTACGTGGCATAGTCATTTTGGAACAAAACTGCCTCTTGCATTGGTCCAGTCTGGGACTAATTCTGTTGGGAAAAGAACCTGGGCTTCCATTGGACAGCAAGAAACAGGAGCCAGAAGAGGCAACAAAGACCAACCACTTACTGGGCTTCATTAGTAAGAATGTGTCCAGAAGGTGAAGGAAAGTGATTATTCCCCTTTATCTGTCATGCATGTAACCACATCTGGAACATGGCCAAAGTTGTATTTAAGTATTTTTACTCTATTTTAAACCTGTCATTTAACTTCTTGGAATTAAAGCTATGACATTGAAGTCTATCCTCTTTAGTTTCTTGAGTCACTTCCTTAACTTTCAAATTTTTATTTTTTTCATTTCAATTCTTTTCCTTACACTTCTTATTGTTTAATGTTCTGCAAACAATTCAGGGCACAGAATGTTTTTGGAGCATTTACAAAACTGAATTCTGAATCTAAGGTGTTGCTGTATAATACTGAACTTAACAGCAACCCTGAAGCCTCTCTTGGTGACACATTGTCTCTGCAGCTGTAATAGGAACAAAATGGAGGTGCTGGTTATTTTCTAATTACACCTGGCAAGTTGACTGGATTATAAATGGAAGCAAATCTTTACAGTGAAGTCTATTTTAGTCAAATGTTTCGCAGAGTAAGACTGCTCCCTCTAGTAAACTCTGTGAGAATTTCAGGACACTGGCTGATTAACTCATGTAGAGTTTATCTTTATCTTACAAAATAAAATTCAGGAGCTCTGGTGCTATTTCTTATTTTATCCTCTTCTCTGACCCAAACTGCAGGAAAAATCTGCTGCCTCAGTAACTGCAAAAATAATCAGGAACTACTTTGACCAGTCTGTTCCAACTTTTTCATCTCCAGATTGTCCTCTCCTCCTGCTGGACTGGAGGTGAACCAAGGTGAGTCAGCACGTACCCGGTAACCAATACCACACAGTCAGCACTTATAAGCACTAATTTTTTTACCATAGTGCCCAGCCTTCCACTGAAATAAATCAGGCAAATCACTGTTTCAGTCTGTGTGTGTGCAGATAAGCCATCATTTATTAACATGCAACTTACACCTCCCTGCAACGTTTCAACACGCTCCCACACATTACCTCCAAAACTCGGCTCCCCGAAGAGGGGAGTGCTAGCTGGAGTGAGCTGTGCAGCCGGGTGCCAGAACACACAGCAACCAGACAAACAACAAGCAGCTGAGGATGAGAGTATGCATGTCAAAGCGACTCCATACTTCCTCCTCCAGCCCACACCTTTCAGGTTCCCAGCACTTCCATTGCATCAGCTTACAGCCAAATTCATAATAGATTATTAAAAGCTGCACGTTGGCATTAGTGTTTGCATGTCTTGAGTCTGCAGCATGTTATAGAGCTGTACATTCTGCCTTGTTGCAAAGTTCAGCCCTGCTCTCCTCCCCCACACTCTTAGCTGTGTGATTTTTTTTCAGTACATGCCTGCAAGGCTTTGGGACTAGCCTGCCTTAGCCCGAATTTGTATAAAGAGGTCCTTGGAATCCAGGTACAGTTAATGAATCACATAATATCAGCTTCTATCAGCAATAGCAACATACTTCAGAGGATATTCCCCTTGGTCTTCAGAAAAAAGGCCAGTGCTGGGCTTGCCTGTCCACACCTGTGAATCACCGACCTGCTCCAAAGAAGGCAAGAGAAACTAAGAAGCTCAGACTAGTATGGAGCAATCTGGGCAAAATGGAAACAACTGAGAGAGGTACCAGAAAACCTGGAGAAGTGGGACAGCTGGTCCCAGCAATGGCCAGGCAAATGGAACTCTCAGCCCAGACAATACAAAGCTCTTCAGCGGGCTGAAAGCAATGTTCAAGCAGCACAAACTACCTAGCCAGTAGTAAAAGAGAGCAAAGAGGATAAGAAAGACTGCAGATCTTCTTTGCATGAAAAGCACTCTGATATTGATCCTCTGGGGGTATCTCACAGCGGTAGAAAGCAAAGATTTTGGCTGTTATAGCTGCACTGATGTTCTGTGGCAAGTATGTTCAGTAGTAGAGCTACTGTGTTATTCAGAAACATCATGGTGACTTATCTGATTAGAGAACTTGAGGCAGTTTTAAGGTAGATTGCTTGAATTGTTTTTGGTGGTTGATGAAACGTAAGATTTGCTCAAATAAAAATGTTAAGAGTAGCAATGTAAAAATAAATGCTAATATCTTTTATGCATTTATGACTCCAGTACAATTGACTATGGTCATAACATAGCAGGGCCAAGGGCTGAAAATTATAACATCTTGACAGAGACTTTTTAAGAGGTATGGAGTCCCTCTTCTGTAGTTAACAGGAGTCAAGAAATGTTGTCTTCCACAGTGGCAAGACACTAAAACAATTGGGTATAGCTTTAGGAGGAGCAGTGCATCCTTATTCCTACAATGTTCAGACCTTTCTGGAAACCAGGAACTGAAACTGGCTGGGATGGTAACAGCAGGATGGCTGGCATCAATTTGCCTTGGTGAGAAAAATCATCCCACTTCTCTCCTTGAGTTTCTGTTGCTTGGCTTGATAAATGGTACCTGGGAACTCAGTCTGGGAAAGATGCTGAACCATCAACCAACCAAAACAGAGTTTTGCAAAAAATAGGCAGGCAATCTGTCAGCTAAGTATTCCTGATGATTTGTTAAAGGTGGGGCATTTTCTTTCACCTCCTTGTACTTACTCACAGTCTAACTCAGCCAAAGGCATTGTCCTGCATCTCTGCTAAAAAAAGTTTGTACAGATCAGTTAATAGTGTCATAAACGTGCAAGCTTTTCCCATTTGCAAAAAAATGGAGTTACCAGAAGAAAACTCATTTAGAGCTAGAGAGAGAAAGGACAAATCTAAAATAGGAATTAATGAATAAAAGGATGAAAATATTTAACCTGAGAACAGCAAATGAAAATGAAAAAGACAGACACAATGACAATTGGGCTACAGGCCCTAGAAAAGATTAACTAGAACTCCAGTAGTTAAGAAAGAAGGTGAGAGTAGTAAGAAAGACTGTTATTCTCACAAGAGATCTAAGTTTTCTTTTGTATCTGAAGTTATTTTCAGATTCATTTGGACAACTTTGTGGATTTCTCTGTGGATCCAATTAAAAGTTTGGGTTTTAACTACCTTCAGCCTGGGGCTCGTCTGGAAAGAAACAGTGTAGCTGCAACTCTTACGGTCTTTGAAGGAGCTCAGCAGTGTTCAGCCCCTCTTGGGGCAGAGATGACAGCACTCTGGGGCCTTGCTGAGAATTGCTGGTGTTGACTTCCAAAAATCACATATTTGTTGTTCCCAGTGAAATGGTAAATGAGGCATTGTCTCACCTGAGCTCTTCCTTGGGGTGGCAGTGACTGAGACACTCCACCTGGGGACATAATTTGTTTTTGGCTTAATTTGTTCTGATGCAACTACAACCATTAGGAGAAAAGACAGAAAAACTCATTGTTTTATGAGGTTCTCCATAGGAGACACCATCCCAAGCTGATGCTGTACATTCTTCATCCCCAATGTACTCAGCTACTACTCATTTCATCCTCCTCCTCCCATCTCATGTTTGGTCATCTAGATTAATATTTTTCATCTGTGTCACTTAGAAGCCTGAGGCTCATTTTCAGAATAGTGAGGTAAATAACTATTAGAACAACATGCTTTTCTGAAGAAACTTATTGCAGAAAATAAATTCTGGAAATCAGCATCCCAGACTGAATGTACAAACTCCAGATGAACTAGAGCTTGTTTGGATGGAAGAACTGTGGTAGACAGTCAATATGTGCAGTCAGAGACTGCAGATGGGCTGTAGGATCCATTCTAGCACTGAACTCTCTAAGTTGTTTCAAGCTGTATTTCAAGAAAGACGATTGGAGGTGGAAGGAAAGAGCAATCTGTCCCTAGTTGTAGAACGAATCTATGTTTTAGAAAACATATATATAGCAGCATGTTGGACTGGATGGCAGGGGAGCAGGTGCTCAAACATCATTTAGCATCATTTCCACTTATTGTCTCACACAATGATGTACATGTCTGCTTCCATTATTTTGTTTCTTGTGCTCACTACATCTCTAAATTCTTACGTAACGTAAGAGCAAACACTGAAACAATGCAGTGAGAATTCAGCAAACTATTCTTGGTAAAAAGCCCAGAATTGCAGCACCACTGCAGAATACAGGATGAGATGCAGTAAAATGTTACTAGTCCAGGTGTCCATGAACACAGAATTAAAGGAAATAGTTTCAAGACAAGTGAATGCAAGAGTGAAAGACTTTCAATAGCTTTTCTGCATGAAGAGCTGCTAGAGATAGGGGAGAGACTTATCAGCCTGAAGGGATCTCTGTCTATAGGTATGTCATATATTTTATTTCTTCATTGTGCCTTTTTGGGTGACCAAATCCCTTATCTGAAAGGAGACATCACATGGCACAATAGAATCATGAGCTGCTTGGAGGAACAGGAGAAAGAGGAAGTCACAAAGGACAGAAAGATTGGACCTTTATCAACTTCTGTGAGTCTCAGTGAAGATGTGGCAGCAACAGAGAACTCATGCTTGGCTGAGCCCTCTGGAAGTCCCAGGAGCTGCATTTGATCCTTATAGGGTCCCTTCCAACTCAGGATATTCTATTCTATTCTATTCTATTCTATTCTATTCTATTCTATTCTATTCTATTCTATTCTATTCTATTCTATTCTATTCTATTCTATTCTATTCTATTCTATTCTTTTGTGGCACCTTGCATTTTATTGCTGACAAATGCCCTTCAGCTGTCAGTCGTGAACCCTGTCAGGCTAGGGAGCTGTGGGCACATGTAGAGTTATCAGGAGACCACACTTTTATTTACATGTTGGTTGACCAGTACAACAGATGTAGGTCTTGGATGGATGATCTAAAACCTGATACCTCTGTTGCCCCTAATGATTTCCAATCTCATGGATCTATTTGGTGCAAAGGCTTTCATTCTGAAACAAGCTGCTTGTTAGAGCACATGCTAGCTGATCTGCATATTTATGCCTTTTCCTTTATATTCAGACACTGAGAAGAGCTTCCTCCATATTCAGTTTTAGCAACTTTCTTTTGTTAGCAAAGCCTAATTTTCCTAGATAGGGAACATAGGCTGAAGACCCTGTGACAGCCTGAGCAATAAACCAAGCTGAGTACTCAGCAGTTCTTTCAGGCTGATGAATGGGAAATGTAATGAAACTGCATCAAGTGGATGTGATACCATAACATTCTCCAGTGCTACAAAAGGTCTTCACTGAATGACAGAAACATAAAAAAACAGTCTGGAACACCCAGCCTCCTGCTCAGAGCTGGAGTATCAGTAATGCTGCATCCCTTCATGATGGACATTTCTTACAGAGTGCTGGGAGCCTCCAAGGCTGGAGACTCCTTCGCCACTCTACTTGTCAGTTCCAGTGCTGGGTTACCTGTGGGTGAAAAATTTTACTAATTTCCAACCAGAATCCCCTGAGATGTGATTTTCAGCTACTGACTATTACTGTTGGTTTAATGGAGCTATAAAAAATCTCTGGTATTTGGGACTGGAAGTAGCGGGGCAAAGAGAAACAGGACAGGAAGGAGGAAAAACAAACATCTGCATCATGACAATGTTGCAAACACCTCTTAGCACAGCATAAAGATGGAGTAGCCTTCTTTACCCTTTTTTTTTTTTTGCACAAAGATGATAGATGTGAAGGGACAGAGGCACTGAAGACCTTTGCAGTAAGCACCGTGTAAATGCAGTGCTTTCCTTCAAGCTTCTGTGCTCATTAGCCAGTAGTCTTTCAGTGCTAGACAGCAGCATTTGGGCTGGTACTGAAATGGAAAGCATGAAATCCACTGTCCTCTGTGGTATGAGGGAAGGTCTCAGCTGGCAGAGCCTGTTGGCTATTGCATTGCTGATGTCTTGCGCTGAGCTGATGGTGAGTAGTTGAGCAGTGAAATTGAATTCAGCCTCCAGTATATCCTCACTTCCATCTTGGTTTCCATACAGATGGATGGAGGCCCCACTGCAACTGAGTCTGTGCATGACAAATGTCTTGTATTCCTGACAGACACATAGCAAAACTTTGTTTATATATTTTTTTTCTTTTGTGTTTGCTTCCATCCCTCCCTCGTGAGCTCATCATATCTCTCTTATTCTTGACTTTTACTTCACAGAGGCTACATCTTCAGAGTACCAGAGCAGACAAGTCAAATGGGCTACAGATATGAAAATTCCTCAATTATTAAATGCAAGCTCCATCATAGCAAGTGAAACTCTTCAACTTTTGCATATTCTCAAAAACTGATTTTATTTGTTCTAGGCTTTGATGAGAAGTGTTTTGCTGCATAAAATTTGGAACAATATTAAAGTTTCATAAGTTAGGTTACTGAGATAGAAATCTTGATATGTGTTCTCAACACTACCACTGGATACTAAAATCAGAAGTACAATTTAATTGGAATTAGGCAATGCATACTGTTGTGTCTAAGAATGAAACTTTTTTCAAGATGCTCCAAACTAAGGCTTTACCCAGCTTTTACCCAAGATGCAGAAAAAATATCCGTATTTTTTCAGGTCACTAATATGGCTTGGAGAAACCACAAATCTCATTTTGGAAGCTCTATGAGTATTCCCAGAAGCACAGTTACTTTCCCAGATAACAACTTTCCTACAGATTTTCATTTTCAGGCATTAGTATTAGACTTAATAATATCCATTTTGTACATAAAAATTGAGGACTATGGAGCAATGGAAATGTCTGCATTTCCATTGGAATGGTGGAATGCAAGATGGAAAATATAGCGCTTCTTGTCAATTACAGTAATTTCACGATTACAAGCCGCACTGACTATAAGCTGCATCTCCGGGTGTTGGCAAACATTTCGTTCTTTGTCCATACACAAGCCGCACCCAATTATAAGCCGCTCTGTCGTTCGCAGAGAGGACCCGCGTGTAACAAAGTTGCCAAATAGTAACAGAATCGCGGGATGGCGGGGTTTACTGGCTTGGCTCGTTGCAACTCTGCAGTGTTGTAATTCCATTGCATTCAGATTAAGAACTTGGCTGTCTATATGTGTTTTATGGGAGTGCTGGTGGTGTCAGCTGTGGGGCAGCTGAGGGCAGCCACTGCTGTGTGGCAGCTGGTGCAGGTGGCCATGTCCATGTCCTTTCTGTGCACACGTGTGCGCCTGTCCCTGGGTCACACAGTCAACCCCAGCACGGGCAGCCCTCGACAGAGCCCGTGCAGCCTGGGCTCAGCAGCTGAGCAGGAGGAGTTCCTGGTGCTGAACTCCGCTCATCCTGAGCTATCCCTACATACGTTACTCGAAAAGTGGCTTGACCTAAACAGAGCTCTGGAACTGGGGCTTTTCCCTACAGAAAAAAGAGCTTGTATAATTTTACTATTCTTTCCTCTTACTTTCTGTCCTTCTTCTATGATATATTTTTACCCTTTAGTTCCTTGCTGCTGATTAGCTGCTTGCAGGAACTACCATGGACTTTCTTGGAAGAGCATCTTGTGTGTTAAAATCCTACAAATCCTACAGATCAACAGACATTATCTCACTTCTCTTTTTCTTGCAGTTTTTGCAGGACCTTAGTATGTTTTGCCATGTAAAAAGCAATGAAAAATCCCTTTCACAAAGAAGAAAAAATAACAAATTTACAGAAAAATATAAGGAGCAACTACTGAAGGCCTCTAGCCCAATATACTGATGACGAGACGGCTAACTCTAGTTAGGTGAAGTTCCTTAAGGTCTTATCCAGGTGAGTTCTGAACACTCAATCATAGAGGATAGTTTGGGTTGAAAGGGAGGTTTACAGACCATATCATTCCAACTCGCTACCACAGGCAGGGACATTTTCCACTAGAGCAGGTTGCTCAAAGCTCCATCCAACATGGGCCTGAATACTTCCAGAAATGGGGCTTCTCTGAACAACATGGTCCCATGCTTCACTACCTCCATTGTAAAAGACACATCTTTCGTATATCACATCTAAATGTATTATTTTCTGTATAAAACAACTGCCCCTTGTCCTGAAACTACAGGTCATGGTAAAAAAAGTCTCTTTCTATCTTTCTTATAAGCCCTTTTTATATATTGAAAGGTCCCAATAAGATCTCACCAGAGTCTTCACTCCTCCAGGCAGAACCACCACAAGTCTCTCAGATATTCTTCATGGCAAAAGAGTTTCAAACCTCTGACCATTTTTGTGGCCCTCCTCTGCACTCGTTGCAAGAGGTCCATATTTTTTCTGTGCTGGACTCCAGAGTTGGACACAGTACTCCATGTGGAGTCTCTCCCGAGCAAGGTAGAGGAGCAGAATCACCTCCATGACCTGCTGGCCACATTGATTTGGATGCAGACCAGGATACAACTGGCTTTCTGGGCTGCAAGTGCTCATTGCCTACTCATGACCAGCTTTTCATCCACCAGTATTCCCAATTCCTTCTCAGCCATGCCACTCACAGGTTCCTCAATTGGTCTTTACTGTGATCTTTTCTGATGATGGGAAAGACTTCATTTCCCCAGTATGTCTCTTGAGTTTCAGAGGCTTCAGAGATGTGGGAAGAGGGAACTGAGGCAAAAAAAATTGTTGAGTACATCTGCCTTTTCCATATCAGTTGTCACTATTTCTCCTGTCTTATTTAGTGGGGGAGTGGCATATGACATTTTGTTTAATCTTCCTTTTCTGGTCAACGTACTTATAAAAATTCCTCTTATTATTCTTTCTAAATTAAATTCGAGCTGTGCCTTGGCTTTCCTGATCTCATTCCCTTGTGTTTAGAGCACAGTTACATCAGTTAGGAGCACAGAAAATCTCAGGGGATTCCTGTGTCCCTGAGTGGATGAAGGAGATATCTTTTCTACATTTTGTAGCTCTCTTAGGAGGAGCCAAAAAGCTGCATCTACTTAGCCATTAGTAGTAGGAAGCCCTTAACTAAAGGAATGCATTACTGTGATGTGGACAACCCACACACAAAGTCAGTGTTTACACCCAGGCTTCCATCAGCTGTGCTCACCATAATCCTAATAAGTATGTGTCACTCAACAATCTCACCCCTTTGGTGTTTGCACATCTTCATCCATCTTCATAACTGTCCTGGCACAAGCTGTGATTGGAGAGATTTGGACACTTTGAGATGAACTTTTTCCTGACTAGGAGTCAGTGTAGCACTGGACCAGGTGTGAGATCATGACTTCTTCATCAGTATTTTCAGTACTTGGCCAGATAAAGTCACAGTGACCTGATGGGGTGTTGAGGATAGTCCCACCTGAAGCAAAATTTCTGAACAATGCACCACCGATTTGATGACATGGATATCCATTAACAACTGTGCTCACTTGTGCTTACAGCTCTGGCTTCTCACACAGAGAGTATCTTAATGTGCTTCACTTCCCAGCTTGACTAGGAGCTACTTCCATCACCAATCCTTTATATTCCTGTCATTTTCATTCACTGTCAGGTGAGAGCCTTATCCAATAGTAGATTGAAGTTCAGACCACGTCATCTTTGCTTAGTTTCATTCCTTGACATCTTGTTAATTGACAGAGAGTTCTGATGAAATTCCACGCAAGTATAACAGTTTTCTTCAAATACTGCAAAGATGGATTTTAAAAAAATCCAACCAATAAAGACCCTAGCATCCCCTCTCCTTCCCATTTTTTTTAGGCTGTCCAGGAGCACAGTTAAAAAACCCCACCAAAACCATTGCATTAGTGATTGCTATAATTAATTTTTCTAGGAAGCAGATATTTAGGCTATAGTGACCACAATCATCTGATAATGGCCACTGTATTCTGCAAGTAATAGTCCAGCTAAGGATTAATTATGTCAACCAGGCATATAACTATATTCTTGACATGTTTGGTTTTCAACTTCTCTTGCAAGGACTATGAGTAAAAGGAGTTTCTGGTTTTAAAGTCTTTCCTTTTTCTCTAAAACTCTCTTGCTGCTGGCCCTGCTGCCCCAGGGCCAAAGACACAGGGCTGTTACACATGATGGCAACCAGCTCCTCAGGCACACTGGTCCCAGCTTTGTTGCCCACATCTTTCCAGTCAGAGCCACCATACTACACTGTCCCTTTCCCTCCTCAGGGCCCAAATTAAGGCCAAGTTTTGTTACTAGCAGCAAAACCACCCAACCATCCAGAGGAAGCCCATTTAGGGTCAGCTTGCTAGAGCTGTACCCTGTCCCTCTCCAGAGGATGGCAGCAGAGCTCAAGCAACCCTGAAAGACCTTTTTCCCCGCCCTGATTTCTAGAACTGCAGAATGATTTGAGTTGAAAGCAATCTTAAAAATCATCTAGTTCCAACCTCCAAAGTCCAGACTCTGCTGAGCTCCCTGCTATTTTCAGGTTTGGCCTCAGCAAGTTTTCCAAGAGATCCAAACATGACAGGATGAAGTAGTACTGATGAGTAAAAAAAATCTGGATAGGAGTTTCAGGTAATATCAGGAGAAATTAAAGTGAGCAGGACTAGAGGAGCAGAACCACCTCCAGCCAAATGGCTGTACTAGTGGATTCCCAGGGTAGGAGAATCCTACCTGGATCCCATCTGGTGTCCCCTGCTCTGCAGCTCCCCAGGCAGTGCAAGGAGAGCTGATTTCCCACTTTTTTCATTTAAGAAAGTGGGATTTCAAGGGTTTGGAAAAGCTGACTGCCACACCACAGGACTGCCTGCTAAAAATAAAATGTATTTATTTCAGCAAGGTATAGAAATGGTGTTATGGATGATTACACCCGCATGAAACGGGCTGGGAACATTTGTGAGATAAGGAAATTCCAGTGTTAAATAAAGATGAACATGCCTTGTACTAATTGTGGATTTTTTTCCCTTAAAGTTATCACTTTTACAGTAAACTATTTCCAGAGTAAAATGAAAATGCTATGTTTATAAATAAATATGTCTATATAAAAAAAATACGTCTACAACAGGGTTGCAACATTGGTGGATAGGGGAAGAGTATTTGACATTACCTGCTTTGCTTGTGCAAAGCATTTGAAGCTGTACAGCATGATATTCTTAGCTCTAAACTGGAGAGACATGAATTTGGTGGACTGCACTGTGGATAAGGATCTAGCTGGATGGTCACACTCAAAGAGTTGTGGTCAATGACTCAATGTCCAAATAAAGACCAGACATGATCAGTGTTCTTCAGGGGCTGGTACTGGGACTTGACTGCTTAACATCTTTGTTAGCAACACGGATTGGATGCACCCTCAGTCAGTTTGCTGCTAACACCGTGGTCTGTGGGGCTGTCAAGGTGCTGGAGGGAAGGGATGCCACCCAGAGGGGTCTTGCTAGGCTGGAGTGGTGAGCCTATGTGAACCTCAGGAAGTTCAACAAGGCCAAGTGCAACATCAGCCTCTGAACTGGGACAATCCCAAGTACAGATACAGGCTGGGAAAAAATGGACTGAGAGCAGCCAAGCAGAGAAGGACTTGGGGTGTTGGCTGACAAGAAGCTCAATGTGAGTTGGCAGCGAGCACTCACAACCCAGTAAACCAAATGTGTCCTATGTTGAATCAAAAGCACCATGGCCAGCAGGGCAAGGGAGGAGATTCTGCCCCTCTATTCCACTTTGGTGAAACCCCACCTGGAATGGAGTGCGTCCAGCTCTGGGCCTCTCAACATAAGAAGAACCTGGACTTGTTGGAGAGGGTCCAGAGGAGGCCATGAAGGTGATCAGAGAGTTGGAGCACCTCCAACATAAAAGTAAGAAAGTAAGCCAAGACAGTTGGGGCTGTTCAGCCTCAAGAAGAGGCAGTTTTGGGGAGACTTTTCAGACTTTTCCAGTACCTAAAGAGGTTACAGGAAAGCTGAAGGGGACTTTTTAAGAGGACATGCAATGATGGCACGAGTTGTAATGGCTTTAAAGTGAAAGAGCACATGTTTAGATTAGATATCAGGAAGAAATTCTTTACTTTGAGGTGGTGACACACTGGAATATGTTGCCCAAAGCAGCTGTGGATGCCCTTTTCTTTGAAGTATTCAAGACAATGTTGGATGGGACACTGAGCAACATGATTTTGTGAAAGGTATTCCTGCCCATGGACTAGAGGATCCTTAAAGGTACCTTCCAACCCAAACTGTTCTGTGAGTCTATGTTTCTGTTGGTTACATGCTTATTTAGCCAAGGTACCCTTGCCTTTGTATTCCCAAGTCATCTTGATCTCCTAATGCAGCAGTTTTACTTCCCATATTCAACAATCAGCATTTTCCCCAGGCAACAGTGATTTTCCAGTGTATTCCTGTCACTCAGACCTCCTGAAAGATGGTGTTGGAGATGTTTGCAAGGCTGTGAGTCCATCTGATGTGTCATGGGCATTTCCAAGAGAAGACATCCTGAGTACAGGATTTGCAGCAACAGTTCATCACCTGTGGTCTGCTCTGTACACTTGGTGGTCACTAACCCTATTAGTATCCGCTGCCCTTGGTTCCTGAGTGAACATAGGAAGAGGAGGAGCATAAAGTGACAAGTAGACACCTGCCTTGCTGTCACTAGTCATCTCTTACACATGTTAGAGATTTTCCTCTTTGCTGAGGAAAATACATTTGCTGTGATTCCCAGAGGGGAAGAGCCTGGCTTGTAGGCCGTGTCTTGACTAATACCAATAGAGAGTTTGTTCCCAGCCTTTTCAAAGACATTTGGCTGGGTTTTGCTGCCTTGTTTATCACTCTGTCAGATTTGTGAGATCTGGTAGAGCAGATGAACAACAGCTCATTCCATCTTGTGCAGCTTCTTGTAAGCTTCCACCATGTCCTGCAGAGCCAAGCCCTGATGGCTCTGAGGACAGACACGCTGCTGGACAAAGCTGGGCAATTAGAGATGATGGCAACGCCTCTGTGATAACAAATTTGAGAAGAAACCAAAACTAAGGAGGGGTTGCAGTTTTAATTCCAGATAGAGAAATGGAGCAGGTGAGAACATGTGGGGGAGATGACATGGAGACACCAAGATCAGTGCAGAACGAGGGGTAGGAGCTGCTCCAGGTGCTGGAGCCGAGATTCCTTTGCAGGCTGTGCTGAGACTGTGGTGAAGCAGCTGTGCCCTGCAGCCTGTGTGGATCCACAGGGGATGCAGAGATCCACCCACAGCCCATGGGGATCCATGGGGGATGCAGAGATCCACCCACAGCCCATGGGGATCCATGGGGATGCAGAGATCCACCCCTAGCCCATTGGAAAGGTGCCCACACTGGGATGGGTGGATGCCTGGAGGAGGCTGTGATCCACTGGGAGACCCAGTGGAGAGAGGGACCCCTGCTTCCAGGCTAGAGCAGCCTGTCCTTGGAGGACTGCACCCCGTGGAAAAAGAGACCCATGCTGCTGCAGTTTTCGAAGGACTGCTGCTCATGAGATTGTAATCATGCTGGAGAAGTTCACAGAGAATTTTCTCCTATGGAAGGGACCTCATGGTCTCACAGGGAAACAACTTCTCTCCCTGCACAGGGGAAGAAAACCATGGGTGAGGAACTGACCAAAACCCCCCACTCCCTTGTCTTTCTGCACTGTCAGTGGGACAGAGGGGCTGAGGGAAAAAGGGTATTTTTGAGGGCTTATTTTATTTCCCATTATCCTGCTCTGATGTTGTTAGTAATAAACTTGCTTTGTACCTCTAAGTGAGCCTGTTCTGTCCTTGGAGTGTTTCTTTTTGGTCCCTATCTCAGCTAATGAACCCTTTGTTAAATGTTTCTCTGCTCTGTCCAGCTGTAGCAGGGGAGTTTGAGTGAGTGGCTTTTCTGGGTGCCTGGTGATTGGCCAGTGTCAAACCATGACACCCCACATTGCACTGGGAGGGTGTCTCACAGCACCAGGTCTAGTTTGAGTGCACTTGCCTCTGGGGCACAGAGATCATAAACAGGCCAGGGGCCTGGGGGATCCGTGATGAGTCTGCTGAGCTCTGGGGCTGATGGTGTTTACCTAGGTGAACTGCACTCTGCTAATCTGTGGGACTGTGTGAAGAGGAGTAGGGCTTTGGGACCACACAAATGACAAAGGCAAGTTTGCTCAAATGAGGAGAATTCCTTATAGGATTAATCTGCTGCAGCTGTGTGATTTGACCATGTCACACTGATTTTCCTGATGACCTCTACAGATCTTTGAAATAAGGTCTTTCATTACTGCTTTTGTCAGCAACATGCTTTGCAGTTTTTGAGATTTGATTTACTGGGATAGAGAATCTCATTTAAGTTTTACCATAGTATTGCTCTTTTTGATCCAAAGGTCAAATAAGGCACTGCCAGGAAAACACAGCAGCATAAGTGGGAGGAATATTCTGACAAAGAGAACCAAGAAGAAATTAAAGGAAGCATCAATAACTGAATTAAAAGTGAGGCAGCTATTTTAAAAAATCAGACATGTTTTACCACTGGGATCAAATATTCAGCCAATTAAAATTTAGGAAAACAGTCTGTTTGATTATGTAATTTGAGCAGTAAAAAGCTATATCATTAGTATGATCAATGTCTTGAGATACAATCAAATATGTGATATTTAGGTACAGGCTGCAGGTGAGAGTTTGGCCAGGATCACAGCAATAATCAACAGCTCACCAAGACTTTATTTCTGGCTGAGTCAAGCCTGAACTCACTGTTACTGAACAGTGAAACTGGGAGGAGATAAAAACTTTCAGGAGATATACATGAAAAAGACCTCAAAGTGACTGAATGAAACATTCTCTAGATACACAGAGACATCTCATAATGAAAGGACAATATTTGTCTACACTAAACAGTACATAAAACAGACCCACTGTTGCTTGCAAGAGTTTCTTTAATGGCACCAACACGAAATGGATTAGAGACAAGAGCAAAAGCCATGGGATCACAAGAGAATTTTAAAACAAATCACAAAGAATGTGACAAAAGCAGAGGCAGAGATCAAGGTCTCAAATTTCTTGCTAGTGCTGCATCTTCCTCAGCTTTGGAGGATTTGTATTCTAATAAGAACGACCAGCACGAAGGGGACGCAGGAAGGAAAGCTTGTCGTTGAAATTTATTGCCTTGTAATTTGGAAGGTTTTCACGTTCTCGAGCAAGATATTGAATTCCACTTCCATCACTGTTTTCACACAGCAGCCAGACACCTCTCTGCACTTTGTGGGAAGACATGATGTCATTGTCGTGTCCCGCAGCCAGGTTGGTTGCTTCTCTTACTACCCTGCTTTTCCCTTGGTAGTTGGTATGCTCATAGAGAGTGATCTCAGGGTTGCTCAGATCTTCAGTGATCATCTGCATAGAACTGACCTTGTTATTCATCCTTGAATGAAAAAGGTTGTGATCTCCCTCCTCAAGTACCAGAAATCGGCCTCCGTAATTTGAATGCTCATAAAGCACCCAAGGCTGGCCAATTACTTTCGCTGAGGAGGCAAGATCATTCCAATCTGCATCTCTTAGATTGGCAATATCAGAGGTGAATTCTTTGGACAAACCCTGGAAGTTGGTACGCTCATAAAGGATGATTCTTCCCATCTCAGTAGGACTTTTGGAGTTTTAATGCCTTCCTCTAGGAGCTGGATGACAGCCTGCAAAAAAGGAAGACAGAAAACAAGCAATGCTTGTAAGAAGCCTTTTGGACCTTGGAAAAAAATGATGGACACCCGGGGGGAAAAAGGGGAAAAGGAAAAATGAAACATTTTGAACAAGGAAAAAACGTAAAAGTAGCTGGAAAAGAGTGAGAGAATGACGTGTGTATTGGTTTAGGTGCATCTGCAAGGTCAAGTCACAAAATACTCTCACATTCACCCCTCCCAACTGTGTGTCACTGACCTCCTCCACCCTCTCCCCTTTGGCATTGGTTTGTCCTGCAGCAGCCATCTCCTCATGCCCCAAAAGATGGGTTCGGTCTCTGCCCATGCAGACAGCAGAGCCTCACGTCTGTGCTGCAGCTCTCACCCCAACACTAAAACCTCCTTCCCTTCCCTGCATTTCACAGCAGCTGCCCCAGAACCCTTCCAGTTCTCCCGCACAGTGTGTGCCTCTTACCTTGATGTCAGCTGCAGGGCTGAGGAGAGCTGAGGGCAATTCCTGCAGTGCAGGGCTGCTGACTGTGAAGGGCGTCTCACCTGCCTGCATTTATACTTGCTCAGAAGTCTTGCAAAGCACCCCAGTCAAAGGAACTGAAAGTGTCCAATATTACCCCCAGGGATCAAAACTCTTTATCCATTTTATTTTGCTTTCTATTGTCCTACAGCCAGGCATTTTCCTCTTGTTCAAAGGTCCGTTGAAGTATAAGTGACTTCATTAAATGAGCGATTCAATTCTTCTTTGTCCTTCTCCTCCAGAAGAAAATGGAATTACATTAATATAAATGTATGAAAGCATCTTTTGACACGTGCTGTAGAATGTTTCTCCCTATTGCAGTTCTCGTTTTTGCTTTTCTGGGAAGCATATATAACACACAACCTTAGTTTTACTAAGTAGTTTTGTCGTGAGATAACCAGGTGGCAGAGAGGCCACTTATGTAGCTTTTTCTTCTGCTACCGTTTCACCTTACGATCACAGTATCATATATGTCAAAAAAGACCTCCAAGCTGCAAACTTTAACTGAATATCACCATGCCCATTAAACCACATTGCAATTGTCTCTTCCACTTGTGTTTTCAACACTTCCAATTATGGTGACTCTACTTCACAGGGCAGCCCATTCCAAAGCTTAAACATTCTTGCTATAAAGAAATGTTTCCTAAGATCCAGCCTGATCCTCTCCATACTCAACTGAAGACCATTTCCTCTTGTCTCACCACTAATTGCCTAGAGAAGAGACAAACCCCTACCTTACCACAAGCTCCTTTCAGGTATTATCAAAAGAAAACTATCTGTTCTGAGCCTCCTTTTTTCCATGATAAACACCCCCACTTCCATCAGTTGCTCCTCATCACACCCTTTCTCCAGGCCCCTCACCAGCCTTGTTCTGTGGACTACCTCTAGCACCTCAATGTGTCTGTCTTGCAGTGAGGGACCCAAATGAACACAGGATTCTGGGTGTGGCCTCACCAGTGCTGAGTACAAGGGGATGATCCCTGCCCTGGTCCTGCTGGCCACACCATTGCTGATACAGGCCAGGTGCCATTGGCCTTCTTGGCCACCTGGGCACAACCGGTTCGTGTTCAGCCCACTGAATGTGTGGATGCCCCTTGTCTGGAAGGGTTCTTTAGGGTCCCTTGCAGCCCAAACCATTCTCTGATTCTGTGACTTATATAATCACGCATATATTTATGTATAGTAATAGATGGAGATGGTACTATTGTAGATGATAATCAAAGCCATCAGTATTGTTGTCTCAAAACCACACAGAAGATCACAGTGTAGAACCCAGAATAAGGATGTAAATAGAGACCTTCTGGCATGGTGTAAAACCAGCTTCAAAGTCAGAATTTTAAGGCAGAAACATGGCAAAAGAAACATAGATATTTGCAAACTTTCATTTTGCACTCAATACTCTTTTATTTTAAGTAGTGCTTTTTACTTACAGTTTTGGAATTAAACAATTGAATCTGGTTAGACACTGTGTCTTTTCAACAAACATGTCATGCAGCAATTATTATGCTAAATATGACTCCGAACATTTTTCCAATTCAGGCTGAATTAAATGTTTCAGATGATATTTCTTTTTATGTTTTTCCTAGGTCAGTTTTTTCCATCACTCTCCATGGACCGCCGATACTCTTTCTCCTTAATTCCTCATCCTCCTTTATTTTCTTCTCCAGATGGGTACAAATTATTTCCTACATCAAGTTATTGGTTCTCCCAAGTGCCACACTATGCTCTCAGTGACTCCTACTGGAACTCTGCTTTGCAGAAAACAGTATCCCATAAACTCTTCTGCTGGGAAATCTGGTGCATCCCCAGGACTCAGCCCATTCAGTCTCTGGTCACTGTCTTTCAGGCACTTTGATCTGACTTGTTCTGTTCTAGGCTTCCTGACCAACTTCCAAGCACTAGAAACATCATCTCATGAGTTACTGAATTAAATGAAACTAACAATAAATTGCAGAATCATCTCTATTTCTGCATTTTAAATAACTACCTTTGGTCACTTATCAGTAGGAACTTACATTACAGGATTGTGCTACTGGAGGTGGTGCTTCCTCACTGCTGGTTTTGAAATTAACTCACAGGCATTCTGGACAACATTACAAAGTCATCTCTAGAGCACTTCCCAGAGTCAGCTCTGAGCCCTCATTGCTTTGTCAATAGTTTAAAATATTTCTGGTTTATATTTTCACATCATGTTTTATGTTGTCACTTAAAATTCTCATTAAAATCTACATTTCGCAAAAAACGGATTCTCAGCACAAAAGTAACATGCCGTTTCTTTGACTGGTTTTTAATTTCTGCTTACATTTGTGTTGAAAGACACTATGATGTCCACTCAGAGGAAATTGCCTGCAGCAGCCCAACCACTATCACAAATAGAAGCTGGGGAAAAGCTGGAGACAGCTCTGAGACCTGGATCGCTGAGTGGTCATGCTGGGTGTAAGAGTGTCTTCCCCAGGCTTTGAGCACTGCGTGGCACAGAGCAGTGTGTGGTACTTTGGCAGGGAGGCCATGGCTGGACTTGCATGAACACCTCAGCTACAACAGAGTCAGTGACACGTGTCACAGAGGTTGCTGCAGGGCATGGGGTCTGCAAGACCAGACTGAAGAGGCATGGATCCTGCACAGGCCTAAACCTCAATGGATTGTTCTGCTGAGCCTTGGTGTCTCTCCTCCTCCAGCCACCAACCTAATAGGTGTCTCTCTCTGTCCCACTAAGACACATCTTGCTCCACAGGCTTCTACCACTTGTGATATTTAAAGTGTGGGAAGACAAGCATGTAAGGGTATGTGGAGCATGACAGCTTTTCTTTCATTAACTTTATTTGATAAAGACATTTTTGGTTCAAGAGTAGTTATAATGGTGTGATTTGCCAGCCAAGTTTGAGATGGAGCAACCAGGAGGAGGAGCATTGATACAGACAGGGATTTCAGGCCAGCAGGAGACTTGTGCTGGGATTCAAGGCACCCACGACTGCAGAACCACAGTGAGAGCAGTGTGTGGTGTGAGGGGTGCTGGCTACAAGCACCAAGCTGCACTAGCCAGGGAGTCGGAGGCACCAAAATGTCCTCTGGTCAGAGAGTCCAGAGCCAGGTATGAGACTGGACAGGTTGAGGGCTCTCAGTCCTGCTGGAAGCACCTGTGAAGGTGCTTGTGGCTGTGGAGAGTGAGGGTGTACAGGTCTTCACAAGAGGGTTTCCATGAGGATGAGCTGCAGAGGAGGAAGGAGACAGGGCTGTCTGTCTTCCATCCCATTCTGTGGGAGTGCTGGTGGTGTCAGCTGTGGGGCAGCTGAGAGCAGCCACTGCTGTGTGGCAGCTGGTGCAGGTGGCCGTGACTGTGTCCTTTCTGTGCACACGTGTGTGTCTGTCCCTGGGTCACACAGTCAACCCCAGCACGGGCTGCCCCTGCAGCCTGGGCAGCGGCACTGGGAAAAGCAACCCTCGACAGAGCTCGTGCAGCCTGGGCTCAGCAGCTGAGCAGGAGGAGTTCCTGGTGCTGAACTCCGCTCATCCTGAGCTATCCCTACATACAACACTCAAAAAGTGGCTTGGCCAGAAAGAAACCATAGAACCTTTTCCCACAGAGGAATCACTCACGTGTAACTTTCTTTCCTTTTACTTTCAATCCTTATCTGCTGTTTGTGGGAACTATCATGGCTTTCTTAGAAAGTGCATCTTGTGTGTTGAAATCCTACAGATCTGCAGATGCTCTCTCAGTTCCCTCTTTCTTGCACGTTTTTGGTAGGATGTGATTCTACTTCTACTCTCTTGAAAACAGAGGAACCACATCCTGAAAAATTTCCCTCCAAAAAACCCCAAATTCACCAAGAAAGCCCCAAACACTAAACTGGGGAGAGACAAACTGCAGGGACACATTAATTGCTGAGTGCAAGGGCAATGCAAAGGAGCTCATTAGACCCACTGAGTCAATGCCAGTGCACAGAAATCCCCATCAGGACAGCATTGGTGTGACAAGGCTGAGTAGAAGAGATGGACAAGGGACATTGACCATCTTTCTTTATAGCAAGATTCCTCAGGAGCAAAATGGCTCAGGAAATACTGGGATTTGCCTGTCTTGGTCCTTACGTGATGACTTTGGATGATCCAGGCAGCCAGGAGGATTTTAGGAGGATTTTTGGTTTGGTAGATAATTGAAGCCGGAAGTGACCTTTGGTTGCCATTGGATCCAGTAGCTGCTTAACACAGGGACAACTGTGAGGTAGTTATAATGTATGAATTATGTTTGCACCCAGCTTTATCCTGTCAGGTCTTGAAAACCCTTGAGTGTGGATACCATCCAATCTCTCTGGGTGCTGTGATTTAAAATTTTCTGTCCTTATCATGAAAATTTTTCTCAGCCATGGAAGAGACAATGCTATGGTTTCTCAGCGGGCCACAATAAAAGAAGATCGCGAAAGAGTCTTATCTGGAAACGTGTTAGCTCTGACTGAAAATAAGGAAAAAAACCCATAGCCTGAAGTGTTTTTCACCACTGGAAGAAAGGCCAGAGATCACGGGCAATCTACAGCTTTGCAGTTGTTCAGAAATATCTTGAAGATGACCATGTGTTACCTGGTCATGTTTGGAGGTAGCTCTGCTGTGAAGAAGGCCTTGAACCAGGGAGTTCCCTTCCAGGATAAATCTTTCTGTCAGTAATTCTAAGGAAGATTTAAAGCCATTGTAATTCTCTGTCTGATTTCATCCTTTGCTCAATTTCAATGAAGTGTCATCATCAAGTAATGTGTACAATAATTTTGACTATTTCTTAGACTTTTATAAATATCAATTCACAAAATCAGATGTCCCTCCCACTTCCTCTGCAGGCTCTCAATCATTACCAATGATTCTACTACCAAGAAAAGAGAAAAGATTATCTGAATGAATATATGTTGAAACCTATTGTAAGACATTACAAGAATATTCAGGTCATAGTGTCAGAAATTAGAAAGTTACATAGAGAAAGAAGTTCTTCCATTTTTTTTCCCACTGTATGAAACAACTCCATAATCTTGAATTCCTTCCATATATGTGGTGTTTTTCCTTCGTTCTTCACAACATTCAGGCATTATCCACTATATGCCTAAGAAGCAGCTAGAAAGACACTAGTCTTCTGCCCTTTAATGCCATAAGCATGAACCAATCAGCCTCAGTTGTAAAAATGCTGAAGCTTAAGCAGAGACTTCTGTCCCCACAGCCCTACACAGTAGGACAAGGCAAATTTCCTCCTCAGTTACCCTTGGAAATCACAGCATTTTGCTGGTACTCGGAGCTAGATGGACTCATTGTGCTGATACTCAAAATTTAAAAGTGTTGCAAAAGAGGTCACAGAGATGTAAAAAGAGGAATATGAAACTGAGAGACTGGGACCTGAAACCACAGCAAGGTTCACTGTATTGCTGAATTTGCACATCCTACAATCACAAATCCCAGGATGATTTTGGCTGGGAGAGGTCTTAAACACCAGCTAGTTGCAACCCCCTGCCATGAGCAGGGACGCTTTCCACTAGACCAGGTTGCTCAAAGCCCCATCCAGCCTGGCCTTGAACGCTTTGAGGGACGGGTCAACCACAGCTTCTCTGGGCAACCTGTGCCAGTGACTGCTCACCATAGTGGATTACAGGGAAGAACCCTCTCCCCTGATCTGCTGACTACTCTTTGGCAGCCCAGGACACAGCTGGCTTTCCAGGCTGCAGCTCACAGTGCTGGGTCATGTCCCGTTTGCCATCCAGCACTGTCCCCAGTCCCTTCTCAGCGGGGCTGCTCCCAGTCTTTCATCCCCAAACAGATCTGATCCTGCAGATCAGGAGGCGAAGGCTTTGCTGAAACAGCCCTGGCTGTCTCCAGTCACCCCCCTGTCCTCCATGCGCCTACAAATATGGGCACAGGAGTGAAAAATGCGGGAAGTAGTTTGAGATGTGGAATTGTTAGCTACACACACATGAATGGCCTTGTCAGGATCAATGGAAACCACTAACACAGGCTGTCCCTCAAGGGTCCCCACCTGGCACCAGCAGTGCTCCATGTCCTCATCAGTGGCCCAGGCACTGGGGTCAAGTGCACCCTGGGCAGGTTTGCAGATGACTCTGAGCTGAGGGCTGCGTTTGATAATGCTGACGGAAGGGACTGTGCAGAGGGACCGTGGCAAGTTTCAGCCCTGGCACCATGGGCAGCTCATGAGGGTCCAAAAGGCCAAGTGCAGCTCCTGTGTGACCAGCCCAGGGAGCAGTGCAAGGAAATCAGGGCAAACAGGAGGTCAGCACAGAGGAGATGAACACTGCAGTGCAGAGCTGCCATGTGACAGCTGTCACCATACACAGCTCAGGGCGTGCAGCTGTCACTGGGCAGTGATGGAGGAGGGCTGAGACTGTGCACTTCCAGGGGAACTTGCCCATGGCAAAACAGATCCTGGAATACCTTGTCATCCCTCCTGCCTTAGCAAGATACTACAGGTTTAAAAACATAAGACAGTTGTTTCCACTGGGATCAATCAATCTGTCTATTCAATTTTATGAGAACTTGCTGTTTGGTTATGTGATTTGGGCAGTGGAGGACTGTGTCTCCAGCATGATCCATCACTCTAATCGATTGTGTGAGGTGCAATCAAACATCTGATATTTAGGAACAGTCTGCATGGGAGTGTTTGGCCGGGGTCACAGCAGTAATCAACATGCTCACTAAGACTTTAGCAGTGGTTGAGCCAAGCCTGAACCCCCTGTTACTGACCAGTGAAACTGGAAGGAGACACAATTCTCCAGGAGGCATCCATGAAAAATATGCAGGTGACTGTATGAAGCATTCTCTGAGTACACACAGACATTCTAACATGAAAGAGCGATATTTTATATTCCAAAGATGCACAAAACAGATTCACTGCTGATTGCAAAAGATACAGTAATTTCACGAATACAAGCCGCACGGACTATAAGCGGCATCTCTGGGTGTTGGCAAACATTTTGTTCTTTGTCCATAAATAAGCCGCACCTGAGTATAAGCCGCTCTGTCATTTGCAGCGAGGACCCGCGTGCAACAAAGTTGCCAGTTAGTAACAGAACTGCGGCATGGCGGGGTTTACTGGCTCAGCTCGAGCTGTGCAGGTTCGGCCCGCTCGGGGCTGCCGACGGGGCCAGGTGGCCAGCCCGGCGCTGCCACTCGGCAGGGCCGCTCAGGGCCGGCTGCCGCCTCTGGACTCGCTCGCCCCAGCCCGGCGCTGCCCCGTGGTGGCAGGCAGAGACGGAGCCCCCCCCGCTCCCGCGGTGGCAGAGGCGGGCGGGGACGGAGCCCCCTGCCGCCTCCCCGGGCCACGGCAATAGTGGCACAGGGCCCCCGCTGCCTCCTCGAGCCGCGGCGATGGCGGCACGGGGCCCCCCCGTCTCTCCCCCAGGCTGCAGCAGAGGAGGGAAGGAGAGAGCTCTCCCGCCTCTCTCCCCGCACACTGTGCTGCCTGCAGGGAGGCAGGCTCCACCCGCGGCGCAACAGAGTAACAGTTTTTAACAATCGCGAAATGCCGGCTTTTACTGGCAGGTACTCGACTCGGCACCCTGGCTGGCACTTCTGAGGTTGTAAATGTCAGAAAATTATTCGCATATTAGCTGCTCCTGAATATAAGCCGCATTTCCGGTGTGGGAGCAAAATTTTAGTCAAAATGGTGCGGCTTGTAATCATGAAATTACTGTACTTTAATGGCACCAATGCAAAATGCATTACAGACAGGGGCAGAAGCCACAGCAACTTTGTAAGGCAGATTTAAAAGAAAGCATTGCTGGCCATACACTTACATTTTCTGTTTCACTTAGCAACAGGGACGACATGCAAGGCTTCAGCATTCTATAGCCTAGGAGTCTGGAATGTCACCTGAGGGTACATTAGGCTACACATCCCTGGTATGTTTCTTATCTTGGACACTCTTTCAAAGCATGATAATCTTTTCATTTATGGAGCGGGAGAAGAGAGCAAGGTGGGATAGAAAAGTACAGATCTGTAGTGCAGCACAGCAGAGAGCTCCCAGGGGAAAAAGGATGCACAAGCAGAAGGAAAAATCTAGATACCAAATTTCTTGCTGGTGCTGCATCTTCCTTAACTTTGGAGGATTTGCATTCTAATAAGAGCGGCCAGGGCGAAGGGGACGCAAGAAGGAAAGCCTGTCATTGAGGTAGATTGCTGAGTAATGTGGAAGGTTATCTTTTTCTCGAGCAATGTATTGAATTCCACTTCCATCGCTATGTTCACACAGTAGCCGGGCACCTCTCTGGACTCTGTGGGAAGACATGATGTCATTGTCAAATCCTGCAGCCAGGTTGGTTGCTTGTCTTATTACTCTGCTCTTCCCTTGGTTGTTGGTATGTTCATAGAGAGTGATCTGGGGATCGTGCTGATCTTCAGTGATCATCTGCAGAGAGCTGATCGTATCATTCATCTTTCTACCAACATAGTCATGCTCCTCTTCCTCAAGTACCAGTAACCTGCCTGTATAATTTATGTGCTCATAAGCTACCAAAGGTTGGCCAATTACTTTCACTGAGGAAATAATATCATTAAAATCCAAATGTCTCAGATTGGAAATGTCAGAAGTGATTTCTCTGGACACACCCCTGAAGTTGGCATGCTCATAAATTATGATTTTTCCCATCTCAGTAAGACTTCTGAGGATGAGAGTTCTTGCTGTAGGAGCTGGATGACAGCCTGCACAAAAAGAAGACAGAAAATAAGCAAAGTTTGTTAGAAGACTTTACACAAAATGACGGAGAGCATAGGGAAAAAAAGAAAATGCAAAACACTTTGAACAATGAATAAATGTAACAACAGTTGGAAATAAGTGAAGGTTTTACCTAGTAGTTTGCATTTGGAAGGAAAAAGTAAAATGAGATATGTGCCCACCACTGCCCACTTTTAATTAGTTGCATGTGTTGGGTTAGATATATGTCCAAGATTAAGTTGTAAAATACTCTCATGTCTACTTCTCCTAATTGTGTGTCACTGGCCCCCTCCACCCTCTCCCCTTTGGGGTTGGCTTGTCCTGCAGCAGCCATCTCCTCATGCCCCAAAAGATGGGTTCAGTCTCTGCACATGCAGACAGCAGAGCCTCACGTCTGTGCTGCAGCTTTCTCCCCAACACTAAAGCCTCCTTCCCTTCCCTCTACTTCACAGTAGCTGCCCCAGAATCCTTCCAATTCTCCCGTGCAGTGTGTGCCTCTTACCTTGATGTCAGCTGCAGGGCTGAGGAGAGCTGAGGGCAAATCCTGCAGTGCAGGGCTGCTGTCTGTGAAGGGAATCTTACCAGACTCCATCTATAGCTTACTCAGAAGTCTTGTGAAATACCCCATTCTACTGAACTGGTACCATGCCCAGGGATCAAAACTCATTAACTATCCTATCCTAGATTAAATCTGCCTACAATCAGACATCTTCTTCCTCTTGATAAGAAATTGCATTGAAAAGTGAGTGATTTGATGAAACAGGTGAAGTTCAATTCTTGTTTGTCCTTCACCAAGAGAAAATGGAATCACAGTAAAAAAAAACTGCATGGAAGTTTTTTGTGACACATGTGCTGTAGAAACTTTCTGCCTGTTGGAGTTTTCATTTTTGCTTTTCTGGGAAGAATATCAAATGCACAACCATAGTCTTTCCAAGAGATTTGATGGAAGATTTCCAAGTGACAGTAGTTACATTCACATAACATTTTTATTTTTCTTTTCCCTCTTCCTTGTACAGTACCATTAATGTTGGAAAAGGCTACCAAGATCATCAAATCTAGTCTTCAATCAAATGCCACCATGCCCATTAACCATATTGCAAAGGGTCATTTCTACTTGTGTTTTTCGAATACTTTCGGGGGTGGTGACTATAACATTTCCCTGGGCAACTGTCCTGGTTTAAAGGGACAGTATTGCCAGGAAAAGGAAAAGGTGAGAGTTTGGGGGTTTTTTTCCAAAAAAATTGGACAGTGAAAATCCCCTCCCTCCCAGTTTATTATAATTTGGAAATTCAGGAACACTCAGGTAAAAGGTATGGGTTTGGAATAACAGTTCTTTACTGATATATCTACAAGACAAACAAAAAACAAATACAATCAGTGACAGCACAGAACGAAACTCAGTCTCAGTCCCTTTTTCCAGTCACAGATGCCCTCCTCCTCCACACAGTCCCGATGGAGCAGGGCAGGGCAGAGCAGCCTCCCTGTTGCGGCTGCTGCAGGAGGAGGGGAGCAAGGCGGCAGCGGCCGTTCCAGGTGGGACAAAGGTGAGGAAAGAACTTGCTCACCGTGGGCGTCCCAGTTCTCAGCTCTGTTCTCAGAAGCAGGAAGTTTTAGCAGTCGGAGTGCAGGGGCCTGGTCCCATCACGGAGAAAAGTAACTTCTCTCTCCGAGTTCGGGCCGGCGAGCCGCGAGTGTCCCCCCACCCCCGGAAGCACAAAGCAGCCCCCGACCATCCCTTTGTCTTGAGCACTTAACAGATAAAGGGGAGCCACCCCGGCCAGCTTAACATAATAATGGGAAAAATTTCTAAAAACTCCCCCAACACCCAACAGCAGCCCATTCCAAAGCTTAAACATTCTTGCTATAAAGAAATGTTTCCTAAGATCCAGCCTGATCCTCTCCATACTCAACTGAAGACCATTTCCTCTTGTCTCACCACTAATTGCCTAGAGAAGAGACAAACCCCTACCTTACCACAAGCTCCTTTCAGGTATTATCAAAAGAAAACTATCTGTTCTGAGCCTCCTTTTTTCCAGGATAAACACTCCCACTTCCATCAGTTGCTCCTCATCACACCCTTTCTCCAGGCCCCTCACCAGCCTTGTTCTGTGGACTACCTCTAGCACCTCAATGTGTCTGTCTTGCAGTGAGGGACCCAAATGAACACAGGATTCTGGGTGTGGCCTCACCAGTGCTGAGTACAAGGGGATGATCCCTGCCCTGGTCCTGCTGGCCACACCATTGCTGATACAGGCCAGGTGCCGTTGGCCTTCTTGGCCACCTGGGCACAACTGACTCATGTTCAGCCCACTGAATGTGTGGATGCCCCTTGTCTGGAAGGGTTCTTTAGGGTCCCTTGCAGCCCAAACCATTCTCTGATTCTGTGACTTATATAATCACGCATATATTTATGTATAGTAATAGATGGAGATGGTGCTATTGTAGATGACAATCAAAAGCACCAATATTGTTGTCTCAAAACCAGAAAGAAGATCACAATTTGGAACGCATAAAGGGAGTGTAAATAGAGACCTTCTGGCATGGTGTAAAACCAGCTTCAAAGTCAGAATTTTAAGGCAGAAACAAGGCTATAGACCACCATAGATCCTTGCATATATTTATTTTGTACAAAATACTGAATATTTTAATCAGTGCTTTATATTGTCAATTTTGAATTTAAATGCTTGAATCTGATTAGACATCGTGTTTTTTTCCATATTATTGTGCTAAATATGACTCCAAATATTTTCCCCTTCACTGTGAAGTAAATGCTTCAGATAATACTTCTGCAGCCTGGGCTCAGAAGGTAAGCAGAAGTTCCTGGTGCTGAGCTCCACTCATCCTGAGATACCCCTACATACAGCACTTGAAAAGTGGCTTAGCTAGAACCCTGGAACTGGGGCGTTTCCACAGAAAACCCCAAACACCCTGGTATAACTTTACTGTTCTTTCCTTTTACTTTCAATCCTTATCTGCTGTTTGTGGGAACTATCATGGCTTTCTTAGAAAGTGCATCTTGTGTGTTGAAATCCTACAGATCTGCAGATGCTCTCTCAGTTCCCTCTTTCTTGCACGTTTTTGGTAGGATGTGATTCTACTTCTACTCTCTTGAAAACAGAGGAACCACATCCTGAAAAATTTCCCTCCAAAAAACCCCAAATTCACCAAGAAAGCTCCAAACACTAAACTGGGGAGAGACAAACTGCAGGGACACATTAATTGCTGAGTGCAAGGGCAATGCAAAGGAGCTCATTAGACCCACTGAGTCAATGCCAGTGCACAGAAATCCCCATCAGGACAGCATTGGTGTGACAAGGCTGAGTAGAAGAGATGGACAAGGGACATTGACCATCTTTCTTTATAGCAAGATTCCTCAGGAGTAAAATGGCTCAGGAAATACTGGGATTTGCCTGTCTTGGTCCTTACGTGATGACTTTGGATGATCCAGGCAGTCAGGAGGATTTTAGGAGGATTTTTGGTTTGGTAGATAATTGAAGCCGGAAGTGACCTTTGGTTGCCATTGGATCCAGTAGCTGCTTGACAGTGACAACTGTGAGGTGAATTAAGTTTGCTGGTGATTTATCCAGTCAGGTCTTGAAAACCCTTGAGTATGGAGACTACACAACTTCTCCAGGTGGTGTGATTTAAAATTTACTGACATAATCATGAAAATTTTTCTCACTATTTCAGTCAAAAACTCTCTTGGTTTGGTTTATGTCTCTCACATTTTCTCCTCCCACAATATGCACTCTGAAAAGTTTCACTTTATCTTCTCAGTAACTTGCTTATAAGTATTGGAAAGCTGCTATTAGGTCCCACTGAAATATTTTCTCCCAGCTGCACAAGCCCTATTCCCCAATTTCTCCTCCCCGGGCAAGTGCTGCAGTCCCCTGACCTTCTCCATGGCCCTGCATTGAACTCTCTCAGTTGACCAACATCTTTTATGCCACATCACCCAAAACTGGATGCAACATTCTAAATGCTGCCAAGGGACCAAAGAGCCCCTTAATCCGCTGATTTAGGCTCCTGTTAGTACAGCCCAGGATGCTGTTGGTAATTTTTGCTGCCAGGGCAGACTTGGCTCATGTTCAGCTTGGTGCCTACAAAAACCACAGGATCTTTTCCAGCAGAGCACTTCCCCTGACAGTCAGTCCCCAGTATATGTCGTTGCAAGGGGTTCTTCCTTCCCAGATGCAGCACTTTGTTGGCTTCCAATTTCATCAGGGTCCTTGTCAGCCCATTCCCCCTTCCTTCAAGACCCTTTTGGATGGCAGTTCTGTTGTTAAGGGATGTTACAGGCAAATTTGTTAAACAAGCACCCCTTCACCTCCTGCAGCATTTGTGTCTCAGTCATAAATATATGGGGACTGCAAGTCTCCATCTCGGGGCATGAGAAGTGTCCTGGTGAGCAAGCAACAAAAAAAGTATCTATGGAGCTGGAAAACAGCAATCCTGAAAAGGGTAATGATCCTGCATGTCCAGAGAGGGAGACAATCTGCCAGAAATAGTGTCAGTGCTCTGTTGTTTCAGCCCATGAGTGACCTATCCTTTTTATGTTAAAGACTTAATAACTAAAGTGTCTGTGTTTCAGTATTTTAGAAGCAGGGGAGATCCTGCTGATTTATGGAGTAACAAACATGAAGGTACAGATGGGAATGGAGTAGCCTGGTGGAAGAGCATCACTTTTTACTTTTACAAACTTGTCACTTATCCATAGTTATTAGGATCATTAGGGAGTTTCTCAACTGGCAGAATTATCAGTAATAAGACCCCAGGAGAAAGATACTTTATCCATGAAATTCAGAAAGAGATTTTTTCCAGATGTCTTCTCTCAACATCTTCTTCTAGGATAAAGATTCTCTCTCTTACACAGCAGAAGTGCAGAACTTCCAAAGATTTTGACACTAACACTAATGAAAAATAAGACTTATTAGGACTAGTATTAAAAAAATCCAATTGTTGGAAAGTGACAGCACTGTACAGACAAAATCCTGTGTGACTTGGGTCTGCACCCAAAGGGGGTTAAGAGGCCTGACACAAGCTTTAGGAGCACCATGTTGCTGCAATCCAAACAACAGCTCACATGTCAGTCCCCCCTGTTGCCCTGCCCACCCAAAAAGTGTACACACAGTCTCTGTGTACAGTCCTGCATTCATCTGGCAAGGGGCCAGCATGAGCTACTGTGTCTGTAAGGGCACAGCACTGCCCTAAAGAGAGGTGTGAGCTTGGGTCCCAGAGCTGTGTGTACGTGTTGGTAGCGAACGGTCAGTGTGCTCAGAAGAGCTGATTCACAACTGGACTCATTAACTCGGGTGCAGCCTCACACTGGCATGTTACATCCCTGCTCCGGAGCAGTTTTCTATGCCATGCTGCACTGCCATGTGGAAGCTGCACTGTCATTAGCACTGCTGAGGCCAGATCCCCAAACTGTGTGGGCTCGCTGGGCTGCAGGGCTCCCTTGGGTGAGTCATGAGAATGCCTCCATGAGTAACTTAGCAAGATAAGTCTTGAACGTGTCTGTCCTGTAAAGCCTGTAAAGCACCCTGCAGATAACCTGTCCTCAGAAAGGTGGTAAGAAGAATTACTGTTTCACAGGCAGAACCAAACACAGAACAAGACCCGGCTTGTTTAGCGCACTGCCAAATGTTCAAATTAGGCTCAAGGTCAGATCTTGTCTGCCAGGAAACCAAATGACAATCAGGCATACCAGCTTCCTCTATTCTGTAATAAATGTGCAGGACACTAAGCATGGACTGCTAAAAGACAAGACGTATCCAAAGCAGTGCTCCCTTGACACTAAGCTGGTTTTAATGCCAAAGTTCCACCTGCAGGCATAATAAAGCCTTCACACACCACTTAATGACTGAAGCATGGTCAGAATAAAGCAGTGGAATGCCTGGTTGCCTGTTATTGTTCCCTATAATTCAAAATTTTGTTTCAGTATTTACATCATTTCCTTGTGGTTCAGATGAAAAACTCATTTTTAAGTATTTGTGCCACTTTGTTTTGACTCATTTGCTGAACAAACTGTAATTTCAGAAAGCCTCTTCTGAGCACAGTTATTTGTAATAGTTTTTTTTCTGAAACTCGTTCTTCAGAAAAGATTGGTTCCCAGCTCAACAGGTGAATTGATGCATGATAACTGAACCCCCAGTATATTTTTGGCAACAAAATCAAATTTGACAACGAGTGATCCTATCATTGACAAGTGACAGTGTTGTGAATTTGGAATTAAACTACACTCTTCCACATCACATTTGGACAAATACTGATTAACTAGAGTGATTTTGAGACTGAGGAGATGGTTTTGAGAGAAGCAACATTCCCACCAAATTTTTTTGCCGACCATAAAAGAACTCAGGTTTCCCAGATATCCTAGTCTTGAAGAAGAGACATTGCAGAGGACCGTGTTCATAAGATATGATGTGATGTTTACATTGTATGTTTCTTATTTGATATTAAATACTATGCATTGTAGAGTGTATTCAATGTATCGTTGCATAAATTGCATAAATCATGTATTATGTATTTCAGAAATCATATATCACGTATTTTATCTGTGGTATGTGATGTTATTCACATCCTCCACAGCAGGATGCACCGCCTGTCGTCGACTGTGGCAATGGGGTCTCAGAAATGTTGGTTTCTGGTGTGAACATCTCAGCAGAACTGATCCAGTGATTTAGGGATGGGTGGAGGATGAACATAGCTTTGGCTGGCTTCTTCCCCCAGGCTCTCCTGGTAACTGAATCCTTCTTGACAGGGAGAAATACACACACCTGTGCACTGATTTCCCCCACATTATTTTTTGGGAACATTTCTAATCTCATTCTCTGAGGTGTGATGTCATATGTACCAGCACATCAATTGTTCTCTTTATTTACAATCAGATGTTGCTGTCAAGGTCAAACTACAGCAAAAATAGGGCAGAAATGCAAAGCATATCCTTATGAAATTAAATTAAATTCTCATAAAACTATCTTCCCTCCAAAGCAATTTATCTGCGTTTTCTGAAAACATGGAAGGTGGGGGACAGAGCTTGAAAAACATTCAGTCCTGCTAGCATGACTATGTGATTTCAGTGGTTTCATATGCCTAATCCCTACAGAGCAGGTTCTCCAGTTAAAGTGGAGCCAGTAGATGGCCGAAACAGAGATCTCTTTATGTACCACGGCCTGAAAAGTCTTTGGTGTAATACAGTTGAGCAAAAAGGGAGTCTGTAGTTGAGATAAACCAGGTAATCTGAAGCAAGTGGAAACAGACTTCATTGCCTTTTTTTTTCCTGGAACAGAAATGTGCTAAAAGGCTCAATAATACAGTAATAATAAGTTTTCATTCATCACTAAACAACATTGTCAAAACTCAAGGATGACCTCTTGACGTGTTTTCTTTGCAATTGCTTTCACAGTCTAATCCAATCTTTGCTGCTTCAAGGTTTCTTTTCACAATAAGTCAGCTCCCATTCTATCCACAAGATCTACGAAGAGGTGATAGGCATGTGGTGGAATTTGCACAGCTTCAGTTTCACTTATGGTTTTGTCATTCACCATGGCAAGATTTAAACTGGGCTATTCTATTAATCTATCACATAGATTACCATCTTTTGTTGCCTTATTACATTGTCTGCCTAATAATACAAAATTTCCCCAAAGCAAACAGCTCATGGATTAAGACAATAAAGAATTTCCATCCTGACCTTGATTGATCTTATCTGTACTGTACAGATAATTTCTGGATGCCACAGCTGGGTATATCTTCCTTCATCCTGAGCCTGCATGAATGAAGTGAGATGAGAATTATAAAGGTCACAGGAAGCCATAATAAAATCTTTCATCTTATCTTTGCAGAGCTCAGATACTTCAGAGCAATTACTTCCCTGTATCTCCTCCTGAAAACATGCAGAAACTATAAATGAACTTCTACTAACCATTTCCTTAATACACAAATAGTTCCTCAGGGGTGTGACAAACATAAAAGGTAGAGGATCAAAATAAACCCTCATCTCTTTTTTTGATCTTTGAAACATTTTCCCTCTGTTCAGGGTTATGAAAGGCACCCCTGTAGTGCCATCAAAACAGACTCCAGATGAGCTCACATTTCTCTCAGTAGCAGTCTAACCATACAGAAACAGAAACCCTATTTAAATTAGACCTCATGTGATTTTTGTGGTACCTACCTGCTACCAAAAGAAATGCCATTATGTAAACCTTCATGCTACACACCATGTGTGATAAATCCTTGGTGTGTCCTAATTTCTTAATGTCAAAAATATGATTATTCTGTTAAATTTTGTATTTTATGTATGGTCAGACTACATGCCTGTAGTTTTATATAGTGCACAACGTTACTGAGAGAAATAGATTAGACAATATTTGTATATTGCTATTAAAGGTTATTTTGCAGAAGTTGTTTACAGAAACTGTTTCACAGGTATTTTCACCACGCTGATGAGATACAGGGGCTCTTTGTTAAGGATGAGATGGAGGGGCCATACAGACCCTCTACAGTCTTGCAGGACCGTTACCTGTAGGTCCCCTCTTGTGTGAACATCTGACCTCTGGACCATCTGGAGGAATAGGAGTCGGTGCATTTGATCCTTGTTGCCATTTCCATATCCAAAAATATTGTAAAGCACAGTGGGGTGGATTGTTGTAACAGCATAAGGATCCCAGCTTTGGAATATGCAAGCCTGCCTTTGGAAGTGGTCTGCTAACAAATCTGAGTGTAAACCACAGGTTTGGAAAGCAAAGATTTTGAGGGAATTCAGAGCATGAAGTCCAGCACTTTGTAAAGGACTTGTATCTGACTGCATACTGCAGGCATAGGGGCTTGGTTAATGAACAGCTGGACACTCAAGAGGTTTGCTAAACTGGGGAATCTCTTCAGTTAAGTGAACTTAGGGTGCAGGGTTATTTGCAAGGCAATTTGTGGAACACTGCTGGCCCAGGTGAAAGCTTCCTAGATTGCCCTTTGCAGGAGTTTTTCCTTGGAGAGGGGGCACTATCTGCAGTTAAAACTACAAAAGTTAAAACAAAATCTTCAGATTTTTTTTTTTTTCTTTTCCTTTTTTTTTTCTTCTTAATGAGGTTTTCAAGTTAGAGATTCTGGAGACACAGCAAAGGCAGCTGGGTACATGGAAAAGTTGTCATTGCAACACTGCAATGCTTCAGAGGCAAATGTAGAGTGTGCCAGTTGCTGTGAGTGACCTCCTTAGATTGATGAAATCAAGTGTACCCAGGGCTTATGAGAGGAGGAGACTAAGGTAGGAACAGATTGTAGGGCACACTCTCCAGGAAAACATTCCCCTCTAGAAGCACGTACTTGATACCAAAGACACAGCTGCCTGCACTGGAATGACAGAAGCTAAACTTGTGTATCTGAACCTGACCCAGTCAAAGCAGGGTCTCATCTGACTATCTCATTACAGATGTCCATGCTCACGACAGCTTTATTGGTGATTCTAGTGCAAAAATAAGACTCTCTTCCCCTCCCTCTTTCTCCAAGGCTTCTCAGGAAAAACACACATGCAACTCCCTGCCACAACACACATACATCCTGCTTGCAATGTCTTCTGGATTTCTGACTCATTTAGAGTAAGAATCACATCTAGGACACATCACAGGTACTGCCCTCAATTTCATTCCTGGTCCACACCTTCATTCAGAATTTGTTAAAAATTGTCTATCAGGAAAAGAAAATCTTTCTGCAAAAGAAATTCTTTCTGAGCATTGTGAAAGAATCAGAGAAAATAGCGGCAGTCTCTCATGGAAAACAAATTTCACTGCTTGCCCCAAGGAGTAGGGGTTGTTCCAGATAATGTGTTCCAGTTACTGGGAATTCCAAGTTCTGACACCTTCTGAAGAAGGACAAACATGAAGTTCTAAGCTTATCAGGTCACTCACACTGCAATGGACTTTTGAACCAAAGCAATGAGATGTCTGGTTATACGACATCAAAACCAAGATATGATATTTAATGATTTTGATCCCTGAGCATGATATCAGCCATTCCCAGTTCTTTGGAACTAGGTGATTTGTACTTTCACTTCTGAGCAAGTATAAATGCAGGCAGGTGAGAAACCCTTCACAGTCAGCAGCCCTGCACTGCAGGAATTGCCCTCAGCTCTCCCCAGCCCTGCAGCTGACATCAAGGTAAGAGGCAAACACTGCACGGGAGAACTGGAAGGGTTTCTGGGGCAGCTGCTGTGAAATAGAGGGAAGGGAAGGAGGCTTTAGTGTTGGGGTGAGAGCTGCAGCACAGACGTGAGGCTCTGCTGTCTGCATGTGCAGAGACTGAACCCATCTTTTGGGGCATGAGGAGATGGCTGCTACAGGACAAGCCAACCCCAAAGGGGAGAGGGTGGAGGGGGCCAGTGACACACAATTGGGAGGGGTGAATTTGAGAGTATTTTGCAAGTTGACCTTGCAGATGCACCTAAACCAAGGCACACAGCTAATTTAACCTGGGTACTTCTGAGCACACATCACATTTTATGTTTTCCCTCAAAACTGAAATTTCTGTGTCATGTCCTCCCTCCTTTCCAGCTGCTGCTATGTTTATCCTCTGCTAAAAAAGTTCTACTTTTCCTTTTGTCCACCACACTTCCCATCACTTTGTGTCTGCAGTATGAAGAAGGCTTCTTACAAGCATTGCTTGTTTTCTGTCTTCCTTTTGTGCAGGCTGTCATCCAGCTCCTATAGCAAGGCATCTGCACTCCAGAAGTTCTACTGAGATGGGAAAAATCATCATTTATGAGCATGCCAACTTCCAGGGTCTGTCCAAAGAATTCACCACTAACATTTCCGATCTAAAAGATGCAGATTGGAATGATGTTGTCTCGTCAGTGAAAGTCGTTGGCCGGCCTTGGGTGGTTTATGAGCATCAGAACTACCAAGGCCGATTCCTGGTTTTTGAGGAGGGAGAACATAGCTTTGTTGGTAAAGATATGAATGACAAGATCAGTTCTCTGCAGGTGATCACTGAAGATCTGCACAATCCCCAGATCACTCTCTACGAACACGTCAATTATCAAGGGAAGAGCAGAGTAATAAGACAAACAACCAACCTGGCTGCAGGACACTACAATGACATGATCTCTTCTCACAAAGTCCAGAAAGGTGTCTGGCTGCTGTGTGAACATAGCGATGGAAGTGGAATTCAATACCTTGCACGAGAGCACGAACACCTTCCAAATTACAAGGCAATTGATTTCAATGACAAGCTTTCCTTCCTGCGTCCCCTGCGCCCTGGCTGTGGCTGTTAGAATGCAAATCCTGCAGCGCTGAGGAAAGATGCAGCCCCGGCAAGAAATTTGAGACCTAGAGCTCCGCCTCTGCTTGTGGTACCTTTTCCCCCAGTGTCCCAGGACTACTGAATGTGAGAGCTCTCTGCTGTGCTGCACTGCAGATCTGTACTTCTCTATCCTGCCTTGCACTCTTCTCCCACCCCACAAATGCAAGAATCGTCATGCTTGATCATAGGAAAGTGTGTCCAAGCTAGGAGGCATGACAGATGTGTGATACCTAATGTACCCTCAGGTGGCATTCCAGAGTCTGGGCTATGGAATGTAGAAGCATTGCATGTTGTTCCAGTTGCTAAGTGAAGCAGAGAATGTTAGAACAGAACCAGCACCACTTCCTTTGTAATTTGCTTTGCAATGCCCCTATTGGTGCTGTGGCCTCTGCCACTCTCTGTAATCTGTTTTGTGTTGGCGCCATTAAAGAATCTTTTGCAATCAGCGGTGAGTTGTTTTGTGCATCTTTAGAACTGATAAATATTGCTCTTTCATGGTGAGATATCAGTGTGTATCCAGAGAATGCTTCAGACAGTCACTTGCAAATATTTTCCTGGATGTCTCCTGGAGAATTGTGTCTCCTTACAGTATCACTGGTCAGTAACAGTGGGTTCAAGCTTGACTCAAAAAGTCTTGGTGAGCCGGTAGATTGCTGCTGATCCTGGCCAAAGTCTCACCTCTAGATGGTGCCTAGCTATCACATGCTTGGTTGTATCTCAAGGCAGTGATTGTAGTGATGATACAGTCTCCTACTGCCCAAATCACATAATAAACAGAATGCTTTCACTAATTTCAGTTCTTTAATCCTAATGGTAAAACCCAGCTTGATTTTTAAACCTCTAGTATCTTGGTAAGGGATGAGGGATGACAAGGTATTCCAGGATCTGTTTTGCTATGGGAAGTTCCCCTGGAAGTGCACAGTCTCAGCCCTCCTCCATCACTGCCCAGTGACAGCTGCACGCCCTGAGCTGTGTATGGTGACAGCTGTCACATGGCAGCTCTGCACTGCAGTGTTCATCTCCTCTGTGTTGACCTCCTGTTTGCCCTGATTTCCTTGCACTGCTCCCTGGGCTGGTCACACAGGAGCTGCACTTGGCCTTTTGGACCCTCATGAGCTGCCCATGATGCTAGGGCTGAAGCTTGCCACGGTTCCTCTGCAAGGTCCCTTTGGACAGTTCTGTCTGTGTGTCTGTCTGTCTGTGTGTGTGTGTCTGTCTGTCTGTCTGTCTGTCTGTGTGTCTGTGGCTGCCATGTCCAGCTGAAGCTGTGTTACCTGTGGTGAGACTTGCTGCCTCTATCAGCTCCCCGTGCCTTCCTGCAGCCTCTCTTCCCCTCTTCTCACCCACCAACACAGCTGTGGCCACTTTCCCAGCATCTCCTGTTCCCTCAGCACCTCGCAGGAAATATTTTCACAGCAGTACAGTAAGCAACATTCCTGCTCCACACTGCTTTCTTTCCCCTGGTTTCATAACCAGCATGCAACAATATCTTCCATTTTGCATCCTGCCTTGAGCAGCAGTTTGATGCAGAAAACCTTGGAGGTACCTTCCAGCCTAAACTTTGATAGGAGTCCATGCACTCTACTTGGAACGTCAAAGGCACAACTACCCCTGCCCCAGAGAGGAGTGCAATCCTACAAAGCAGAAAAGAAAAGGTTCAAGGAGAGATATGGATGGAAATGTGTCAGAAACTTTTCATTTGATTTCCATAGGTTTTCTTTTGGTTTTTTAAATCAAAGACAGAATCTAAACAACGAATGAAGTGTCAGGTCTAAAATCCTAGCAAGGGATTTTTGTAAGTTTTTCAATAATAAGAGGATGCAGTAAAGGTGGAGAAGGACTTTGACCCTTCAGTGTAGGGGATTACATTTGAGAACAGAGCAGGTAAGACCTGCCACTGAACTGGGAGGGACCTGTAAATATCCAAGAAGTAATCCCCAACTTATTGTACACATGACTTGATGATGGCACTTCTTCATTGGAATTGAACAAAGGATAAAATCAGGCAGAAAGTGACAAAGGCTTTTAAATCTTCCTTAGAATTACTGACAGAAAGCTTGATCCTGGAAGGGACTTCCCTAGTCCAAGGCCGCCTTCACAGCAGAGTTACCTCCAGACATGGCCGGGTTAGACATGGCCATCTTCAAGAGATTTCTGAACAACCGCAAGGGTGGAAATTCCCCACAGTCTCTGACTTTATTAAGCAGCAGACTGGACCAAAAGGCATCCAAAGGTCCCTTTCACCCAGAATTGTCTTAGGATCCCACAATCCTCCTGGCTCACAGCATCTCTCAAGCTCATGACTTAAGGATCAAGACTGGCAAATCCTAATGTTACCTGAGCTCTATTGTTCCTGAGGAATCTTGCCCTAAATAAAGGGTCTCAGCTGACTATCTCACATTACAGATGTGCATGCTCACAGCAGATTTATTGGTTAGTCCATTGCAAAAATAACACCCTCTTCCCCTCCCCCTTTCTTCAAGGCTTCTCAGGAAAAACACACATGCACCTCCCTCCCACAACACACATACATCCTGCTTGCCGGCTTGCAATGTCTTCTGGATTTCTGACTCATTTAGAGTAAGAATCACATCTAGGACACATCACAGGTGCTGCCCTCAATTGCATTCCTGGTCCATACCCTCTTTCAGAATTCCTGGAAAACTGTCTATCAGGGAAAGAAAATCTTTCTGCAAAAGAAACTCCTTTCGAGTATAATGAAAGGGTCAGAAAAAATAGTAGCTTCAACCGTTCATAACAAATTTCCCTGCTACCTCCAAATAGAAAAGTTGCCATATTTCTGTTTGCATGCAGCAGCTTTATTACTAATTTAACTGCATTAAAGAATTAATTGGTTGAAGCATTTGAGATCCAACAGGTCTGCCTCATTTCTTGACTTTTTGTCCTGTCTCATCAGTGATTGAAGTTCCAAGCAAAATTTCACTCTAGGTATGCCAGTTAGGAGAGCAGTTTGCTACCAATCCAAGAAAAGCATAAGAAGATTGCAAATAGATGGTGTTAGGAGGTGAAATTGCAGGGCTGATCTGGTGTTTCATTGATATTATGTGCCTCTCTCAACACTGAGTTTGCTCAGCCATCATTGTTCTCCTAATTAATCCATAACCCGTCACTCTAATTGTTTGTGTGAGGTGCAATCAAACATCTGATATTTAGGAACGTTCTGCATGGGAGTGTTTGGCCGGGGTCACAGTGATTTTTAACATGTTCACCAAGACTTTAGCATTGGTTGAGCCAAGCCTGAACCCCCTGTTACTGACCAGTGAAACTGGAAGGTGATAAATCCTTTCAGGGAACCTCCATTAATAAAAAGCCTCAAAATGACTGCTTGACACATTTTCTGTACACACAATGACATCTCTCCGTGGAAAGGCAATATTTATCTGCACAGAACAGTTCCATAAAACTGACCATCTGTTGCTTTCAAGAACATCTTTATTGGCAGCAACCCAAAAGAGGTTACAGACAATGGCAGAGGCCAAGTTATCCCAAGGGCTTTGTTAAGCAAATCGCAAAGGAAGGGCCATAAGCAGAGGCAGAGATCAAGGACTCAGATTCCTTTCTGGGGCTGCATTGTCCCTCAGGAGGGGTCACAGTATCGGCAATCTAAGAGTCACGGCCAGGGCGCAGGGGACGCAGGAAGGAAAGCTTGTCATTGAAGTCAATCGTCTTGTAATTGGGAACGTCTTCATGTTCTTGGGAAAGGTGTCGAGGTCCACTTCCATCGCTGTTTTCACACAGCAGCCAGACACCTCTCTGGACTTTGTGAGAAGACACAATGTCATCATCTTCTCCCCCAGCCAGATTGGTTGTTTCTCTCACTATTCTGCTCCTCCCTTTATATTCAACATGCTGATAGAGAGTGATCTGGGGATTGTGCAGATCTTCAGTGATCAGTTGCAGAGAACTGATCTTGTCATTCATATCTTTACCAACAAAGCTATGTTCTCCCTCCTCAAATACCAGAAACTGACCCTCATACTCAACGTGCTCATAAGCCACCCAAGGTTGGCCACCGACTTTCACTGACGACACAATATCATTCCAACCCACAGCTGTTAGGTTGGGAATGTCAGTGGTGAATTCTCTGGACAGACCCTGGAAGTTGGCATGCTCATAAATGATTATTTTTCCCATCTCAGTAGGACTTCTGGAGTGCAGATGCCTTGCTATAGGAGCTGGATGACAGCCTGCACAAAAGGAAGACAGAAAACAAGCAATGCTTGTAAGAAGCCTTCTTCATACTGCAGACACAAAGTGATGGGAAGTGTGGTAGACAAAAGGAAAAGTAGAACATTTTAGCAGAGGATAAACATAGCAGCAGCTGGAAAGGAGGGAGGACATGACACAGAAATTTCAGTTTTGAGGGAAAACATAAAATGTGATGTGTGCTCAGAAGTACCCAGGTTAAATTAGCTGTGTGCCTTGGTTTAGGTGCATCTGCAAGGTCAACTTGCAAAATACTCTCACATTCACCCCTCCCAACTGTGTGTCACTGGCCCCCTCCACCCTCTCCCCTTTGGGGTTGGTTTGTCCTGTAGCAGCCATCTCCTCATGCCCCAAAAGATGGGTTCAGTTTCTGCACATGCAGACAGCAGAGCCTCACGTCTGTGCTGCAACTCTCACCCCAACACTAAAGCCTCCTTCCCTTCCCTCTACTTCACAGTAGCTGCCCCAGAATCCTTCCAATTCTCCCGTGCAGTGTGTGCCTCTTACCTTGATGTCAGCTGCAGGGCTGGGGAGAGCTGAGGGCAATTCCTGCAGTGCAGGGCTGCTGTCTGTGAAGGGCATCTCACCTGCCTGCATTTATACTTGCTCAGAAGTCTTGTGCAACCCTCCAGGTGACAGAATGAAAAGCGACTGAAACTCTCTAAAAGCCAGATCAGCCACAGTAATTCAAAGTGCATTTTGACACAGGGGCTGTGGATGTTTCCTGATTGTGTCAGTTTATATTCTGGCTGTCCTATGAAGTGCTAAAAATGTACAAGGACTTTCTGTGGAAGATATCCCGGTTAGGATTTCCAGGTCTCAGAGATGGCATTGAAGTACCAGTTTTTGCAAAAAAAGAAAAAAAAATCCCTAGAATTATGGAATCATTTGGCTTGGAAAGGCCTCCAAATCATTAAGTCCAACCTTTGCCTAAATACCACCATGCCCACTAATCCATACAGCAATTTTCACTTCTACTTCCCTCTCCTGTCTTCCTAACCAGCATGGGACAAAATCTCCCCATTTTCCATCCTGGTGTGAGCAGAAGTTTGAAGTAGAGGATCCTCAACTTTCCTTCAGGCTTAAATGCTTGAAGGAGTCGATACACTCTCCTTGGCTTGTCATGGGGACAGCTACCCCTGCACCAGGGAGGAGTGCAATCCTACAAAACAGCAACTAAATGGCTAAAGGAGGGATATGGAAGGCAATGCGTAAGGAAATTTGCTTTTGCTCTTGCCAAGGATTGATTTGGGATGTATTTAATCAGACAGTATCCAAACAAATATGGAAGTGTCCTGTTCACAAACCTAGCAAAGGCTTCTCAAAAGTGTTTCAGTAATAAGAGAATGAAATAAAGATGGAGAAGGACTTTGAGCCTGCAGTAGGGGGCATTACATTTGACAAGAGAGCAGGTGAGAGCCTGTGGAGGAATGGGGAGGTGTCCGATATTGAGGAAATAGATTTTAAAATGTCCAAACAACAAGTAAAGTCATGGTTGTTGTACACATGACTCAATGATGACAGTTTTTCATTGAAATTGAACAATGGATGAAACTAGGCAAAAAGTGACAAAGGCTTTAAAATCCTCCTTAGAATTACTGACAGAAAGATTTATCCTGGAAGGGATGTTCCTAGTCCAAACTCTTATTTACAGCAGAGCAACCTCCAAAGGACACCAGGTTACTCATGGCCAACTACAAAAGATTTCTGAACAACTATAAGGGTGGAGATTGCCCACAATCTCTGGTCTTTCTTCCAGTGGTGAAAAACACTTCAGGCTATGGGTTTTTTTCCTTCTTTTCAGTCAGAGCTAACTCGTTTCCAGATAAGACTCTTTCGCGATCTCCTTTTGCTGTGGCCCGTTGAGAAACCATAGCATTGTCTCTTCCATGGTTGAGAAAAATTTTCATGATAAGGACAGAAAATTTTAAATCACAGCACCCAGAGAGGTTGGGTGGTATCCACACTCAAGAGTTTTCAAGACCTGACAGGATAAAGCTGGGTGCAAACATAATTCATACATAATAACTACCTCACAGTTGTCCCTGTGTTAAGCAGCTACTGGATCCAATGGCAACCAAAGGTCACTTCCGGTTTCAATTATCTACCAAACAAAAAATCCTCCTAAAATCCTCCTGGCTGCCTGGATCATCCAAAGTCATCACGTAAGGACCAAGACAGGCAAATCCCAGTATTTCCTGAGCCATTTTGCTCCTGAGGAATCTTGCTATAAAGAAAGATGGTCAATGTCCCTTGTCCATCTCTTCTACTCAGCCTTGTCACACCAATGCTGTCCTGATGGGGATTTCTGTGCACTGGCATTGACTCAGTGGGTCTAATGAGCTCCTTTGCATTGCCCTTGCACTCAGCAATTAATGTGTCCCTGCAATTTGTCTCTCCCCAGTTTAGTGTTTGGGGCTTTCTTGGTGAATTTGGGGTTTTTTGGAGGGAAATTTTTCAGGATGTGGTTCCTCTGTTTTCAAGAGAGTAGAAGTAGAATCACATCCTACCAAAAACGTGCAAGAAAGAGGGAACTGAGAGAGCATCTGCAGATCTGTAGGATTTCAACACACAAGATGCACTTTCTAAGAAAGCCATGATAGTTCCCACAAACAGCAGATAAGGATTGAAAGTAAAAGGAAAGAAAGTTACACGTGAGTGATTCCTCTGTGGGAAAAGGTTCTATGGTTTCTTTCTGGCCAAGCCACTTTTTGAGTGCTGTATGTAGGGATAGCTCAGGATGAGCGGAGTTCAGCACCAGGAACTCCTCCTGCTCAGCTGCTGAGCCCAGGCTGCACGAGCTCTGTCGAGGGTTGCTTTTCCCAGTGCCGCTGCCCAGGCTGCAGGGGCAGCCTGTGCTGGGGTTGACTGTGTGACCCAGGGACAGACACACACGTGTGCACAGAAAGGACACAGTCACGGCCACCTGCACCAGCTGCCACACAGCAGTGGCTGCTCTCAGCTGCCCCACAGCTGACACCACCAGCACTCCCACAGAATGGGATGGAAGACAGACAGCCCTGTCTCCTTCCTCCTCTGCAGCTCATCCTCATGGAAGCCCTCTCGTGAAGACCTGTACACCCTCACTCTCCACAGCCACAAGCACCTTCACAGGTGCTTCCAGCAGGACTGAGAGCCCTCAACCTGTCCAGTCTCATACCTGGCTCTGGACTCTCTGACCAGAGGACATTTTGGTGCCTCCGACTCCCTGGCTAGTGCAGCTTGGTGCTTGTAGCCAGCACCCCTCACACCACACACTGCTCTCACTGTGGTTCTGCAGTCGTGGGTGCCTTGAATCCCAGCACGAGTCTCCTGCTGGCCTGAAATCCCTGTCTGTATCACTGCTCCACCTCCTGGTTGCTCCATCTCAAACTTGGCTGGCAAATCACACCATTATAACTACTCTTGAACCAAAAATGTCTTTATCAAATAAAGTTAATGAAAGAAAAGCTGTCATGCTCCACATACCCTTACAAGCTTGTCTTCCCACGCTTTAAATATCACAAGTGGTAGAAGCCTGTGGAGCAAGATGTGTCTTAGTGGGACAGAGAGAGACACCTATTAGGTTGGTGGCTGGAGGAGGAGAGACACCAAGGCTCAGCAGAACAATCCATTGAGGTTTAGGCCTGTGCAGGATCCATGCCTCTTCAGTCTGGTCTTGCAGACCCCATGCCCTGCAGCAGCCTCTGTGACACGTGTCACTGACTCTGTTGTAGCTGAGGTGTTCATGCAAGTCCAGCCATGGCCTCCCTGCCAAAGTACCACACACTGCTCTGTGCCACGCAGTGCTCAAAGCCTGGGGAAGACACTCTTACACCCAGCATGACCACTCAGCGATCCAGGTCTCAGAGCTGTCTCCAACTTTTCCCCAGCTTCTATTTGTGATAGTGGTTGGGCTGCTGCAGGCAATTTCCTCTGAGTGGACATCATAGTGTCTTTCAACACAAATGTAAGCAGAAATTAAAAATCAGTCAAAGAAACAGCGTGTTACTTTTGTGCTGAGAATCCGTTTTTTGCGAAATGTAGATTTTAATGAGAATTTTAAGTGACAACATAAAACATGATGTGAAAATATAAACCAGAAATATTTTAAACTATTGACAAAGCAATGAGGGCTCAGAGCTGACTCTGGGAAGTGCTCTAGAGATGACTTTGTAATGTTGTCCAGAATGCCTGTGAGTTAATTTCAAAACCAGCAGTGAGGAAGCACCACCTCCAGTAGCACAATCCTGTAATGTAAGTTCCTACTGATAAGTGACCAAAGGTAGTTATTTAAAATGCAGAAATAGAGATGATTCTGCAATTTATTGTTAGTTTCATTTAATTCAGTAACTCATGAGATGATGTTTCTAGTGCTTGGAAGTTGGTCAGGAAGCCTAGAACAGAACAAGTCAGATCAAAGTGCCTGAAAGACAGTGACCAGAGACTGAATGGGCTGAGTCCTGGGGATGCACACTACAGATTTCCCAGCAGAAGAGTTTATGGGATGCTGTTTTCTGCAAAGCAGAGTTCCAGTAGGAGTCACTGAGAGCATAGTGTGGCACTTGGGAGAACCAATAACTTGATGTAGGAAATAATTTGTACCCATCTGGAGAAGAAAATAAAGGAGGATGGGGAAATAAGGAGAAAGAGTATCAGTGGTCCATGGAGAGTGATGGAAAAAACTGACCTAGGAAAAACATAAAAAGAAATATCATCTGAAACATTTAATTCAGCCTGAATTGGAAAAATGTTCGGAGTCATATTTAGCATAATAATTGCTGCATGACATGTTTGTTGAAAAGACACAGTGTCTAACCAGATTCAATTGTTTAATTCCAAAACTGTAAGTAAAAAGCACTACTTAAAATAAAAGAGTATTGAGTGCAAAATGAAAGTTTGCAAATATCTATGTTTCTTTTGCCATGTTTCTGCCTTAAAATTCTGACTTTGAAGCTGGTTTTACACCATGCCAGAAGGTCTCTATTTACATCCTTATTCTGGGTTCTACACTGTGATCTTCTGTGTGGTTTTGAGACAACAATACTGATGGCTTTGATTATCATCTACAATAGTACCATCTCCATCTATTACTATACATAAATATATGCGTGATTATATAAGTCACAGAATCAGAGAATGGTTTGGGCTGCAAGGGACCCTAAAGAACCCTTCCAGACAAGGGGCATCCACACATTCAGTGGGCTGAACACGAACCGGTTGTGCCCAGGTGGCCAAGAAGGCCAATGGCACCTGGCCTGTATCAGCAATGGTGTGGCCAGCAGGACCAGGGCAGGGATCATCCCCTTGTACTCAGCACTGGTGAGGCCACACCCGGAATCCTGTGTTCATTTGGGTCCCTCACTGCAAGACAGACACATTGAGGTGCTGGAGCATGTCCGGAGAAGGACAACAGAGCTGGTGAAGGGTCCGGAGGAAAGACCTGATGAGGAAGAGCTGAGGTAGCTGAGTGTGTTTATTTTAGAGAAAAGGATGCTCAGGGGGGACCTTATCACTCTCTACAACTGCAAGATAGGAGCATGTAGCCAGGTGGGTTGCTCTGTTCTGCAGTCAAACAGTGATGGGACAAGGGGAAGCACCCTCAACTAGTGTATGGAGAAGTTCAGGCTGGTGATTAAGAAGAACATCTTCACTGAAAGGGTAGTTAAATTTTGGGATGAGCAAACCAGGGAAGGGATGGAGTGACCATCCCTGAAAGTGTTCGAAACACAAGGAGAAGTGACATTTCCAATATGGATTAGTAAGCATGGTGGTATGCAGGCAAAGGTTGGACTTGATCATGGATGCCTTTTCCAAACTTAATGATTCCATAATCCTAGGGAGAGAAAGGATTTCCTTTTTAAAAAAAAGCTGGTGCTTTAGCACCATCTCTGTGATCTGGACATGCCCATAAAAAGACCATGGTCATTTCAAATACTTCCAAGGAAATAAAGAATACAAATTTCCATAAGCAGGAAACAACCACAGCCCCGGTGTCAAAATGTACTTTGGTATATTTCAATTACTGTGGCTGACCTGGCTTTTGGAGAGCTTCGGACACTTTTCATTCTGTCACCTGGGGTGTTGCACACGACTTCTGAGCAAGTATAAATGCAGGCAGGTGAGATGCCCTTCACAGACAGCAGCCCTGCACTGCAGGAATTGCCCTCAGCTCTCCCCAGCCCTGCAGCTGACATCAAGGTAAGAGGCACACACTGTGCGGGAGAACTGGAAGGATTCTGGGGCAGCTACTGTGAAGTAGAGGGAAGGGAAGGAGGCTTTAGTGTTGGGGTGAGAGTTGCAGCACAGACGTGAGGCTCTGCTGTCTGCATGTGCAGAAACTGAACCCATCTTTTGGGGCATGAGGAGATGGCTGCTACAGGACAAACCAACCCCAAAGGGGAGAGGGTGGAGGGGGCCAGTGACACACAGTTGGGAGGGGTGAATGTGAGAGTATTTTGCAAGTTGACCTTGCAGATGCACCTAAACCAAGGCACACAGCTAATTTAACCTGGGTACTTCTGAGCACACATCACATTTTATGTTTTCCCTCAAAACTGAAATTTCTGTGTCATGTCCTCCCTCCTTTCCAGCTGCTGCTATGTTTATCCTCTGCTAAAATGTTCTACTTTTCCTTTTGTCCACCACACTTCCCATCACTTTGTGTCTGCAGTATGAAGAAGGCTTCTTACAAGCATTGCTTGTTTTCTGTCTTCCTTTTGTGCAGGCTGTCATCCAGCTCCTATAGCAAGGCATCTGCACTCCAGAAGTCCTACTGAGATGGGAAAAATAATCATTTATGAGCATGCCAACTTCCAGGGTCTGTCCAGAGAATTCACCACTGACATTCCCAACCTAACAGCTGTGGGTTGGAATGATATTGTGTCGTCAGTGAAAGTCGGTGGCCAACCTTGGGTGGCTTATGAGCACGTTGAGTATGAGGGTCAGTTTCTGGTATTTGAGGAGGGAGAACATAGCTTTGTTGGTAAAGATATGAATGACAAGATCAGTTCTCTGCAACTGATCATTGAAGATCTGCACAATCCCCAGATCACTCTCTATCAGCATGTTGAATATAAAGGGAGGAGCAGAATAGTGAGAGAAACAACCAATCTGGCTGGGGGAGAAGATGATGACATTGTGTCTTCTCACAAAGTCCAGAGAGGTGTCTGGCTGCTGTGTGAAAACAGCGATGGAAGTGGACCTCCACACCTTGCCCAAGAACATGAAGACGTTCCCAATTACAAGACGATTGACTTCAATGACAAGCTTTCCTTCCTGCGTCCCCTGCGCCCTGGCCGTGACTCTTAGATTGCCGATACTGTGACCCCTCCTGAGGGACAATGCAGCCCCAGAAAGGAATCTGAGTCCTTGATCTCTGCCTCTGCTTATGGCCCTTCCTTTGCGATTTGCTTAACAAAGCCCTTGGGATAACTTGGCCTCTGCCATTGTCTGTAACCTCTTTTGGGTTGCAGCCAATAAAGGTGCTCTTGAAAGCAACAGATGGTCAGTTTTATGGAACTGTTCTGTGCAGATAAATATTGCCTTTCCACGGAGAGATGTCATTGTGTGTACAGAAAATGTGTCAAGCAGTCATTTTGAGGCTTTTTATTAATGGAGGTTCCCTGAAAGGATTTATCTCCTTCCAGTTTCACTGGTCAGTAACAGGGGGTTCAGGCTTGGCTCAACCACTGCTAAAGTCTTAGTGAGCATGTTGATTACTGCTGTGACCCCCGCCAAACACTCCCATGCAGAACGTTCCTAAATATCAGATGTTTGATTGCACCTCACATAATCGATTAGAGTGATGGATCATGCTGGAGACACAGTCCTCCACTGCCCAAATCACATAACCAAACAGCAAGTTCTCATAAATTTGAATTGACAGATTGATTGATCCCAGTGGAAACAACTGTCTCATGTTAAACCTGTAGTATCTTGGTAAGGGATGAGGGATGACAAGGTATTCCAGGATCTGTTTTGCCATGGGCAAGTTCCCCTGGAAGTGCACAGTCTCAGCCCTCCTCCATCACTGCCCAGTGACAGCTGCACGCCCTGAGCTGTGTATGGTGACAGCTGTCACATGGCAGCTCTGCACTGCAGTGTTCATCTCCTCTGTGCTGACCTCCTGTTTGCCCTGATTTCCTTGCACTGCTCCCTGGGCTGGTCACACAGGAGCTGCACTTGGCCTTTTGGACCCTCATGAGCTGCCCATGGTGCCAGGGCTGAAACTTGCCACGGTCCCTCTGCACAGTCCCTTCCGTCAGCATTATCAAACGCAGCCCTCAGCTCAGAGTCATCTGCAAACCTGCCCAGGGTGCACTTGACCCCAGTGCCTGGGCCACTGATGAGGACATGGAGCACTGCTGGTGCCAGGTGGGGACCCTTGAGGGACAGCCTGTGTTAGTGGTTTCCATTGATCCTGACAAGGCCATTCATGTGTGTGTGGCTAACAATTCCACATCTCAAACTACTTCCCGCATTTTTCACTCCTGTGCCCATATTTGTAGGCGCATGGAGGACAGGGGGGTGACTGGAGACAGCCAGGGCTGTTTCAGCAAAGCCTTCGCCTCCTGATCTGCAGGATCAGATTCGTTTGGGGATGAAAGACTGGGAGCAGCCCCGCTGTGAAGGGACTGGGGACAGTGCTGGATGGCAAACGGGACATGACCCAGCACTGTGAGCTGCAGCCTGGAAAGCCAGCTGTGTCCTGGGCTGCCAAAGAGTAGTCAGCAGGTCAGGGGAGAGGGTTCTTCCCTGTAATCCACTATGGTGAGCAGTCACTGGCACAGGTTGCCCAGAGAAGCTGTGGTTGACCCGTCCCTCAAAGCGTTCAAGGCCAGGCTGGATGGGGCTTTGAGCAACCTGGTCTAGTGGAAAGCGTCCCTGCTCATGGCAGGGGGTTGCAACTAGCTGGTGTTTAAGACTTCTCCCAGCCAAAATCATCCTGGGATTTGTGATTGTAGGATGTGCAAATTCAGCAATACAGTGAACCTTGCCTTGGTTTCAGGTCCTAGTCTCTCAGTTTCATATTCCTCTTTTTACATCTCTGTGACCTCTTTTGCAACACTTTTAAATTTTGAGTATCAGCACAATGAGTCCATCTAGCTCCGAGTACCAGCAAAATGCTGTGCTTTCCAAGGGTAACAGAGGAGGAAATTTGCCCTGTCCCTGTGTAGGGCTGTGGGGACAGAAGTCTCTGCTTAAGCTTCAGCATTTTTACAGCTGAGGCTGATTGGTTCATGCTTGTGGCATTAAAGGGCAGAAGAATAGTGTCTTTCTAGCTGCTTCTTAGGCATATAGTGGATAATGCCTGAATGTTGTGAAGCACAAAGGAAAAACACCACATATATGGAAGAAATTCAAGATTATGGATTTGTTTCATACAGTGGGAAAAAAAATTAAGATGCACAAACTGCTTTGTTTATGTAATTTACTCATTTCTGACACTATGACCTGAAGATTCTTGCAATATCTCACTTTAAAGTGTAATATGTAATCATTCAGTAAATCTTTTTTCTTTTCTTGGTAGTAGTAACTACCCTGAGATTGGTGCTTTGGGCTTATTTCTCCTTCTCATAAATGGAAGAAGGCCAAAGTAGCGAGTTACAATTAGCCTGGTAAAACTCAGGTAAAGACATTAGTTTTTCTTCAGGGTTATCAGAGTCTGGCTATCTTTGATTTCAGAAAAGTTTGCTATACTTATAAAAGACTATACCTACTCTTGCTGCAGTGTCTAAAGAAAGTGTAGGCAAAATTTAGTGAAGGAGGCAGGAAGAGAAGGAGGGACATGGACATTTCTGTCACTTGCATTTATTCTCTATAATTATTCCTTGTCTTTTTACTTACTCAATACAACCAGAAAGTAATCACTGACATTCAAATTTTAAAATAACCATAAAATTACCTGTTTGATCAGCTTGTTATGCATTGTCCAGCTGTCTCCTCTTCCCTGCCTTAGTTCTCTCATATGTTTTGCTTCATTTCCATGGCAGTTCTAAACCCTTCTGTCAAGATGAGTAAGGTCCTAGTGAAATCTTGAAGGAGTTGCTACGAGTACAAGATTTACCTGGAAACCTGGGAAAAGTCAAAAAAGCTTTTGAGTAGACAGGTAGGTAATTTCCCATATCTGGAGGAACGAAACACATGGCTTAGGGACCCCTATTCTTATGAAAGGAAGGCAAGAGAACTCCAGTAGGGAAGATAAATAAGGTAACATGCAATGCTTAATTCCAAACACCTGCGGCTGTCTTAATGTCTGTTCTCCTGGAGACGCAGTGGCTTGGCCATCTGCTTGCCCTAATTCTGATGCAGTAACACCCCATCAGCTGAGGACAGGGCTGTCTGTGTATCTGTCTGTGTATCTGTCTGTGTGTCTGTGTGTCTGTCTGTGTGTCTGTGGCTGCTATGCAGTGAGACTCGCTGTCTCTATCACCTCCCCGTGCCTTCCTGCAGCCTCTCTTCCCCTCTTCTCACACACCAGCACAGCCGAGGCCACTTTGGTTTGTTTGGATTTTTTTTAAATCAAAGACAGAATCTAAAATACAGTAATTTCACGACTATAAGGCACACCTTTTTGACTAAAATTTTCCCTGGAACCCGGAAGTGCGCCTTATAGTACAGTGTGCCTTATCTGATGTACAAAGTTGTGAAATTTGCCAAACTGGAAGTGTGAGCTGTGAGCCGTGGGGAGAGCCAACAGTGCCACAGCAGCCGGCTGGAGGCGGGCCCGGGGGCCGATGACTACCGGGAGAATGCGGGCCAGGGGGCCCGCGGTGCCCCCCCTTCCGCGTCCAGGCAGTTACGGGGGCCCATGGCTGCCGGGTTGAGGCGGGGCCTCAGCCAGCAACCGCGCGGGGGGAGCTGGGGGCGGAGCCTCGCTGCAAAAAAAAAGTGCGCCCTATAGTCCGGTGTGCCTTTTATGATCTACGAAGTTGCAAATTTTACCGACTCCCAGGGAGTGCGCCTTATAGTCCAGTGCGCCTTATGGTCGTGAAATTACTGTAAATGCAAAAGTGCCCTAGAGGTGCAAATGGTCCAAAACTCTAGCAAAGGATTTTTGTAAGATTTTCAGTAATAAGAGGATGAAGTAAAGGCAGAGAAGAACTTTGACCCTTCAGTGTAGGGGATTACATTTGAGAACAGAGCAGGTAAGACCTGCCACTGAGCTGGGAGGGAAGTCTGATGTTGAGGAAATGGAATTTATAAACATCCAAGAAGTAATCCCCAACTTATCGTACACATGACTCGATGATGGCACTTCTTCATTGGAATTGAACAAAGGATGAAATCAGGCAGAAAGTGACAAAGGTTTTTAAATCTTCCTTAGAATTACTGACAGAAAGCTTGATCCTGGAAGGGACCTCCCTAGTCCAAGGCCGCCTTCACAGCAGAGTTACCTCCAGACATGGCCGGGTTACACATGGCAATCTTCAAGAGATTTCTGAACAACTGCAAGGGTAGAGATTCCCCACAGTCTCTGGCCTTTCTGCCAGTTCTGAACAGTCCTTGGCATGAGTTTTTTATTCCTTATTTTATGTCTGAGTTTCCCTGTTGCCATTTAAGTCTCTTTCCAGATGTCTTTTTGTTGAGCCCCTCTGATAACAGCTAGCCTTGTCTTCTCCAGGCTGAATAGACCAGGCCCCTCAAACTCTCCTGGTTCATGGGGTGCTCCAGTGCCATTCAGTGGCCTGTGTGGGGCTCTCACCAATTTGTCCATATTTACCTTTTAATAGGGCATCTGAAACAGATGCAGTATTCCAGGTGTGACCTTCAATCAGAGGAGATGGGAATAAACTCTTCCCTTACCCTGCTCCTCCAATTCTCATGCTGTGCTGTATGCAACTGCCCTTCAACTTCTTATCCCCCAACAGAAAGGAGTCAAAAACAAGACAACAACTAAAATCAATTTCTCAGTGGTTGCATATACTAAATGTTGTCATGACTGAGGAAAGGAAAAACCTTTGCAGAAGTATTGACTAGAAAGCTACTCTTCAAAATGAGTCTAAAGAAGGAGATAGTTGGATTGAAAAGAACAAACCAGGAAAATCCTTTACTCACAGTCAACATGAAATTTGGAGTTGGGTGATCAAGACTCTTTTCTGCTTCCTTAGACCCTGCTCCAAGAGTTTAGATGTGTGACTCGAGTGAACTCCATGTGTTTCAAAGGGCAAGTGGGAGAAATAATTAGGAGAGCAATGATGGCTGAGCAAACTCAGTGTTGAGAGAGGCATATAACATCAATGAAACACCAGATCAGTCCTGCAATTTCACCTCCTAACACCATCTATTTGCAATCTTCTTATGCTTTTCTTGGATTGGTAGCAAACTTCTCTCCTAACTGGCATACCTAGAGTGAAATTTTGCTTGGAACTTCAATCACTGATGAGACAGGACAAAAAGTCAAGAAATGAGGCAGACCTGTTGGATCTCAAATGCTTCAACCAATTAATTCTTTAATGCAGTTAAATTAGTAATAAAGCTGCTGTATGCAAACAGAAATATGGCAACTTTTCTATTTGGAGGTAGCAGGGAAATTTGTTATGAACGGTTGAAGCTACTATTTTTTCTGACCCTTTCATTATACTTGAAAGGAGTTTCTTTTGCAGAAAGATTTTCTTTCCCTGATAGACAGTTTTCCAGGAATTCTGAAAGAGGGTATGGACCAGGAATGCAATTGAGGGCAGCACCTGTGATGTGTCCTAGATGTGATTCTTACTCTAAATGAGTCAGAAATCCAGAAGACATTGCAAGCAGGCAAGCAGGATGTATGTGTGTTGTGGGAGGGAGGTGCATGTGTGTTTTTCCTGAGAAGCCTTGAAGAAAGGGGGAGGGGAAGAGGGTGTTATTTTTGCAATGGACTAACCAATAAATCTGCTGTGAGCATGCACATCTGTAATGTGAGATAGTCAGCTGAGACCCTTTATTTAGGGCAAGATTCCTCAGGAACAATAGAGCTCAGGTAACATTAGGATTTGCCAGTCTTGATCCTTAAGTCATGAGCTTGAGAGATGCTGTGAGCCAGGAGGATTGTGGGATCCTAAGACAATTCTGGGTGAAAGGGACCTTTGGATGCCTTTTGGTCCAGTCTGCTGCTTAATAAAGTCAGAGACTGTGGGGAATTTCCACCCTTGCAGTTGTTCAGAAATCTCTTGAAGATGGCCATGTCTAACCCGGCCATGTCTGGAGGTAACTCTGCTGTGAAGGCGGCCTTGGACTAGGGAGGTCCCTTCCAGGATCAAGCTTTCTGTCAGTAATTCTAAGGAAGATTTAAGCCTTTGTCACTTTCTGCCTGATTTCATCATTTGTTCAATTCCAATTAAGAAGTGCCATCATCGAGTCATGTGTACAATAAGTTGGGGATTACTTCTTGGATATTTACAGGTCCCTCCCAGTTCAGTGGCAGGTCTTACCTGCTCTGTTCTCAAATGTAATCCCCTACACTGAAGGGTCAAAGTCCTTCTCCACCTTTACTGCATCCTCTTATTATTGAAAACTTACAAAAATCCCTTGCTAGAATTTTAGACCTGACACTTCATTCATTGTTTAGATTCTGTCTTTGATTTAAAAAAAAACAAACCAAAAAGAAATCTATGGAAATCAAATGAAAAGTTTCTGACACATTTCCATCCATATCTCTCCTTGAACCTTTTCTTTTCTGCTTTGTAGGATTGCACTCCTCTCTGGGGCAGGGGTAGTTGTGCCTTTGACGTTCCAAGTAGAGTGCATGGACTCCTATCAAAGTTTAGGCTGGAAGGTACCTCCAAGGTTTTCTGCATCAAACTGCTGCTCAAGGCAGGATGCAAAATGGAAGATATTGTTGCATGCTGGTTATGAAACCAGGGGAAAGAAAGCAGTGTGGAGCAGGAATGTTGCTTACTGTACTGCTGTGAAAATATTTCCTGCGAGGTGCTGAGGGAACAGGAGATGCTGGGAAAGTGGCCACAGCTGTGTTGGTGGGTGAGAAGAGGGGAAGAGAGGCTGCAGGAAGGCACGGGGAGCTGATAGAGGCAGCAAGTCTCACCACAGGTAACACAGCTTCAGCTGGACATGGCAGCCACACACACACAGACAGACAGACACACAGACAGAACTGTCCAAAGGGACCTTGCAGAGGAACCGTGGCAAGCTTCAGCCCTAGCATCATGGGCAGCTCATGAGGGTCCAAAAGGCCAAGTGCAGCTCCTGTGTGACCAGCCCAGGGAGCAGTGCAAGGAAATCAGGGCAAACAGGAGGTCAGCACAGAGGAGATGAACACTGCAGTGCAGAGCTGCCATGTGACAGCTGTCACCATACACAGCTCAGGGCGTGCAGCTGTCACTGGGCAGTGATGGAGGAGGGCTGAGACTGTGCACTTCCAGGGGAACTTCCCATAGCAAAACAGATCCTGGAATACCTTGTCATCCCTCATCCCTTACCAAGATACTAGAGGTTTAAAAATCAAGCTGGGTTTTACCATTAGGATTAAAGAACTGAAATTAGTGAAAGCATTCTGTTTATTATGTGATTTGGGCAGTAGGAGACTGTATCATCACTACAATCACTGCCTTGAGATACAACCAAGCATGTGATAGCTAGGCACCATCTAGAGGTGAGACTTTGGCCAGGATCAGCAGCAATCTACCGGCTCACCAAGACTTTTTGAGTCAAGCTTGAACCCACTGTTACTGACCAGTGATACTGTAAGGAGACACAATTCTCCAGGAGACATCCAGGAAAATATTTGCAAGTGACTGTCTGAAGCATTCTCTGGATACACACTGATATCTCACCATGAAAGAGCAATATTTATCAGTTCTAAAGATGCACAAAACAACTCACCGCTGATTGCAAAAGATTCTTTAATGGCACCAACACAAAACAGATTACAGAGAGTGGCAGAGGCCACAGCACCAATAGGGGCATTGCAAAGCAAATTACAAAGGAAGTGGTGCTGGTTCTGTTCTAACATTCTCTGCTTCACTTAGCAACTGGAACAACATGCAATGCTTCTACATTCCATAGCCCAGACTCTGGAATGCCACCTGAGGGTACATTAGGTATCACACATCTGTCATGCCTCCTAGCTTGGACACACTTTCCTATGATCAAGCATGACGATTCTTGCATTTGTGGGGTGGGAGAAGAGTGCAAGGCAGGATAGAGAAGTACAGATCTGCAGTGCAGCACAGCAGAGAGCTCTCACATTCAGTAGTCCTGGGACACTGGGGGAAAAGGTACCACAAGCAGAGGCGGAGCTCTAGGTCTCAAATTTCTTGCCGGGGCTGCATCTTTCCTCAGCGCTGCAGGATTTGCATTCTAACAGCCACAGCCAGGGCGCAGGGGACGCAGGAAGGAAAGCTTGTCATTGAAATCAACTGCCTTGTAATTTGGAAGGTGTTCGTGCTCTCGTGCAAGGTATTGAATTCCACTTCCATCGCTGTTTTCACACAGCAGCCAGACACCTTTCTGGACTTTGTGAGAAGAGATCATGTCATTGTAGTGTCCTGCAGCCAGGTTGGTTGTTTGTCTTATTACTCTGCTCTTCCCTTGATAATTGACGTGTTCGTAGAGAGTGATCTGGGGATTGTGCAGATCTTCAGTGATCACCTGCAGAGAACTGATCTTGTCATTCATATCTTTACCAACAAAGCTATGTTCTCCCTCCTCAAATACCAGGAATCGGCCTTGGTAGTTCTGATGCTCATAAACCACCCAAGGCCGGCCAACGACTTTCACTGACGAGACAACATCATTCCAATCTGCATCTTTTAGATCGGAAATGTTAGTGGTGAATTCTTTGGACAGACCCTGGAAGTTGGCATGCTCATAAATGATGATTTTTCCCATCTCAGTAGAACTTCTGGAGTGCAGATGCCTTGCTATAGGAGCTGGATGACAGCCTGCACAAAAGGAAGACAGAAAACAAGCAATGCTTGTAAGAAGCCTTCTTCATACTGCAGACACAAAGTGATGGGAAGTGTGGTGGACAAAAGGAAAAGTAGAACTTTTTTAGCAGAGGATAAACATAGCAGCAGCTGGAAAGGAGGGAGGACATGACACAGAAATTTCAGTTTTGAGGGAAAACATAAAATGTGATGTGTGCTCAGAAGTACCCAGGTTAAATTAGCTGTGTGCCTTGGTTTAGGTGCATCCACAAGGTCAACTTGCAAAATACTCTCAAATTCACCCCTCCCAATTGTGTGTCACTGGCCCCCTCCACCCTCTCCCCTTTGGGGTTGGTTTGTCCTGTAGCAGCCATCTCCTCATGCTCCAAAAGATGGGTTCAGTCTCTGCACATGCAGACAGCAGAGCCTCACGTCTGTGCTGCAGCTCTCACCCCAACACTAAAGCCTCCTTCCCTTCCCTCTATTTCACAGTAGCTGCCCCAGAAACCCTTCCAGTTCTCCCGTGCAGTGTTTGCCTCTTACCTTGATGTCAGCTGCAGGGCTGGGGAGAGCTGAGGGCAATTCCTGCAGTGCAGGGCTGCTGACTGTGAAGGGTTTCTCACCTGCCTGCATTTATACTTGCTCAGAAGTGAAAGTGCAAATCACCTAGTTCCAAAGAACTGGGAATGGCTGATATCATGCTCAGGGATCAAAATCATTAAATATCATATCTTGGTTTTGATGTCGTATAACCAGACATCTCATTGCTTTGGTTCAAAAGTCCATTGCAGTGTGAGTGACCTGATAAGCTTAGAACTTCATGTTTGTCCTTCTTCAGAAGGTGTCAGAACTTGGAATTCCCAGTAACTGGAACACATTATCTGGAACAACCCCTGCTCCTTTGGGCACTCATCATCAGACCTGTGGTCCAGATCCTTCAGCAGCTCATTTCCCCTCTCTGGACTCACTTCAGCCACTCCATGTCCGTCTTGCAGGAGAGGCCCAGAACTGGACACAGGACTTGAGGTTTGGCCTCAGCAGTGTCATATACGGGGGGACAGTCACTGCCCTGATCCTGCAATCTCTGCCCTGGTCATGCTGGCCACACTATTGCTGATACAAGCCAGGTGTCATTGACCTTCCTGGCCACGTGGGCACAGCTGGCCGTGCTCAGCTGCTATCTGCCATGCGTGGGGTTTTTGTGTCAGCAGGGCAGGACTCGGCCCTCGGCCTTGTTGAACTTCATGTTATTAGCCTCAGCCCATGGATCCCTTTGCAGAGCCTTTTTACCCTCCAGCATACAGCACTCACACCCAAGCTGGTGCTGCCTACAAACTGACTAGGGGGGAGATCCAAGAATGGGGCACCCACATCTTCTCTAGACAACCTTTTGCAGTGTCTCACCACCCTAACCTAAACCTACCCTCTTTCAGCTTGAAAGGCCATAGTAAAAGTCTCTCTCTCTCTGCCTTTCTTCTAAGCCCCTTTACATTTTGAAACACTGCAATGAGGTATCCCAGAAGCACTGCTTTCTCTAGGCTGAACAACTCCAAATATCTCTGCCTTTCTTTGTAGGAGGTTCTCCAGCCCTCTGATCATTTTCACGGCCCACCTCTAGACCTGCTAGAACAGGTCTGTGTCTCTCTTGTTCAGGAAACCCCACAATTACATGCAATACTCCAGGTAGAGTCTCACACAGCAGATTGGAAGGGAAGAATCATCTCCCTCATCCTGCAAGGTACACTTTATGCATCTCAGGATACAGCTGGCTTTCTAGGTGGCAAGCGCCAGGTCATGTCCAGTTTTTCATCCACCAGTGTTGTCAGCTCTTTCTCCACAGGGCTGCCCTCTGCCCATTCATTCCTCAGCCTACTTCACTGCTCCTGGTGATTGCTCTGACCTCCAGTGCCAAGGTCCTGCACTCAGCCTTGTTGAAATTTGTGGGATTCACATCAGGCCACTTCTCAAGCTTCTTGAGGTCTTCCTTCCTTCCTTCCTTCCTTCCTTCCTTCCTTCCTTCCTTCCTTCCTTCCTTCCTTCCTTCCTTCCTTCCTTCCTTCCTTCCTTCCTTCCTTCCTTCCTTCCTTCCTTCCTTCCTTCCTTCCTTCCTTCCTTCCTTCCCTCCTTCCTTCCCTCCTTCCTTCCCTCCTTCCTTCCTTCCTTCCTTCCTTCCTTCCTTCTGTAATATATGTTGTTATAATTCGTGTTTATATAAAAAGGTTGTATGAAATAAAATAAAAAGAACCTCTTAAACACCAAGCACCCGGGGCCATAGACAACAGCCGTAATTAGTATATCAACAGACCTAGCCCAGGGATCTCCACAATGGACGGGAAAAGATCATCGATAAAATACCTGCGAAGTACCAATCACCTCCGATGGTTCCCATAAGCGAGAAGACAGCACTTCATTACACATCAATATGGAGCAGACACAGCCTTCATCAGCATGCAGGAAGGTTCTTTGTACAGAGCAGCACCAGAAAAAGGATTTAATCTAAATATGAGAATCTGCAGCAGAAACAAAGAAAACTCTTGCCTCAGGCCAGAAAAAACTGTATAAAGCTGGACTCTCTGAGATGGCAGTGTGTGAACACAGAGGGGTCTGATGCAATAGAGGTCAGATCAGCGTGTGTGTCCACCCAGTGCCGACCCCGGGCTCAGCGCTGTCATGTTTTCGCTTGTGGCTTCCCAAGACCGTATTTTCGGTCACAAAAATAAAAATTGCTGTTTTGCTATTTAATTCAATTTGATCTGGTTATTATCTATAACAATCTGATGACCCCAACGTGATCCTGATTTGGGGTTCGGGTGGGACCCGCTTTCCGTCCAGGAGGCACCTCGCTGATTTCAGCGACCTGTCGGGATCAGGAAACTCCCCAGAACCAGTCAGGAACCCGAACTAAAACCAGAAGCCACAAACGAAAAGGGGGGAAAAGGGCCCAGAGCTCTCGGATAACCGCGGCAACTTTTCACTCATAAAACTCGACGTGCACAAAGAATCCATGCAGGAAAAGGAAGTATAAGTATTGCGTGGTTGAGTGAGGTGTGACTGAGCACGTGAGTGAGAGGTGATTTGATCACGAAGCGATAGTGGACCCCGAAATCGCAGTTCTACCATCCTGCGAGGGACGTGGTCGGTTGAGGGGGAAGCGAACGTTTCGTGTAAAAACTCTTTCTCGCGTGTCAAGCCTAAAACTAAGGGTGGTTTGGGGGTCGGTCACGGGGGGATCGAGAGGGAGGTACGTTTCCTAGGATTTGAAAAACTGGTAAACCTCTCGGTCCAGGGGCTAGTTCAAGCCCAGGAAAAGAGAGCTCGTCTCCTTTCGAAAAGCTCCACAGAACGTTTCTCTGTGTGAGGTGAGTAGATTAGAAAAATTGAAATAAATAAAGTTTAAACTGCAGTTGAATACTTCTCAGATTTGGAAGGTCCCGGCGTGAAACACGGTAAGAAGGTATACTACGGTAAAAGAAATGGGACAGAAAAAGAGCAAACCCCGGGGAAAAACCACGGAGAAACTGAAAAAAAAAAAAAAAAAAAATAGTAAGTTGCCCGAAATAACAAGGGACAGCCCGCTGGGTTGGATGATAGAACACTGGGAGGGGAGTCCCGATAAGAAAAATAAGTCTGAAGAAAAATTAATCCATTATTGCATAAAGATTTAGAGAACAGAGAGAGCAGCTGCGGGTTCCCTGTGTCCTCCACTTCCAGAGCGAGTGCGGGCGGGCAGTAAAGGCGATCGGGAGCGTGTATCGCCAGCAGCAGGGGGGGCGAGTGGTGTCTGTGTGTTACGGCAGAGCGTGCAAAGATATGAGTGAAAAAAATAAGCAGCCAGACCGAGCGCGGAGGTGCGGGTCTGGGAGCGTGGCCTGTGGGGGCTGGGCGAGGCTGAAAGGCCCCGGGGACTCAGCGTCCGAGCAGGAGCGGCCTGACCGCTGGTCCCTGCGAGGCTGCGGGATGCCCTGGCCCTGTGCTGCTGCCCGTGTTGCTGCCCGGGACGTGCCGCTGGGAGCACTGGTGGGGGAGGAGCGGTGTTTAAACTGTAACAGGACGGAGACTGGCCCTCGGATACCGTGTGTGATAGAGAGAGAACAAGGGTAGAGAAATATCTGAGAAATGCAAATTGTATGTAGAAAAATTAAACTTCTGTTTTCTTGTGAATTCTACTAGAAAATGAGAGTAATACAGAAAAAGCCGTGAAAGTTTGCTGAATGTATGAAATGAGTTTGGAAAGCGTGAGTTTCTGATTGTGTTTGTAATTTACTGGGAAAGTATTTAACGGAACACTGAAGACTGTGGTGAGGAGGTGGAGGAAAGGGGGAAGAGAAAGATTCCTTTGTTCCAGGTTGGGATTTTGAGTGCTTGGGAGAGCGGTTGAGGCAATCTGGGGAGATGATGTGGAGTTCGCGCTTCTCATGTGTACTGTTCTCTGTGAATCAATCCTGCTCCCCGGCACGCGTAAAGAGAAATGCCTGAAAAAACAGAGAAAGAGACCTGGCCCGTCCCAGGAATGTGTGCTGGTGCTTTAGTTGTTGCTAGAAGATGCTCAGGGACAGCGCTGAAGTGATTTAAGGTTGTGAGCAGAGCAGCTGGAAAGGGTGTTACTGTTTTATTTTGCTCCTCTCAGAAAAACTCAGCCCCTTTTGAGGAGAGGGGCGTCCTCACGGATGGTGCTCGGAAATGTCCTGGTATTTAAAGTGAAAACTGATAGTGCTGCTCCACTGTGGCCAAGTGTGGAGATGAAACCTCATTCCTAGGTGCTGTGTGAGTGCAGGGTCCCAGCTCCAACGGCTCTTCCCAGCCCTCTGGAGCTGTGTGTGCAATGCTGGTAGTGACACTAGTGTCCCTGTACTCCCCAGGACTGTCACGGCCAGTGGAACACTTGGATTTCTAATATGGTCTAGTTGAATTAACCTTGTTCATTAACAAAAGCTGAATTAAGATGTTCTTAGGAGTGTTTCACATGTGTAGATATTCCTAAAACAATGAAGTTGCAGTTGTTTTTGATATGTGTGAAAAGGGTGTAGAAAAGAGTATTCTGCTCTGTATCTACCTTCTTCCCACCATCCTGAAGGAATTTCATCTTAAATCCAGAACTGTCTGGATGTGATGTGTGGCAGGTGCAAAGCAAGTTGTAGAGCTAAAGTTTTTGCAGGAGCTGTTGGTGTGTGAATTTTCCCTTCTCAAAAACCTGTGCTTTGGTTTTTCCTTTTCTTTAACCTGTTTAAGTTAAGAAGAGATGTATATTTTAGTAAAGTAAGATGGCCCAGGAAAAGATCTGGGGGGCAGAAGTCAGAAATAGGATGTTTGGGCCTGGGAGAGGATGTAGTGTCTGTGTAAAAGTAGAGAAGTTTCATCGAGATATGCAAACATAGATGGGAAAACAAGAAAAGTAATTAAATCAAGACCCTTAAATGCGAGTTAGTCAGCTCAGGCATGTGAATTGTATGCAGTTTTACGAGCATTAAAAGGATTAAAAGGAAAGAGAAGAACAATATTTACAGATTCAAAATATGCCTTTGGGGTAGTTCATACTTTTGGGAAAATTTGGGAAGAAAGAGGACTAATAAATAATCGGGGATGGGGACTGGTCCATAGAGAAATAATAAAAGAAATCCTAGAGGCTGTCCGAGAGCCAGAAGCAATCGCGGTCGTGCATGTGAAGGGACATCAAACAGGAATACAATTTCAAATTTGAAGAAACAATTTAGCAGATAAGGAAGCAAAAAGTGCAGCACTACTAACGGTAAGTACCCCAGAATTCGGGACTCGGGATATCCCCCTTGTCCCTCCCAAAAAGAGATTGAAGAATACAAAAAGATAGGAGGTATATTAAAAGAAAGTAAGTGAAAATTACCAGATGGGAGGGAATTAATATCTAAGGATTATACCAGAAAAATTCTAAAAAGACTACATTTGCAAACACATTGGGGATCACAGGCTCTGGCAGAACAATTCCTGAGATTCTTCGGGTGTAAGGACATTTATGAATTAGCTAAACAGGAAGTGCAGGGGTGCCTGATATGCAAAAAGGTTAACAAAGCCAGGACACGATAGGTAATTTGGGGTAGTCGCCCTATGGCCTATCGTCCATTTGAAAGAATCCAAGTGGATTTCACTGAATTACCAAAGGTTGGGAGGTATAAATTCTTGCTAGTACTAGTAGACAAATTAACTCATTGGGTAGAAGCTTACCCAAGCTCGAGGGCTACAGCCCAGACAGTATCTAAATTTCTTCTGGAAGAAATCATCCCCCGGTATGGTATAATCAACTATATAGACTCAGACCAAGGAACACTTTTTACCTCAAAGGTTATTAAACAACTGGCTGAAGCCCTAGGAATTCGGTGGGAATACAATACCCCGTGGCATCCCCAGAATTCTAGACAAGTTGAAACAGAGAATTGTCACACAAAATGCTCCTTTGGGGTTCGCCATACAAAAAATACAGCCAAAAAAAACAAAACAAAACAAAAAAACCCAAACAAACAAAAAAACCCAAAACAAAACAAAACAAAACAAAACAAATCCTCATTAAAACCTGGAAAGAAGTTTCTCTCTCTCTTCTCTGGGAAGGTTTTTTTTTGTCCTTTTAACCACAGACACAGCAGTCCGGACAGCAAAAAAAGGTTGGACACTCGCCTCCAGAGTGAAAAGATAAAGACAATCAAAGAAACACCCAAGTGGAAAGTGGCTTCCTCCCCTGGAGACCTCAAGATAAAGCTGCGCCGAACAAGCCAATGAACAACCTAGACCAAATACAGTGTATAGCTTCCGGGTGCAGGTGTTTCCTTTTGTTCATTTCAGGTGCCAGATCTGTCGTGGGGTTTGGGTTACACATTGTGTACGGGGGGTCCAACCTAGAGAACTCTGTACTAAGTGTTTTGAAAAAGAGTTGTCTCTGACTGACCGAATTCTAGTGCTCGCCACTGAATTGAATATCGTTGAACTAGATTCTGTAGAGCGGTACTCTTATACCAACACGGGATTAGTGGGAAACTAAATTGCAGAACTGAAATTTTAAGAGTGCCGGAGAACAAATAAAGTACCTTGTTAGACGGACATGATAAAATTATCAAGGTGGGATGTCTTTAAGAGGCAATATGCAGCTCAGACATTGCGTTGGTCCCCTGAAGAATGCCTCTGCTGCCAAGAAGATGGTTTCCCTCACCGCTAGCAGCAAACCAGTGGGCATAGGCAGAGGCAGAGAGGTACACCTGTGGGGAATCCTGGTGAGCCTGAGCCTAGTCATGTTCCCACCGATTAACGCATACCCAAGGAACTCTGCAAGCCCTGCAGCACAAAGCCGTAACAATGAGTGTGGGGGATGCCCATTAATCAGCACCCCAACTCGCTCTGTCCTGGCCAACTGCACCGTAAAGGAAAGGTGGAGTACTGTACCTTTAACAGCACTCAGTATGTGAAGTGTAAACGGGGAAAGAAAATGATATGCTATGATCTCAAGGCAAGACATGGGAAAGGGCAGTCAGAGACATTTGCTCACAATATCCAGAAGAGAAATGCCAATCAAACACCTCTTCCCACTTGTGGACAATGCAGTCGCTCAGGGTGGGTAAGGGGAAAACAAAAGTCAGTAGTTGTGGCTTATTTTCAAGTGAATGAATTATGCTATGACAATACCCAATTAGCTATGTGTGTCATGGAAGACAAAACATATTGGGTGGGCAAAAAATCTTAAATTTGAGAATAGATTGATCTCGAATGGTAAACCAATCATCATCGACCTACTTGAAAAAAATGAATTTTTTTCAAAAAATGAATTGTGCCCAATTCAATAACACTTTTTGTTTCTCCAGAAACAAGGAAAACATAGATCCTAAAAGCAAAATAGAACAAATAACCTTAGAACAAAATGTTGTATTGAAATTAATTATGGAGAAACTATAAGACATCTTGCTACAAAAATAAAAAGGGTGGCACATGTCCCTGTCCAAAAGTGGAATTCCATTCTCCAGGCATCTTAGTAGAAACAGTTATTCTCGGGAGCATGGTGGAAAAAAATTGTGTTCTTTATCCTGTGATCAGTAGCTAAAGTCATCTTCCTACCATGCTTGATACCTTGTTTCACCAGATTAATACACTCAGTAGTGCAGAGCATGCAAATAGCCGCTATGCCCATGGACCCAGAACTTGCATCTGGGAGAGCGAATGGCAAGGCATCCAAATTGCTAAAATTGGGAGAATGGGAGGTGGATACTAGTGCAGTAGAGGCACTTGCAAAATTTGAAGAGCAAATGGAGAAAAATAAATGCCCTTACATAGATTATCGAAAAGAGTCAATGAAGGAATGGGATAGCAGTGACGAATCTGAAGAAAACTGAGAGGGGAACACAAATTAATTTGGTTATATAGAAGGGGAGGGATTGTAATATATGTTGTTTTAATTCGTGTTTATATAAAAAGGTTGTATGAAATAAAATAAAAAGAACCTCTTAAACACCAAGCACCCGGGGCCATAGACAACAGCCGTAATTAGTATATCAACAGACCTAGCCCAGCGATCTCCACAATGGACGGGAAAAGATCATCGATAAAATACCTGCGAAGTACCAATCACCTCCGATGGTTCCTATAAGCGAGAAGATAGCACTTCATTACACATCAATATGGAGCAGACACAGCCTTCATCAGCATGCAGGAAGGTTCTTCGTACAGAGCAGCACCAGAAAAAGGATTTAATCTAAATATGAGAATCTGTAGCAGAAACAAAGAAAACTCTTGCCTCAGGCCAGAAAAAACTGTATAAAGCTGGACTCTCTGAGATGGCAGTGTGTGAACACAGGGGGGTCTGATGCAATAGAGGTCAGATCAGCGTGTGTGTCCACCCAGTGCCAACCCCGGGCTCGGCGCTGTCGTGTTTTCGCTTGTGGCTTTCCAAGACTGTATTTTCGGTCGCAAAAATAAAAATTGCTGTTTTGCTATTTAATTCGACTTGATCTGGTTATTATCTATAACACTTCCTTCCTTCCTTCCTTCCTTCCTTCCTTCCTTCCTTCCTTCCTTCCTTCCTTCCTTCCTTCCTTCCTTCCTTCCTTCCTTCCTTCCTTCCTTCCTTCCTTCCTTCCTTCCTTCCTTCCTTCCTTCCTTCCTTCCCTCCTTCCTTCCTTCCTTCCTTCACACCACTGAGCTTGGTGTCATCTGCAGACTTGCTGAGGGTGCACCTGAACCCACATCTATGACAGCAAGGAAGATATTTAACAGCACTGGTGGTAGCACTGACCCTTGGGGGTCACCATTTGTTCACAGTTTCCATTGATCCTGATAAAGTTTATCATGTACTCACTGAGGCATGACAGCACAGGCATTTAGATGCTAGCAGCATGGCACTACTGCTCAAATAGATGGTACTTCTTCAAGGGAGAAGAGATCTAGAAAGATTTCTTATCTTTTATCAGAGTATTCACCTATTCAGCCATTTACTTGCTTGGTTCGGGTGACTCAGCAAGGAGATAGGTTAACAATTAAGTAACTCAAACTGCTTCCTGCTCGTTATCTCTTTCGGCATTTGTATTTGTAGGCACATGAAAGGCCGGGAAGTGATTTGAGATAGCCAGCATAGTTTCAGCAAAGTAAAGTCCAGTCCAAATAACCTACCGGACTTGTACAATGGAGTGACTACCTCAGTGGAAAAGGGAAAGGCTACAGATACCTTCTACCTGGATTTCTGCAAGGCCTTTGACATAGTCCCCCACAACTTCCTTCTTTCTAAATTGAAAACATAGTTTTGATGTGGAGACTGTTCAGTGGACTGTGCTTTGGGACCATGTATATGACAAAAACAAGTTTACTCCAAGGACAGGAATTCCTTACAGGAACAACCAGCTGCACACATTTCACTGTGTCACATTTATTTTCCTGATGACCTCTACAGATCTCTGAAGGAAAGTCTCTCCTTACTGCTTTTGTCATCAAAATGCTTTACATTTTTTGAGATTTGCAAGGATAGAGAATACCATTTAAGCTTTGCCATAGTATTGCTCTTAATACAGAGTCAATAAGGCACTACCAAGAAAACACAGCAGTGTAAGGGGGAGGAATACTCTGACAAAGAAAACCAAGAAAAATTTAAAGGAAGCATCAATAACTGAATTTAAAGTGGGGCAGTTCAGTTGTGGAGTAAAGGGAAGATGTGTTTGAAGATATACATGGGAAAAAAAAATAACTTGCTTAAGCCCTGCTTCCCACGATGGTTTTTCCATTAAGTGTTGGATATATTAAAAAATGCCGTAAATTCATGCAGTGGGAATTCCAGTACCAGGTGAAATGAGTAGGGAAGAAAGCCATAGTAAGAACTTGCTAGTTTGCAAACAGTAAGTTTGAGAATTCTGTACTTGGAAAAGAGATTGAGTTTCCCCAAGTGAATGTTAAATCATCTTGCAAAAAAAAAAAAAGTGCAGCAGAATATCCTGCCTCCTGGGTTCCCTGCACTCCTCTGATGGTGGGCTGCATTCAAAAAACTGGTCCAAAGGAGCTGCACCAGAGCCCTGAAACACGGAAACAAAGGCATCATTAAGGAATAATGTAAGTGGTTAATGTGTAACATCACCTTTTCCTGGGCGTACAAGACCTGGCTTTAAGCCCCCATTTTATAGTCTATGTTTACCCAAACATTCCTGAACCTGTTCTGAGGATGTTTCTGATCAAGCCAAGAAATTTGAGTCTGTGTGCATATCACCTCTCTGTTACACCCATAGTGTCTAAGTCTGTTGGACTGTTTCTCATCTAGACATCTCATTTTGGAATACCACTAGTTACAAGCCTTCCTTATGCAGCATTCTCTTCAAATGTCCATTTGGACTGTGGATTAATAGTCCCCTCTGTGAAGGTTTTTTGCTGACTGTTGATTTTACAAACAGTCGTTTTACTCTTTTTAATATTGTGTGGGTATTGCAGGGTTTGGGACCTCCAGATACAGTTTATCAGTGGGTTAGCAGGCAGACTGAAGTGCTGATGCTTTAGTCCTTACTGGGCAAGAATATTGCACAGTATGCTTTTATAGGGATAAATATCACATGAGAAATGCAGTAAGGAATGCCACAGTTGGTGAGGTATCCTTCTGAGAGGCCTCCTAAAATCTGCCGTGAAGGGGAGGGTGAGGGTGACCAGAGACCATGATTCCAAGGGGTCTGCTATCTGAGCAGTGCAGAAATTGCCAGCTGGTCTGCACTGCACTGCACCCCAAGGGCAACTAGACCACCTCCTCACAACCCCCAAAGTGAAGAAAATCCCCTCTGTGGTGGCCAGGAGACTCAAAGCCAGACAGGAATGTCAACTGATTAAAATCAGAGTAACAGCAGCTTTGGGAGGTAATGTAATATTTTCTTTGCCCAAAAGAAACAAAAGGAAAACTCAGAGATATCTGCTTCAGAGACCTCCTGGCTGTAAGGAACTTCTCCTTTACATACGCCAAGAAAATAAGAGAATACCTTCTTTCCTCTCTAAGAAATGGTGATTTTAAAAAAGAAAATATTGTTAGGTGGATTTCCTAGGAAATATAATTAGAGATGTACAAAATAACCTCTCTCCTATTAACAGTGCCTATGTAACATCAGTTATCATGCTGAGATTCTGAAAGGGATCTCTCAGACATGATCAAGGCACTTCAATAAGATTTCCAAAATAATTTCTTCCACAAGCTGTTTTGGGTAGAAGGTGACATTTGCCAGTTGACTTGCCACCATAAAACACGTGTTCTAGAGTAGGGAAAATGACAGATGTTCTTGGAATTTAATTTGGAAATCCCACTGTGGTGAACTGAGCAAGGAAAACTGAAACTGGTTGCAAAGCACTAAGAAGTGCCCCAAAACACATGGATTCTGAGCTATGCCCATTGTATCTGCCCACCTGAACCAAGCAGAGGAGTACAAGTGGCTGACATGTCAGCACAGTCTGCAGTGTTTATTCCCAAGTGAGACAAAACCCAGCAGTTGATAGCACAGCATGTTCTGGGCTTCATATGTGGCTTGTGCAGATTTTCTGCAATCTGCTGCAGAGAACTGATACTATCCTTCATCTTTCACCAACAAAGCTGTGTTCTCCCTCCTCAAGCACCTCAAGAGTAACTGGTCTGTATAGTTTGGGTGACTGACATATCAGGGCTTCTGCAAGAACACTGGGCAGGAAATAAAGACTAAGTAGAGTATAACTCCCACTCCCCACCAATAAACAAGAAAGAAGAACTGGTGGATGTGAAGGCTCGGGTGCTCAGTGTGTTCCTTGCCCCAGTCTTCACTGAAAGTCAGGTTTCCCATGTCTCTGGAGTCGCTGAAGCTGCAGGTAGTGACTGGGCAAGCGAAGTTCCTCCCACTATAGGTGAAGAGCAGATTTGAGACCACTTGACGAAGCTGAACAGACACAAGTTCATGGGACTGGATAACATGCATCCCAGGGTCTTGAGAGACCTGGCTGATGTTATTGCCAAGCCACCCTCCATCATATTTGAGAAGTCACAGCCTTCAAGTGAAATCCTTGATGAATGGAAGAATGGAAACATCCCTCTAATTTTTAAAAAGGGGAGAAAGGAAGATTTGGGGGATGACAGACCAGTGAGCCTCACCTCTATGCCTGTGAAGATCATGGAGCACATCCCCATGGAAGCAATTCTAAGGCATACACAAGACAAGACGATCCAAGACAGCCAGTATGGCTTTCCTAAGGGCAGATTATGCCTAACCAATCTGGTGGCTCTCTGTGATGGAGGGGCTGCAGCCAGCCAAGGGGGAAAGGGGAACAACAAGGGGACAACCAACATCACTCACATACCTTGACTTCCTTAAAAATTTTGACACGGTCCCATGTGGCATCCTCATCTCCAAACTGAGATACATGGGTTTGAAGGGTGGACTATTTGGGAAATAGCCACACAGCCAGAGAGTTGTGGTTAGTGGTTCTATATCTAGAAGGTATCCCTCAGGGCTCTGTTCTGGAGAGGGAACAGTGCATTTTAAGACCTTTATCAATAACACCTTCAGCAAGTTTGCAGATGACACAAAGTTGAGGGGTGCAGCTGACACAACAGAAGGATGGGATTCCATCCAGAGGGACCTGGACAACTTGAGAAGTTATTCCATACTTACCTCATTAAGTTCAACAAGCCCAAGTGCAGGGTGCTGCACCTGGGTCAGGGCAATCCCAAAATGAGCACAGACTGGGAGATGGTCATGGGGTAGGAGCACCTCTCCTATGAACACAGGCTGAGAAATCTGGGGTAGCTCATCCCAGAGAAGAGAAGGCTCCAGAGAGACCTCATTGCTGCCTTCCAGCTCTTGAAGGGGTTTACAGGAAAGAGAAAAAGCAGGTTTTTAAGAGGACAACGAGTAATAGGATGAGGATGGAATGGTTTTGAATTAATTACAAAACTCTACAGTCTGGTTGCAATGTTTCTGACCAGTGAAACTGGAAGGAGATAAAATTTTACAGGAGAGATCCATGAACAATGTTTGCAAGTGACTGCATAAAACATTCTCTGGATACACAGAGACATCTTTCCATGAGAGCAAAATGTTTACCTACCCTGAAGAATGCATAAAATAAACCCAATGCTGATTGCAAAAGATTCTTTATTAGCACCAACACAAAATGGATTACAGACAATGGCAGAGGCAATTTGTGAGGCAGAAGGGGTCTCATATTTGGTGGCCCTGGGACACTGGGGGAAAAGGCAACACAAGCAGAGGTAGAGACCTAGGTCTCAAATTTCTTGCCAGGGCTGCATCTTTCCTCAGCGCTGCAGGATTTGCATTCTAACAGCCACAGCCAAAGCCAGGGCGAAGGGGACGCAGGAAGGAAAGCTTGTCATTGAACTTGATTGCCTTGTAATTTGGAAGGTGTTCGTGCTCTCGTGCAAGGTATTGAAATCCGCTTCCATCACTGTTTTCACACAGCAGCCAGACACCTTTCTGGACTTTGTGAGAAGATGTGCTGTCATTGTCATGTCCCCTAGCCAGATTGGTTGCTTCTCTTATTACTCTGCTCTTCCCTTGATAATCAGCATGTTCATAGAGAGTGATCTGGGGGTGGTGCAGATCTTCAGTGATCACCTGCAGGGAACTGATCTTGTCATTCATCTTCTTACCAATAAAGTCATGATCTCCCTCCTCAAATACCAGTAACTGTCCTTTATAGTCTGCATGCTGATAAGCCACCCAAGGCTGGCCAATTACTCTCACTGAAGAGATACAATCATTCCAATCTGCATCTTTTAGGTTGGCAATGTTGGTGTGGAATTCTTTGGACATACCCTGGAAGTTGGCATGCTCATAAACGATGATTTTTCCCATCTCAGCAGGGCTTCTGGGGTTTGGATTTTCTGCTGTAGGAGTTGGGTGGCAGCCTAAAGAAAATGAAAACAGAAAACAAGCAATGCTTGTAAGAAGCCTTTACACGCCAGACATGAAATGCTGGAAACCAGTGGGGACAAAAGGTAAAAAGGACATGTAAAACAATTTTAGCAGAAGATAAAAATAGCAGCAGCTGTGAAAGAGTGAGGACATGACACAGAATTTCAATTTGGAGGAAAAAAGTAAAATAAGATTTGTACACCACAACAGTCCTGTTTCATTTAGTATGTATACATGTGAGCATGGGATACCTGAGCATTTTGTTTAATATCTTATTGGTATACCCTACATAATAACAAACTGAAATATACCACTAGTGCTAAATCTTTGTGTTGATAATGAATGCTGTGGTTGAGAAATATTTCATAAATTGGCACTCATTGTTTGGAGTATGTTTCACGAGTCACATAGAATGCAGTATAAAAGTAGTGAGATATGCAATTAATTTATAAAATAAAGTGAATTTTTAACTTAAAATAGGGAGAAAAGCCTATTTTTAAGGGCAGAAATTAATTTTAAATTCACAGAAACACCTTATTTCTCTTTTTATATGGAATTTTACTGAAATCAAGCGATTCCTTCTCTTGACATACACTGAGAAGCAATTATGTTGTAATCATCAGCTCTTTAAAGCAGGTTAAATTTCAGGTTTTAAGTGTATTTTCCTAACACTACTACCAATTACATAGCTAATTAGCCACAGTCATCTGAGCTCAGTTTAAAAGCCACAGTGTTTATTAGCAACAGCTGCAGAAATAGTAATGAGTGGTCAGTTATGATAACAGCTCCCTTTCTAAAGCATATAACATTTACTGAGAAGATTTACATTTCAGGACAAATAAATGGGACCAGAAATGCCATTCTTCTAGCTGATTCTGAGAAGGGATGGGAAAAGATAGATATGCCCAGTAAGATTAAAAGCCATACTGCAAGACATGTGCATCATAATTTAAAAGCCTGAATGACTTAAACCTCACTTTTTTAGAAAAGAACGTTTATGTGATTAAAAACTTGTATTTTTTCACAGTTATAAAAGCATATATGGAAGCTGAGGGGACCTGAACTCGGATTCTGCCTGTAGAAAAAGTATTCATGATGACCCACTTAATTTTGCTGATACAAGATAAAGATCCCCTGACCAAGATAAATTCGTAGAATATTTTCACTTTCACCACTGTGAATTGTGTGTCACTGGCTCCCTCCACCTTCTCCCCTTTGGGGTTGGCTTGTCCTGCAGCAGCCATCTCCTCATGCTCCAAAAGATGGGTTCAGTCTCTGCACATGCAGACAGCAGAGCCTCACGTCTGTGCTGCAGCTCTCACCCCAACACTAAAGCCTCCTTCCCTTCCCTGCATTTCACAGCAGCTGCCCCAGAACCCTTCCAGTTCTCCCGTGCAGTGTGTGCCTCTTACCTTGATGTCAGCTGCAGGGCTGGGGAGAGCTGAGGGCAATTCCTGCAGTGCAGGGCTGCTGTCTGTGAAGGGCGTCTCACCTCCTTGCATTTATACTCGGTCAGAAGTCGTGTGCAACACTCCAGTCAGCAGAACTGAGAAATGGTCAATAAGTGAACAAAAATCATTAACTAATTTATTTAAATTTTGATCTTTCTACAACGAGACATCTCATCGCTCTGGTTCAAAAGTCCATCAAAGTATAAGCCCTTGATAAAACCTTAGAACTTTGGTTCTTGTTTGTCCTTCTCTACCAGGAGCAGATGAATCACAGTAATAAAAATGTACCAAAGTACTTTGTGACACACAGGCTGCAGAATTTTTCTGCCTGTTGCACTATACAATTTATTTACCTTTGAAGCAAATATAATAAAGGGTTTTTCCGGGAGATATCCACTTGACAGAGGTGACATTTAGGTAGGGTTTTATTGAATTCTGTTCCTCCTTCTCACCTACGTAGCCATTTGGGTATCTACAAGAAAGCAGAGCTGCTAAAGCTGGGTCAGGATTCTCTCACGGAGCTGTGGTAGCTTTTTTTTTTTCTCCTTGCAAGTTCACTCTATAATGTATTTTCAGACAGGTTCCTTGGCTAGCATGCCAGAAAGCTGTTCTGCAGTAGGAGAAAGCAATAGAATCTTCATTAGTTCACTTGAGGCACTCTGCTCTGTCAGGTAGGAAGTAACTGGAGAAGATGGGGAGCTGGGATGTTTCTCATCCGTGAGAAACAAGCAGCCTGTACACCAGATCCAGCCAAAACCTCATGCTGTGTCTCTTTCACTGGTGCTTGGCTGAGCCCATGGTGTGCCAGATCACAAAATTAAGCCAGTATAAAATTACTTGAGGCTTTGGGGCTTTTTTCCATTTGGCCCATTGTTTTGCTGCTCTGCAAAGGCTGGAAGCAGACCAATTTAAATTTGTAAACTGGATATTTAGGGTTTTGAAGAGAAATAGGTCCTCACTTTATAGCAACAGCTAGAAGAGAAGTCCTTTTTCAGAGCAGGCAAATCACACCTTTAGGACATGTTTTTGTGTGTTGCAGGGACCTCAGCCTACAGTTCAGTGCTGCTGGAAAGGGAAAAACCCCATTCCACTCCTGAGCCATTGTGTTCACGGTCTGGTAAAGGGAAGGGAGGAAGAATGAGCACACCAATGTGAGGAATGCTTTAAAGAGGGACTTAAACGGCCTAGAGTAGGATGTATTTACACCTCCATTGAACAAGATTCATTCTTCTTAGCTTGCTAATATATGTTTTAGACATTAAATCATTTAGCTGTGTTTCTGAAAAAAAAAAACCAAACATAATGGCATAATTAATCATGAACTAAACATTCCCTTCTTTTTCAGCACCTGCAAACTCAGAAAACACCTTTGACCAAATGTACGAGCCATGAAGGCCTCACAAAGATCAAGTCTGAGTGTATCTCAGCTATGGTACAGTGATGCAGCCAATACTGATCTCCTAAGTCATCCATGTTCTCCCTGCAGAGCACTACAGCCAGCAGTGGGGTTTTTCATGGCTTTGAGGAAAATCAAAAGGTGATGTATGATGGGATGATATACAATGGAATCATTTACCATGTTTTTCATGTTACTACAAAGACATGGTAAAGTACCTCTGTATAAATACTCCCAGAAAGAAATTAGTTCCTGGTTCTCCTTGACCATCTGTTCTAGTGTTATTGGATTGAAAAATAAATGGATTTTAATGTCATTAATCTCACCTATACGGTGCTTTATGCACAAGGAAGCCACTGAACAAAGCAGAATATCACAGGGTGAGGTTGAGGGGTGGGTACTGGAAATATTTATGGAGTTTTCTTTGTGGGTTGGGTTTGTTTGCTTTTATTCCATGGATCACAGAATTGTTTGGGTTGAAAGGGACCTTAAAGATCATTCCAACCTCCTTTGCATGAGCAGGGACACATTCCACTGCCAGCACCCAAAGTCCCACCCAACCTGGCCTTGAACTATTCTAGGGATAGGGAATTCCCAACTCCTCTGAGCAATCAGTTCCTGTGCCGTACTACTCTCACAGTAAAGAATTGTTCCTAATATCTAAACTAAGCCTGCCCTCTTTCAGCTTGAAGTCGTTCCCCCTTGTCCTCTCACTATGTTGAAAAGTCCCTCTCCAGTTCTCTGTTAGCCCTTTTTAGCCCCTTTGGTACCAGAAGGCAACAATAAGTTCACTCCAAAGCCTTCTCCAGGCTGAACAACCACAACTCTCTCAACCTTTCCTCACAGGAGAGGTGCTCTAGCCTTCGGATCATCCACGTGTCTCTCCTCTGAACTCATTCCAGCTGGTCCTGAGACTTGTGCTGAGGGCCCAAGAGCTGGACACAGCATTTCAGGTGTCGGCCTCTCAGGAGCTCGAGATGACCACCTGTGTATGTTTAAAAGTCTCTGTTGCCCAGCCCGAGAGACGAAGGAGTCAGGAGTCATCGCCTGCAGTTTCAGAGGTTGTTTATTTTATCTTATCTAACAAATTCTATTCCTGATCAGCCGAGGTCTGTTCACCAGGTCAGTCCAAGGCACACTGCCCACCTTCAGGGTGGTATCGTCTTTTTATACTACAAACTACATGAACATTATTTACAGTTATTTTCCAATACCTATCACCTATGCTGTACAATCCAGTTCTACTCTAAACCAATCCAAAAGCGCCACCACCACCCAGAAGATGGATGCCAAAAAGAAGGAAAAAGAAGGACAGAACACCCCCAAATTCCTCCATCTTGACCCCAAACCCTTATTCTAAAAAATCTTAAGATTTTACTTTTTCACCCTGTGATAAACTACAGTAATTTCACGAATACAAGCCGCACCAATTTGACCAAAATTTTGGTGGAAACCCGCAAGTGCGGCCAATATTCCGGGGCGGCTAATACATTAACAAAATTCTAAAAGCTGCCAACACGGAAGTGAGAGCCCGCGGCAGCCCCAAGCCAAGCTGGAGCCTGGCCGGCCCCGGCAGAGGTGGGAAAGCCTGGCAGAGGTGGGGCCAGCAGTGTGGGGGGCGGGCGGCAGAGCCTGAGCCAGCAGGGCGGGGCAGGGGGGGCGGCAGAGCCTGAGCCAGCAGGGCGGGGGAGCCCGGGAGAACTGGGGCTAGCAGTGCAGGGGAGCATGGCAGAAGCAGGAAGGCCGGCGGGTGGGGCTGCCTGGCAGCGGGGGAAGCCCAGCAGAATCGGGGCCAGCAGCGTGGGGGAGCCCGGCGGTGTGGGGGCCTGCAGTGCCGGTCAGGGCGAGGAAACGCGGCGGCGGTGCAGACGGGAGGGGGCGGCCGGCGAGCCTGGCAGCGGCGGCGGCAGCCCTGCCGGCGGGGCGAGCGAACGCGGCGCGGGGCGAGCGAGGCGCGGCGCGGGGCGAGCGAGGCACGGCGCGAGCGAACGCGGCGCGGGGCGAGCGCGGCGCGGGGTGAGCGAGGCGCGGCGCGAGCGAAAGCGCCGCGAGCAAAAGCGGCGCGAGCGAGGCGCGGCGCGAGCGAACGCGGCGCAGGGCGAGCGAACGCGGCGCAGGGCGAGCGAACGCGGCGCGAGCGAACGCGGCGCGAGCGAAAGCGGCGCGAGCGAAAGCGGCGTGAGCGAACGCAGCGCGGGGCGAACGGCGAGCCCGGCAGCGGCGGCGGTGGCAGCCCGCCGGCCGGGCGAGCGAACGCGGCGCGGGGCGGCCGGTGAGCCCAGCGGCGGTGGCGGCAGCCCTGCCAGCCGGGCGAGCGAACGCGGCAGCGGGGCAGTGCTGACGGGAGAGGGGGGCCAGCGAGCCCGGCGGCGGCGGCAGCAGCACCACCCGGCCAGCCCCGCCGAGCCGTGGCGCTGAGCTGGGCCACCCGGCCCCGTCAGCAACCATGAGCGGGCCGAGCCTGCCTGGCCCCGCCCCGAGCCAGTAAAGCCCGCTATGCCGCGATCCTGTTACTAATTGGCCAATTTGTGAAAGCTGCACACGGATTCTCGCGACGAACGAAAGTGCGGCTAATATTCGGGGTGCGGCTTATCTATTGACAAAGACAGCAACATTGTCGAGGCACCGGGGGTGCGGCTTATAATCCGTGCGGCTTGTATTTGTGAAACTACTGTAACTTATACTCTACTTAATTTTTGTGACTTGTAACTCTTCACACAAAGGTGGTAATTTTTCCCATGGGTTGAAATCAAAGGCACAGGGGTCTTGGGCTCTGTGCCAAGGTTTCTGAGCCCCTGCCAGGGGCTCAAGCCATCCAGGGCAGCCAGAGTTTCGACATCGGGTGGAGCAAATTTATGGGAAACTATGTTTCCCAAAATTCCTCTTGTCCCCCTCCTGCAGAAACAGCAGTATCTCAAAATCTGAAAGTGTGTGATAACAGTGAAAAGGAAAGAAAAGGAGGATAAACCCCTCTTCCTCAATTGTCCTCAGCAGACAAAAAGCAACAGAAGGAGCAAGATGAACAATGACACAGATTCTTTGAAAATGTGCACTTAAGCAAAAAGCAGTCCACCAGGGGAAGAATAAAATATTTTCATCTTTTTCATAAAACTGGTTTTCTGGGGAGTTTTTCTTTCTTTCTTTCTTTAGAGACTATTTACTACTAGATTGCAGGGTGATAAAACAATTTCACTTAAAGCTGTGGATGTCACATATGCACCCACTTCACAGAGCTGGAAAAGGTAAAATGGTGGAAAAATCTAATTAACAACAAACTCCTTCACCCACCAGATCCTGTTGTGCTCCTATCCTGCTCTTTCACTGCAAATGCCTTAGTTTGCATCTCAGCACTCATCTGTTTTTACTCCTTACTTTAAAACAAGAGGATTAAAAAACCCAATAAAATCACACATTAAGTATACCCCCCCCCCCCCCCCAATTTCTGGGGTTTTTTTGTCTGGTAGTTTTGGACTCAAGGCAGCAGTTCCTTTATTTTGGAGAGAGTTTTGTGGTTAGGGTGTTTTTTGGGGTTTTACTCACTTAGCAGTTGCCAATGCTAGTAATGTAATTCTTCATCACAAAAATAAAGTTTCTTTCCCACTTTTCACTCTCCAACTTCTAGCATGCATCTCACAGAATTTCCCCTTTTTTGCTTTCCTCTGTTTGCTGCACTTCCAAATTTCTGCTTGTCAGTACAGCAAACTGAACACCACCTTTTCAGCAAAAAAGACAGATTATAGAATCCTATTGGATGAATGCTGGGTGTTCAGTCACAACACTAGGAGTAAGCTGCAAAGAAATTGTGCTGGAACAAGAGGCACAGCAAATAGAGACTGACAAAAGCCTTATAATTCCCACTTGGCAACACACAGATATCAGTAAGCAAAATGAAGGTCTTTATCTAACTATTGTTTTCTTTCCCAAGTCTCCTCTTCCCGGATGAAGGAAAAGGCAACAAGGTTGTGAATAACTGCTAGTTCAAAAAGTCAGAAATCCATCTGGGTTGGTTTTTGAGTTTTTTAATAAATGTACAAATGGTTTTCCATGGAATGGTTAGTAAGCTAGACTCCACAAAAACAAAAACCCATGCTCAGGCAGTGGGGAGGAGCCAGGGGAAGGCATCACAAACCCTCAAAATGTCTCAGCTTCCCAGCACCACGTTTTGCATCTACAGCTGCACCTTTAGAAAATTCATACTGCATTTTGTTCCCTTCGTGTTTAGTTAGCAAGTTGTGCTCCTAAAACCTTTAGTGTTCCAGTCCAAGCACGTGTGACACACACGGACCTTCTCTCAACTCAACACTAGGTGTCACTTCTGCTTCAGAAATGCGACCAAGCAAAGGAAACACTTCAGAAAAAATCCAACTTATCTGGCATCAGATTTTTCAGGGGATCTCTGCACCTACAACTCTTGCTAAAGTAGTGGACAGGTACAGAGTTTTAAAATTTTACATTTCTCAAACTGTGCATCTAGAAAACATCAGAAAACATTACAGAGTGCTTTACTATACTCAACATCAATGTGACAGAAGAGTTTCTCTTCTCCTTTGTGGGTGCAAAGAAACACTTTCCTATGTAAGTAAGGGACCACGACACAGAGAAGCTGCCAGAGTCTGCTCTGGCAAAGAGACCTCTCTGATGACCCTGTCCCTGGTGCCACTTTGCTGCTGCAGGTGGGAGAGCTGCTGTGCTGCTTTCAGTCCTTCCTTGCCTGTCAAAAGGCTTCAAAGAAGAAAAAATGGCAGAGTGTATGTGGCCAGGGCTCTGAGGCAGGCTAGGTCATGAAGGAAGTACTGGCAAGAATACAGTAAAAACAGAAAAGATACAGAAGTGAGGTACAGAGGTAGGGGAAAGGGTTCCCCCTGGGGACACATGTACTGTAGTAGGACTGGTTTATTTGCTATGTCTTACAGAAACTGAAGCAGGAGACCATAAAGAAAGAGACAGTAGCTATAAAAACAGAAAATATAATTTAGGAATTTAAATACAGTTCTTGTGTGCATCCACAAGACATCGTAAAGACCCAAGGCACCATATGGTTTAAAAATCAACAAGTCACAGGCAGAGAAAAAATTCACCAAAGGGTCTAAAACAAACACACTGATGCAACTTCTGAGTCAGACAATATTTCAAACAGCAAATTCCTAGAGAACATGAGAGTAGCCACTATCTGCTTGCCTGATGCTCTTTCCATAAAGTCTCACATCAGGTCACCAGCCCTAGAGCATTCCCCTAGAGGACTGGTCGGAGCACCTTCCAGACAAGAAAGACCTCAGCACACACAGGCACAACAGGTAAGGGCCTGGGACCCAAAACTTGAACTCAGGGGGTTGCAACTCAAGAAAACTCAGAATCATAATGAGGCTCAGCTCAAGGAGAGGAAACTGCAGTGGTGAAGCAGAATAAACAATGAGAGCACAATGTCAACTTCCTTGACAAGGATGGAAGCCAATGAGGAGCACTGTGGCTAGAGGTATAAGGACCTGAAAGCACATTTCCATTTTCTGGCTGGGTAGTAAAGCCATCAACAAGAGATTCTTGGGGTCTTAAGTAGCAAATAAATAAGACACTGAAGGAAGAAATACAGCAGAAACATATCAAGAAATATGGATAGAAAAATATGTATTGAACTATCCTCTTTGGCCACTCACTTATGGCTCTATGAAAGGTTAGTTTGCATCCTGTAAGCCCAAGAATTTGGTAAAGGTCACTGCTGGGATCTCTTACAAATTTTCAGTGGTGATAGGCCCTGCCCTGTTCTGTGCATTTTTCTTGGGTTACAATACAGGGTGTGATAAAAGGTCTATTCTATCACCATCTGTTGAGGGTGGGGGCGGTGATGCTTATCTCCATGGGAGATGTTCTGCTAATGGCCCATTGAGTTCCACTGTGTGACTGCTAAAATTACTTCATCCCATTGGAAGTTGCTCCAGCCAGGGGGAAGGGCCCAACAGTTCTCACCAAGATAAAACAGGTTTGGGGACACTAAGATAGCCCCCTTCTCCACTGGACTCCAGAGGGAAGCTGGATTTCTCCACATCAGCACTGGACCTCCGGAAGGAAAACTGCACCTTCTACAGGAGCACTGCTTCAACTGAATCACATCTGTCACGACAAAAGGACTACAACCACCATTTAATCGAACTGCTACCAACACCCTGCCTGACGGGGTGTCAGGTTGTACTCTGACTTTGTCAGAGCTTGGGTTCTGTTTCTTTGTAGTACTGTATTTCTATTTTAATTTCCCTAGTAAAGAACTGTTATTCCTAATTCCCATATCTTTGCCTGAGAGCCATTTGATTTCAAAATTATAATAATTTGGAGGGGGGGGGTTTACATTCTCCATTTTCAAAGAGAGGCTCCTGTCTTTCTTAGCAGACACCTGTCCTCCAAACTAGGACAGCATTGGGAAAAGTGAAAAAATTTGAGAGCGTGATCATTTATAATGCCTTCAACTCCCCAGTCTACCATTAGGGTTAGGCCTGTTGCGAGCAGGGAGTTGGATTTGGGACATGCAAACATCCCTCACTGCCTTTACGAGAATCTAAAATGTTTGGTACCTGCTACCCATCCCTGCTGTACAACTGGGCTCAGTAACAGAAAAGGTGGATGTGGCTGGAAATGCAAACTAGGATCATGATGCATACAGAGCACTAGCACAGACTGGGTTTGGACACCAGAGACAGGGCTGCAGAGCACAGACAAAAACTGTGCACTAGAACCAGAATGCAAATCCAGTCAGCCAGCTGGTGCTCATTGCATCAACACCCCACTTCCAAAGGCAGCCCTTAACAGGACCTGGACACAGGACAATCACATAGGGCCTGGACAGAGGCAGCTCAATCTGCACACAGCCCTGGGAGACTAAACAGAGACTAGTGCTTAGGTGAAAATTCAGCCTCAGCAAAAGGCATAGCAGAGATGCTGTGAGATGATTTAACAGAACAGGGAAGAAAGTGAGAACAATTTCCAGGGAAAGTGAAAAAATTATAACAGCCAACCTACCTGCAGGGAGAGGGGGAAATGTGGGATAGGGAAGGACACCAACACAAAGTCAAGAGGTTAAGCAACATTGCAAGGGAAATTGAGGTAACTAGGAAACCTATGAGAGGAGAAGCACTAATGAAATCTGAGGATGAGAAAAGCAAAGGCCAAGCAATGGTAATGGGAACATGAACAGAGAGGAATGTGGTGCACCGAAGAGGCAAAGGAAATCAGTGGTGAGAGCAACAGCAGAGAACTGGGGAAGGGAAAACTGGACAGCAAGTGAGGCACAGCATAGGCATTAATGTTTTCTTTCACCAAGCAAAGAATCTGACAGAAGACTGAGATAAGTAAAAACCAAAAGACATCTCTGACCAGCAGTGTGAGTGAGGACACACAAGCAGCATTTCCCTTCCTTTCAGACAGCAAAAGCAGCAAGTTGTAGGTGTCAGTGCCACAGGGCTGGATGGGAGATACAGGGGGAAATAAAGCTCAGAAAATATACAGCAAATACTATTCTCTGCAAAGGCTGCTCCAGGTGGGAGAAAAACAAGCCTGTGGGATTGAGGTATGAAGAAACAGGTGCCTCATGGAACAGGAAGGGGCAGTGCCTCCTGCTTAAGCCCCCAGCCTTGACTACTGCAGCAGTCAGATTCCATAAACAGGTGATAAAATGTAACATGATTTCCCTCACTGCAGATGAAATAGAGAAATTCAGATTTAAGAATTAAATATTTAGAAAGATTTTGATTGAAAAGGGGACTGACAAAACTATAGTGTCAGCTATAATTTATGGTGCTTGCAAAACAGGAAGAGCAGCCAAGCTGCAGGATGAAGTTGGCAGATTAAAATAGAAGAACAAAGACCCACAGGATGAGGGGGTCCCCGGGAAGAGAAAACTGATACCTAAGTCCGGAAACTGACCAAAGGACTAAGAAGAGAGCATGCGCAAGAATACAATGTGAAAAGTTCAAACTGGGAGGAAGACTACTTTACTTCATCTAAAGACCCCCCGAAGACCACCAGAGCGACCCAAAAAGGAGTAATGTGCAGTCGAAAAGAGGCGTGAAACTAATTTCCATATGAAGCGGGGATAGGCAATGAATATGTATTAGGCAAATTGTATATTCCTAGTTTGTAGAGAATAAAGGGCAAGGCGCAGGTCGCCAAAGGTGTGCATGTTTTTGGAGGAGTTATCCCCCATGCACCCAGCGCTGAATAAATACATACCTACTCTTATAACTTATTTCTGTGAGTTATAGAGTGCTTTCTGCGCATCATTTTGGCGAGCCAGCCAGGAGAATCTCTGTCCGGCTGCAGGAGTGGCTGAGGAGCGGATTCCCTGGCGTGCCCCGGGACTTTCCTGGAGGGACCCTGAACCTCGGCTCGCTCACTGCGGGGACAGACAACGACCTGCTGGCATTGCGGATAAAAGGGTATGTATTAAATATCTAGAACAGGGCTGCTGGTAAGTCGTGCAGAGACATCTGACGCACAGCACAGTCCCTTGGGCTTGCAAGCAGCCGGCCGAGGGGGGGCCGGAGACAGAGGGAGAGGGATCGATCCCGGCCGATAGCGCGACCGATGGAGGGGTCTCACTGAGCTGATAGAGCAGCCCGCTAGTGACTCTGGGGGTGGGTCGAGTGAACCCTTGTTTTTGCTGCTATATTGTGTGACTGTTAAGTCCAGACATGTTGAGTTGTGGAGTGTGTCAGTGAGTGAATGAACGATTGAGACATACCTCTGGTATGGTGTGAGTGTGGAGCTCTATCCGCGGTTCCGACCTCGGGCGTCTGAGGCGGCCGGAGAAAAGCGAAGCGACTGGGGTCAGCGTGGAGTGAGTGCAAGTGTGGAATTTAAAATCCTGAAGCTAGCGTGGGAAGTTACATTGGGTGCCTGTGATTTAGGGTTGTGTGTGTAGTAAGACAACTGGGAAAGAATAGTAAAACTGTATGAGGAAAAGTCTGGGTAAAAACAAGACAAGACAAAAGGGAGAAGATAATGGGAACTGGACAAAGGAAAGAAATCCCAAGAGCTAGTCCATTAGGCTGTATTATTGCACATTGGAAAGACCTTTCTGGACAAGGAGGCACAGAAAGCAAAAGAGACCTTATTAAATTCTGTAAAAACTGGTGGCCTTTATACAAACTGGACGAGGGAGCGAAGTGGCCACCCGGTGGAACTTTGGGCTATGACACGCTATTACAGCTCATGCTGTTTCTCAGGAGAGAAAGGAAGTGGACAGAGGTAGCATATGCAGATATGTTTTTCTCTCTTAGAAATCACCCCGAATGGCAGAGGGATTGTGGGCTCAGGGCTCCATCTGACCCTCTGGTTTTGGCTCTAGAAAAGGAGAATAAGACTAAGAGAGGAAAACTTAAGCGGTGTTGTTCAGCGTGTAGCATAGGGCAAAGGTGCACAAAATCTGATAAGGTTTACTAGACTGTGGCCCAGGAACAAGATCTGGCAGATGATTTGCTCAGGTCTCCCCACATAAGACAGGGAGGGGATGAGGATGAGGATGCAGACTCAGAGGCACCAACAGCCCCAGTCCATTCGTCCCCTCCAATCGCACACCGGACTAGACAACACAAACCCATAATACAGGCACCTCTGCGAGAGGCAGTGGGACCAGAGGGAGAAAGGATATTACAGTAATTTCACGAATACAAGCCGCACCAATTTGACCAAAATTTTGGTGGAAACCCGGAAGTGCGGCTAATATTCCGGGGCGGCTAATACATTAACAAAATTCTAAAAGCTGCCAACACGGAAGTGAGAGCCCGCGGCAGCCCCAAGCCAAGCTGGAGCCCGGCCGGCCCCGGCAGAGGTGGGAAAGCCTGGCAGAGGTGGGGCCAGCAGTGTGGGGGGCGGGCGGCAGAGTCTGAGCCAGCAGGGCGGGGCAGGGGGGCAGCAGAGCCCGGGCCAGCAGGGCGGGGGAGCCCGGGAGAACTGGGGCTAGCAGTGCAGGGGAGCATGGCAGAAGCAGGAAGGCCGGCGGGTGGGGCTGCCTGGCAGCGGGGGAAGCCCAGCAGAATCGGGGCCAGCAGCGTGGGGGAGCCCGGCGGTGTGGGGGCCTGCAGTGCCGGTCAGGGCGAGGAAACGCGGCGGCGGTGCAGACGGGAGGGGGCGGCCGGCGAGCCTGGCAGCGGCCTGGACGGTAAGCCTCCTAAACTTTCTAGGACTTCAAGGATACAGGGTATCAAAGAAAAAGGCCCAGGTAGTGAAGCAAAAGGTAATCTATCCGGGTTATGAAATTAGTGCGGGACAACGGACTCTAGGGCAAGATCGCAAGGAAGTGATCTGCCAAGTCCCGAAACCTCAAACAGTAAAGGAACTCCGAACATTCTTAGGTATGACAGGATGGTGTAGGCTGTGGATACACAGCTATGGGTTACTTGTAAAACCTCTGTATGCACTCATTACGAACGGGAACAGAGAACTCCAGTGGACAAAAGAAGCCACGCGGGCCTTTCACCAGCTGAAAAAGGCTCTAATGTCAGCTCCAGCTCTCGGACTCCTAGATGTGAGTAAACCATTCTTTCTGTTTTCCCATGAGAAACAGGGAATTGCCCTGGGGATACTGGCCCAGGGTCTAGGTCCATACCGGAGAGCAGTTGCTTACTTCTCTAAGCAACTGGGTGCAACAGCCAAGGGATGGCCGGGATGCCTCAGAGCCGTTGCAGCAGTGGTGCTGAATATTCAAGAGGCACGCAAATTCACCTTGGGCCAGAAAATTACTGTGTTAGTGTCTCACACAGTGTCTGCAGTCCTGGAAGTGAAGGGTGGACACTGGCTTTCCCCACAAAGGTTCCTGAAATACCAAGCCATCATGGTAGAACAAGATGATGTAGAGATAATTGTGACTAACATTATCAACCCAGCTTCTTTTCTTAGTGGAAATCAAGGGGATCCAGTACACCACGACTGCCTGGAGACCATCGAAGCCACCTATTCCAGCCGTCCAGATCTGAAGGACACCCCTTTGGATGACACAGAAACCTGGTTCACTGATGGAAGCAGCTACGTCATCAGTGGAAAGAGACATGCTGGGTATGCAGTTACCACCTGCAAAGAGGTAATAGAGTCTGGACCCTTGCCAACAGGTACCTCTGCACAAAAGGCTGAAATAATTGCTTTAACCCGCGCCCTAGAGATCGCAAAGGGAAAGAAAATAAACATTTATACAGACTCAAGATATGCATTTGGAGTTGTACATGCACATGGAGCCATCTGGAAAGAGAGGGGACTGTTAAACTCACAAGGGAAAAATATCAAACATGCACAGGAAATACTGCGACTACTGGAAGCAGTTCAGCTACCTGAGCAGGTAGCAATTATGCACATTAAGGCACACCAGAAGGTGAGCTCAGAATTGGAGGAAGGAAACGAGCTGGCAGACAGAGAGGCAAAAGAAGCAGCAAGAGGTGAGGTGACAATTGAAGGAGCTTTAATTCCAGATGGACAGGTCTCCCTTGAATGTAAGCCAGTATATACCAAAAAGGATAGAGAACTAATTAAGGATCAAGGAGGAACCTATAACCAAGAGGGATGGGCTGTTACTGCAGAAGGGACAATAGTCATCCCTTCTCACCTGTTATGGTCATTAGTAAGGGAAGAGCACCAGAAAACACACTGGGGAGTAGATGCCCTGTATAATTATCTAATTGAAAAGATTGCTGCCAGAGGTTTATACTCTACTGTAGTTCAGGTAACCAGGCAGTGTGACATTTGCCTCCAAACCAAACCCAAGAATATCCCCAAACGAAAATTTGGTCAAATTGGAAAAGGCCATGGACCTGGACAACAGTGGCAAATTGACTTTTCAGAACTCCCAAGAAAAGGGGGGTATCGATATTTGCTGGTGTTAACAGATACCTTTTCAGGGTGGCCAGAAGCTTTCCCCACCAGAACTGCCAAAGCCCGGGAGGTAACCAAGGTATTGTTACAAGAGATAATCCCACGCTTCGGAGTTCCAGCCACAATATCTTCAGATAGAGGGCCACACTTTATTTCAAAAATAGTACAACAAATCAGCCGTCACTTGGGCATAGACTGGGAGCTCCATACTCCATATCATCCCCAGTCAAGTGGCCAAGTTGAAAAAATGAATCATTTAATTAAGCAACAAATTGTGAGATTAGGACAAGAAACTAATTTACCCTGGCCTCAGTCTCTCCCACTGGCATTGCTGCAGATCCAAACCAAGTCTAGAGCCAAAGAAAAACTAAGTCCCTTTGAAATGCTTTATGGGAGACCATATGGAGTGCAAAAGGGATTGTCTACCCAAGTGGGGGAAGAGAGGCTGACTGACTATATGATAGCCTTAAGTAAGCAACTCAGAAAAATTGAGAAACATGTGGCTGGAACTTGGGGCAGAGGGCTGGATGGACCAGTGCATGACATACAACCTGGAGATTATGTGTATGTTAAGTCTCTTATAGAGAAAACTTTGGAGCCACAGTGGGAAGGACCATTTCAGGTGCTCCTCACCACCTTCACTGCAGTTAAGATCAAGGAACAGAGTGCCTGGATTCACCACTCTCGAGTGAAAAAGGCTCCAGAAGCCCCTTGGAAAGTAACATCAGGTGACAATGAACTGAAATTAAAACTTACTCGAGCAAAATGAATACATTGCGATCGGGAGTATTCAGTAATTTAGATTGCAGATATTTTATCAATAGAATTGTTTTATTTGTTTTGCTTGTAATCATAAGTGTGATCCAAGAATTGGAAAGTGCCTCTAGTCAGAATGAAGCTGAGTGGCCTTGGTCTCAAGCTTTCATTCAGTACACTGGATCCATGAGAAAGCATTCTGATATAAAAGATTTAAACCTATCAACTGTGGTTGTGCATGGAAACCAGGTGTATGAAAGGCATGAATGGCAAAATCAAGGGCTGTGGTCCCTTCAAGGGACTATAGGAGAAGTAATCGAAGTAGGATGTCGGATGGTTAATGGGACTAAACATAAGAAAGCAAAACAAATTACTGTTTCAACTTCTCCTACAAACAGTGACCCGGAAGTCTGTAGTCGTCCAAGTAAATTAGATTGTTGGTGTAATTTTACATTAGTACAAACTGTGTATGTGGTTTGCCTTTGGTATCATGATTCTATTGGGCTTACATTCAAATTTAAAATAAATGTTACAACTGTTGCAATAACTGAATCGGCCGTGACCCAAGCCCAAACCACCCTACCTAAAATTGAACCCAAAATTTATGAAGTTGGTCCCTATGTAATAAGGAATACGGGCCAACAACAACTGCTATTTAACCCAGAGTGGTCTCTCAAATGTGTTGAATTGCTAATGCAAACTAACATCTCTGAAATTCAGCCAGCCTGCTCCTCTTTCCTAAAAACATCCTTTGAAGGCTGGGCAACATGGTTACAAAAGCGAGTACACTTTAGGGGCAGAATGCAAAGAGATTTAACTGGAATATTAGGAACAGGATTGGGAGTTTTAAATGGAATAGATTCAGAAATATTAATGAGTAAGTTAACCACTGCAACAAGTGATCTGAGAAAGCTAGATCAGCCCCTACGATCCTCTTTATTAGCACTAGGAACTAGCCAGTGGCAGATCTCTAAAGTACTGCCAAGGTGGGAAAAAGTTACGGACCAAGACCATGAGTTAATAATAAAGGCACTTAATATGGCCCAGGACAATGTATCATTGGCTCTCAGTTGCATACAGGCACAATTATGGATGCAATCAACAGTTGCTTTAGTAATAAGGGAAGGAAGTGAAGGTGCTTTTCCAATTGAAATTCGGAAAATTGTCTGGGACAATGCAAACAATTTAGAAAGAAAACTTCAATCCTGGTGGACTCTGGTAAATTTTACCTATGACCCTATCACTGAAATGGCTACTGCTTTTGTGCTTACTATACGTAATGCCATGATTTACACTATCCACCCTATTACTGCATTAGGATTAAATCATGAGAGGGCAGTGCTCTATCCCTCGGAGCACAGAGCATGGGCCCAGATGATGAATGGGAAATGGCAAACTGCAAATTTAGAATCTTGTGCTACAAGGGAACAACTAGGGTTTATCTGTGAGAGTAACACAATTGATGCACAAGATATATGTCTGGATACTGAGCAAAGTATTTGCCACTTCGAGATTCATCCAGATACTAGTCAGGAGACTGTGCTTGTATATATTGGCTTAGGTTGTGTATGTTTAAGAACTGCTTGTGCTTCTGTAGAAATAGATGATAATGTAATCTTATCCACTAAGAACCATTCTAACCTTTGTATTTGTAGTTTTGTTAAGATAGTTGGATGTGACTTTTCATATGTGGCACCAGTTACATCCCACCAGTTGATAAGATCTAATTACACAATATATCATAGATTATCACCTACACCCATTGGAATGAATCTTACATTAGTAAGGCAGCTAATAAAACACCAAGACCTGACAGAAATCCTGAAAGAGATTCAGGAAAATGGGCAAAAGACTCTGGTTACTGTCTACCATGATATAAAAGAGATAAGCAAAGTGTTACAAAGAGTAAAACAGGATGCAACTCATCAGTGGTGGGATGCACTCTTTGGTCACCAACTGCAACTGGGATTCTGAACACGCTTTGCCACCCTATCATTGTCATGTTGATATTAGTAGGTGTAAGTCTGGTGCTGTCTATTGGAATACTTGTTTGGAACTAGAGGATGTTAAAGCAGATAGTGGCACTGACTTCCCTAGTGACAGTATATGGTAATGTAATGAGGGATACATACCGAGAGGGGCAAGCCGTGAAGTTAGACTGGAAAAGAGACAAGTATTGATATTAAGCAAAAGAATTTACTAATTTTCCAGAAAAGGGGGGACTGAAATAGAGAAATTCAGATTTAAGAATTAAATATTTAGAAAGATTTTGATTGAAAAGGGGACTGACAAAACTATAGTGTCAGCTATAATTTATGGTGCTTGCAAAACAGGAAGAGCAGCCAAGCTGCAGGATGAAGTTGGCAGATTAAAATAGAAGAACAAAGACCCACAGGATGAGGGGGTCCCTGGGAAGAGAAAACTGATACCTAAGTCCGGAAACTGACCAAAGGACTAAGAAGAGAGCACGCGCAAGAATACAAGGTGAAAAGTTCAAACTGGGAGGAAGACTCCTTACTTCATCTAACGACCCCCGAAGACCACCAGAGCGACCCAAAAAGGAATAATGCACAGTCGCAAAGAGGCGTGAAACTAATTTCCATATGAAGCGGGGATAGGCAATGAATATGTATTAGGCAAATCGTATATTCCTAGTTTGTAGAGAATAAAAGGCAAGGTGCAGGTCGCCAAAGGTGTGCATGTTTTTGGAGGAGTTATCCCCCATGCACCCAGCGCTGAATAAATACATACCTACTCTTATAACTTATTTCTGTGAGTTATAGAGTGCTTTCCGCGCATCACAGAGGGCCGTAAGATGAAAAAAAAAGTGCATCACTGACCTCTAAATCTGAGCAAGAAAAAAGAGAGCTTTTGGCACACGGAGGCTCTTCTGCTGGCTCATTGAAATGAAGCCTCAGGCTACAGCAAAATGAAATCCTTAAAGCTTCATCTGCATGCAAGCTATCAATAAAGCAAAACCTGGGTCAAAAGGGGAGACAGAGAGAGAGTCTAACCTATCTTTTGAAAAGCAGTGGGCTTATACCTTTATTATACAAAATACTTTACAATTAAAAAACATTTTCCCAGATAGAATCATATACAGATATTTATAATTAACAAGATTCAGTCACACACAAGATGGGGACCTTTGCACAAAGGAAAACAATGACAGATGAACAAGAAAAAATTAAGAAATTAAGACTTGACCCCTTTCCCCGCCATATTCTGGGAGAGGTTACATTTTAGACTTTTATTCCTACCACCTTCTCTCAAGCATGAACTCTGGGATCTCCCTTTACCGTGACAGGGTAAGGGCCTCCACCCATGTCCTCAGCATCAGTACAATACTCTTGTCTTAAAAGGTTCATGAAGAGACACTGAGAAAGAAGTGTCTAGCTGTACCATGAAGTTACCAGTGGCCAGAAAAGGGGACTACTGCCCCAGTTTTCCCTAGAAACCCACATATACACACATGCAAGTACATACATGGGGAAGCATGCTCAAATCCCACCATTTTTCACCCTTTTGGGTGAAACAGCAATCCCACCCCTCCAAAGCAGCCTGAACTTGAGACACACTCTCACAGGCAGTCTGCAGAATGGCCCTCATAGCCAAGGTCTCACAGTCAAGCTGGGCACTACTGCAAATGCAGTCTGGCAAGAGGGCAGGACGCTGCTGTCTTCCCCACTTTGATCATCTGTGAATTAGCAGTGTCAGTCGTCATGGAAGTGATAAGGTGAACCATTCAGAAATGCTCAGGCCACAACAGACAGGTTGGGCAAGTTGCACGCTTCACCAGGGGGTAATTAAAAATAAACAGTTGCCAATGATCTGCCCTACCAGGGCAAAGATGTGTGTGAACCGTTGTGAATTTTCTCCCCTAAGAAAGGTCATTCATTGCTGGACTAGGCAACCACTGCACTCGCAGGGGAGCCTATCCCAGAGTCACTGCTGGAGGCCAAATGCCTTCAGCAGCGTGGACAGGTCACGGGCATCAGCAGCCCCATACAGGTCACTCTGCCCCAACATGGAGAGGGCCATGCGCAGGGTGCTCCAGATGTTGTCAGACATAGCTCCTTGCTGCCCCCGCGGACCTCGGCTCTTCTGCTGCATATGCAAAGCCTCCAGGAAGTGCTCCACAGCCTCACTGTCAACAGGAGAACATACACATGCTTAGTGGAAAAGATAGTACATCTCACACTCCCTTTCCCCATTTGCTTCTAAAGTATTTCTCCTCCAAAAGTTTCCTCCCCTTCATGAGATCCTACCCTGCCCCAGAACCAGAGGTCCTACTCCTCCCTCTAGAAGAATCAGAGAGTCCAGATGGACTCTACTCCACCTGCAACTGCATGACACTTGGACCTCTGGGCAGAGTACACACACTCGCTCTGCCCCCCTACGCCAAGAGAAGGCTGCAGGCAGTGTGGCCCTGCCCTCATAACCTGTGGCAATCTGTCTCCCACAAACACACACAAACTGGCAGGTCACAGCAGAGCTGCCCATCCTGCACTCACCGGTGGGCACCTAAGTTGATGCAGCTGATGCCCAGGTTGTAGCGAGAGCGGATATATCCCGGCTGGAGCTCCAGTGCCCGACGATATGCAGCCACAGCCTCTTCACTCCGATTCCCATTGGCCAGAGTGGCACCCAGCTTGTTCCACAGAAGGTGGTCCTGGAGGAATGGGCACAGAGAAACGGCCAAGACAAACTGGATCTCTTTAAGCTCCAAGCCAACCCCTTCTTCCCCATATGTCTGTCTTATTCCTCCACTCTAAATATGCACCTCTTGTACATGCACCACCCTCCACCCAAAACTTCACCCATAAACCTCAAAAGTGCCTTCAGCACACCCCAGTCTGCCCCTTTCTTACATTGGGGCGCACACTGAGTGCAGCACTGAAGCAATCCACAGCCTTCTCGTACTCGCCACTGAGGTTGAAAAGGACACCCAGACCACACTGGACATCAGGATCCACAGTTGAGGGGTTGCTGCGCACAGCTGCTAAGAACAGCTCTTTCACCTCCATGAATAGCGAGCTGGAAAAGCACAGAACAGGATATTGGTGTACTGTGGAGAGTTGGACTCAGGCTGCTCACTCTGCTCCTGCCTAGACTAGTGTGAGCCCTCCAAGAAGTTTTTCAGTTGAAGGCTGGAATTTGTAACCATAACTTACTCAGAGAGCAGGGAACTCAAGACACGCTTGGAAGGCCCCAGGTTGGTCCCCGAGACACTCTCCTCTGGTTCCTTGTTCAGCAGGTGGGCATAGTCCGGTTTATGGCGCAGCCAGTCCCGCAGCGTCTCACATGCCTGCTTCTGCAGGGACTCATTAGTGAAACTGACTGCTAAAGCCATAAGTGCTGTGAGGTTCCCAGGCTGCAGCTCCAGGCACCTGGAGGGCAAAGTAAAAGAAGTGAATGCAGGAATAAATCAGTGCAGAGACACCCAGACACAATCAAGACAGAGCACTGTGTGACAGCCACATGGTTCTTGTGGCACTACACATCCAACAAGGAACCACGCTCAGCAGCTCTGCTGCAACACTCACTGTCTGAGGGCACTGATGGCCAAAAGCTCCTGTTCATTCTCTGCTTGGGTGGTTCCCAGATATTGCCAGGCCTGGGGAAGACACAGATGTACAGTCAGACTTACAGAGGAAAAAAATCAGCCAATAAACCACAAATACAGATTAAATCCAGTATATTATCCTGCATAGTTATAGAGTGCAATCAAATATACCAAAGTATACACATTAGCCACAGGTGGAAGTTCCTCTCAAAAGATAGACAGATGTCATGGCACATTGGTCCTCAAAGACAATAAAATTGGCGTTGTTATAGTGAACAGAAGTGAATGTCTACGTGGAAATCTATCATAAAGCAACTGTTGGTAGTTTTACACTTTTAGATCAGAGAATCTCCACTTTTAACTTCTAAATGTGGTTAAACTGCAGAGGAAGGAGGAAAATGAAGATCTCCTATTTCCCAAGAACAAAATGGCATAGCAGCAGTGCTAATAATGAGACCCCAGAGGCAGGCAGTTGTATGTACTTGTGCAGTGGTCCACTAGCAAGTAGTAACCTTGGAGAGTTGACTTTCAGACCTGAAAGTAGAAGCACTGTTAATTTTACTGAATTTCCAATCATCATGACACCAGTACATGAAAATTACTTCTACCTCCAAGCAGCTGATATAAGGAATATTTAACTAGGCACTGATATTTAACTAGTATCTGTTCACTTTATATTGATAGCCACACCCCTGGCTCCAAAACAGGCTTAGGTGGGATTGTCAGCATGTACCTGCTTTTTGAATGTAAGTCACAAAATGAGGTACCCACTACCTCAAGAAGAAAATTGTTTCATTAGCAATGACACAGAAACCCTGCAGAAAGCAATCTACTCTCTTGAATCTCTCATGCCTCACCATACATAGCTAGTTAGAATTCAAGCAGAGCTGACCAGCAATAACTGCAGTGTTCTGTCAGCAGAAGGGCTGATGAGATTCAAGGTAAAGTTGTGACTTGGACCAAAGCAAACATGACATTTCCTTCAGAGCAATTGTTCATGTCTATGTGATCACTGTACCATTTGTGAAGTTTTGGCTTCTCCTGTACTTTTTGCAGTCACAATAGAAAAATTCAGAATGTTTTTAATACAGCTAGCCAGAATTGACCCAAGATTTCTTTCCAGAAGAATTCAGAACGTTTCCAATACAGTTAGCCAGAAATGTCCCAAGATTTCTTCCCCCTAGGTTTCAACTACCCCTCCATCATGCTCAGCCTGTAGCCCACACTATGAGAAAAAAGCAACAGTTCTAGAAGGGCATTAAAACCTTTTGACCACTTTAAAACTAAAGCAGATCTTCAAACTTTCTGCTTACTTTTCATCTATTACCAGTACCCTAGAAAGTTGGACGGCTATTCCCAGAAGCCAACAACATCTGTTCCAAAACATCACTCTCATTTAAGTCTCAGGGTAATCAAATTATGTATGTCCAGTCATATATAATTAGCAGGGCTTGAACAAGACATGCTGAAAATTCAGCGGCCCTGGATCCTTAAGGCAAGCACTCCAGAAAGGTACCACATGAGTATTTGCATTCTTCCCAACAATATCCATGTCCTCTACTCTTGAAAAAGGAACACAGGCTATTCCATTTCTCAATTCATCTGGCAGAAGCTGAAGTGATTTATGGAAAAAAGTATTCACTGAACAAGGCGTTGGAACTCTGTCTTCAGTGTAAAAATCCTTCTTTGGCCCACAACTTCAATTAAGACTATAAAAACATCCAACCCTTTTGGGTAACATCTTTTCCTAGCACCTAGATAAAAGATTTAGTCAGAATCCTGGTCTAATGAGTTTCTCAGAATTAGATTTTAATACAGATACAGAAAGCAGTAATCCACCATAAGCTCCTCCAACCTTACAGTGCCAATAAAGACTTTTACAGAAACAACTTGAGAGATGAGAACTACTTGCCTTGGCTCCATGCACAGTCTCATGTGCTCCAAAGACTTTACACAGCTCTGGGTCAGACAACTTTGTGCTTCCTGTAACTGACTTTAAGTTGGAAACCTCCTCCCTCAGAGGCTCCCTGAGGATTCATACACATCAGTTACAAACTCAGAGCCGCAAAAAAATGAGGCGTTTTCATACATACTGCACAGGTCCTACCGCTGAAGGGAGTTTTCCACACCTGCTCTGACAGCTCAGCTCATTATCTCTGCTGCCACTCACCTCCATATGATCTGGTTTCTGTTGCACTGCAGCCTCAAAGAGCAGGACAGCATTGGGAAGGTCACCTTCCTCTAAGCGCTTCCGCCCCTCTTCAAATGCATCTGGGTGATCCCTCATGGGATTGTCTTCCTCAAACTGGTAACCCTAGCAGGACAGACAAACACTGAGGGGCTGCAGCTAGGATATAGGTTTAGGGAGAAGAGTACTCTATAAGCACAGTACAGTCTAGTCTTGCTGCATCAGGAACACTCAAGCTGCAGAGTAGCCAGCACCTCATGCTCACCACTAATTTGTAGCAGATCAGAGAACAAGGGTGGTTCTTCCCACCTGCTCTGTGCTGGAAAAATCCCCAAAACAAACGTGAAATAAATTGCTAGAGAGAAAAAACACTATGAATCCTATTAGCTTGGAGAGGAATGGGGGAGAGGGCCAGGGATCCAGGGGACACAACACTTAAACTCATTGCAAAGAATCCCTGTATTCACTGTTATTTGGTGCTGGACAGGAACCAGACAGCATTTGCAGACAAGTGAAAACAGTATTTAGCCCCTAGCTGAGCTGGGACAAGGGTGCAAGTGACAGCAAAGCATCAGTGTGAGAAGGAATCCCAGCAGCCTTTGCAGTCTGTGGAGCTCAGAGCGAGGCAGACATGCTGTCGGTCTCCCCAGAGCAGAGCCCACCACAGTCCTAGGGCTGAGAGATCCTGTTCTCCCCTACCTTGTCATATGATGAGGAGTTGAGGTCTTCATATTCAGAGAGCCAAGGGTGAGCCTCTGCATCTCTCTTGGCCATCTCCTCACATTCTGCCTGGAGTTTGTCCCAGAACTCCACATCTGACTGAAGGGAGAAAAACGTGTGACTAGAGTACCTCAGCCATAAACTCAGGTCTACAGACATGCCAGAGAACTCCCTCCTGGATGTTTCCAGCCCTCAGAGCATGCAAAGGAGAGAGGTAACCCTACCATGGGCTCTCAGTTGGCAACCCAGCCCTCCTTCTCAGCCAGCTTTACCTCCACAGCAGCCTTTGCCTGCTCAAATTCCGTATCAAGGGTTGACATGTTCCCAGATCGCGCAAATTGATCCACCCAGGCATCGGATGCCCCCTGGGAGTTTGGAAACAGAAACACACCTTTCTTTTCAGAATTTGGCAACCTCAGGGCACATCCCAGAACAGCAGGAGGGTCTGTAATAACCCTTCCTCCCCATCAGTAAGAACTGATGGCCTATGAAGTGGAAACAAATTAATCTGAATCTCCTCTTCCTCACAGATGCTGTGGGAGATGAGAAAACTCAAACTGTCCAAATATATTCCCAGATTCTGGCTAGACTCTAAGAGCCCAACAGCCCCTCCCTTGTCTCCCTCAGCATTGCTGAGAGCTGGACTCGCCATTTTCCTTTGCTTCCAGACTGTGCACTGTGGCAAAATGCTTTCCTCCTTCAGAGCATACAGGCCTGGGGCTCCTACCTGCTGCTGTATAAACTCAGCTGCCCATTGCTCTGCCTGATCTTGGTCTCTGTGGGTCACCTGATTAGCTTCGATCGATACCCTCCCATCTCCGATCTGGCGGACAAACTTTAGGAACTGCGGCAGAGAAATGAAACAAGGGTGGAGCTGGGCAGACGCTGTGCCCACAAGCCCTCAGCCCATGCCCCCCTCCTTCACTAAGAGGACATCTCTCTGCAGAGTGAGCACAAAAGGCCCAGAAAGGTGGGAAGGACCAGACTTCACAAGAGTGGATATGGATAATACCTGAAGTGGATTGTAGGGTTCAACTCCCAGGAACCAGGGAAGAAATGGAAACATGGGACAACAGGAGGCTTTATTCCTTTACTATCTTCACCCTTCTAAATTCCCCACACCCTTTATTCACAGTAATATAATTATTACTAATTATGTAATTACTAATTCACAGTAATAATTAATCTCAGTCCCAGTCAGATTTCTCACCTCAGTATTCTTGAGTTTCGGATCATCCACTTTGGAGAGGAAATCAGTAACAGTTTTCTTAAGATCATCCTCAGGTTGGTATTCCTCATACCTGTGTTCCAAGGCAGTAAAAGGGAGAGTCTGATATCAGGCAACAGCAACTCTTTCACTAATAAGAGCCTACACAATGGGGCAGACAACAGTATTGAGGGATACAACCCCTCCTCAAAGATTCTGGGCATCTCCTAAGTGATTCAGTACCATTTTCCATCTGTAAAAAATTAAAAATTACTACTACGTTAGCTGCACAAATGACTAACACAAACAGAATTAAACAATTACAGAGTCAGCACAGTTCTGCAGAGCAGTCTGGATTCCTTGCCAAGCTCACATGCCATCAGACATTGCAAGTTTTAGAACTACCAGAAACAAGGTCATATATCTAGGAACAAAGAAAGTAGGTCATGCCCACTGAAGAGGAAAACAGTGCCTTGGAAAAGCACCAGCTCTGCAGAGGATTGAGGGCTTACAGCAAAGGCACAACATCTTGTCTGCTTAGAACAGGGTAGGACCACTTCTGGGTGTTCCCACTACATTCAGTCCTGGAGAAGTCTCTGGAACTCGGGAATGTCCATTATTTGCAGAAAGCTATCAGAGAAGGCAAGAGCTAGGTGCAATGAGAATCCAAATACACAAAATTTTTGTAAGGAAAGATCTTAGAAGCCCAAATTGGCTGGAAGTGGTTTGTCAGATAGGAAGAATTATATGATGACAGTTGACAACTAGCACAGACTAGCAAAATGCATCTGTTGCAGAAAAAAAGTTCCTGAACTCACTCCTGAAGTTATTTTAAGGAGCTTTGCATCAGGAATAAGATTATGTTAGCCTACAGGATCAACATATCTTCCTGGAACTAGAGAACAGAAAAGCTACACTCTCTTAAAAACTTCAGTTTGCAAGCATTGTTTCCTCCTTTCTCTGAAACCAAAGGCCTGAGAACACCAGTCTAAGCTAAATTACTCAAAAGCATTCAAGCCATAGCAGATTTCTATCACCTTTCCAAACTTCACCCACTCAAGTGCCTAGCAGCAACAGCTAGCCTTGGGAAGTCAGACTCACCATTTATCTGCCAAAGACTGATCTTCTGATTCCCCAAGCCACAGTTTCTCCTCTGACTGCTCTAGGTATTCTTCTGCCCACTTGGCAGGAGACACAGACAGTGGATCTGCAAAGGAAGAACAAGGAAAAAAGTAAGACCAGCAGACCACCACACCTTTGTTTATGCTCACTTCTTCTACCTTTGTTTATTCTGATCTAAAAATCAAGCCGTTGGTTGAGACAGTGAATTAATACAGGTGCCACTGTGGTGACGATGAACTTACAATCTTCTACTTTAATATCACAAGTTATTCTTCTGCTTCCTGGGGGATAACATATAGGTCAAGAAAATCAGCAATGCATTACAAGTCTGTCAAAAGCACAGTCTACAAGCACTAGGTTTTCATCAGAACTTTCTCAAAGTCCTTTGTAACTTCTAATTTATATTCCCAGAATTGTAAAGAGTGAAGCTCCAAGAGTGGAACTACCCAGCTTTCAGTGGCCACTCCTGAAGAAAATAGCATCTACTTTATTCTTTTCCATAATTTCCAGATTAGGGCATGGATGGTAACAGGACTCTATTCCAGACCCGGTTCTATACACAACACAAGATGGCTTTTCAAAGCTTAACCTTTGGGCCAGAAACACTCACTTTGCACATTTCCAGGGTGTAACACCTCTCTACCTTCATAAAACTGTAAGAAAACATTTGGCCAAAGCACACTAAAGAGTATTTATCTTTGTACCAAAGGCAAATTTAGCCTTACAAGAGGGAATCAGAAAACATGTAAGCAAAAAAGCAGTACAAGGCAATCTCCAAATTGCATCAGTTCAATAATAATTTTTATAAAAGCAGTTTAAATAACCTGCTTCTCCTAAATTCCCTAAGCTAAAAACAAAAGACCCTGACACCTAAATAAAAGCTTCCATACCACACTGTTCATAATTTGACTTAACCATAACACCATCACAAAACAGCTCTTCTACCCTCCACCCCATTAAAGCTGCTACAAGAAACACTGACTCCTGGGCCCAAAGCAATACTCCAATTTCACATTCAGTAGCTCTTCACTATACACGGGCATGTGACTGGGCATCATCTTGTCAGTAATTCCAAAAAAGGACACTTCACCTGTCACTTCAGCAATGAATTCCTGTGACCAGTCTGCCTCATTGAAATCTGAAGAGACATCACCAGCATTATCTGCTGCAGCCAAGAATTCCTGGGTCCAGTTTTCAGACAGTGCCAGGGCTGCCACACCTGGAGCTAAAAGAGGGGAAAAAAAAAAAAAAAAAAACCAGAAGTGAGGTTGGAGCACTCAAAGGCATAATTTACATGTTCCATACCAGCCCTAACCACCTCTCAACCTTCTCTTTGTTAGAATAAAATCACAGAAATATTTCACTTGGAAGAAGTCTCTGGAGGTTGCTAGAGCTCTCACAGAAGATTAACATGAAAGTTAGAGATGAGGTTGTTCAGGGCATTCATCAGGTAACTTCTGAATTTGTCCATGACTGGCAATTCCCCAGCATTCCTAGATACCTGTTCCAGTACTAAACCACCTCCTCCAAGAGAGGAAATGTTCCCACATAACTAATTAGTTCCCCTTTCTGCAAACTGTGTCCATTATCCCTTGTCCTTCTCCTGACTTACTGTAAAGATCCTGACCATGGCTGTTGAAGACAGCACTAAAACACTCCATTCCCTGGCCCTCAGACTCCTCTTTCCCAGGTTAAAAGATCCAGTTCCCTCAGCCTTTCCTCTTACAACAATATTCCTGTCCCTGAATATTTTGTCAATCTCTGATGAACTTGTTCCAGTAGATCAGTGTACTGGGAAGCCCAAATCCAGAAACAATATTCCAGATACAATCTCAAAAGAGCTCAATAGATGGGAATCACCCTGCTAGGAGTTCAACCGTAACATCAAGATCTTTTCTAGTTCTCCACCTACTTTAGCTCCCCTCACCTCGCTGAGGGGCCTGTCGGAAGCTTGACTGCTCAATCTCCTGCATCTCAGCCAACAGGTCATCCATCTTAAAGGTCTGGGGTGCACGGGACAGCAAAGGGGCATTCTGAGCTTGCAGAAACTCTCCAACCAGCTGCCAAAGACAGAGATGGATTACAAACATTGCACAGAAGATGAACAGGCAGAGGCATGGAGTGTGAAAGAAGGGCTTGTCAGAAGAAAATATTAGCATCAAGGGGTAAAATACCAAACAGTGTTGATAAGAAAAGCTTTAAGAAGATTAATGAAAAGCTATAAGGAGAGGAATCAATCTGTTCTTACCTCATCTTCGGTGGCTACTCCCAGTGGTTTGGATACCTGCACGGAATAGTGGGCAGCTTTGTCAACAGTTTTGATCCCATGCCCTCTCTATATACACACAGTGTGACCCAATTAGATTGTATCTTCCTCTTCCTTGAGCTTAGGCTGTCAACATTTTCTTGTGCTAGCTGCCTGCTAAAGGAGCAGAAACACTTGGAGGGATCCTGTACAATCCCCTCCCACTACTGTCTGGCTTAGGGCCTGTGACAACAAGGCACATAGCTCACCACAGCCACGAACATCCCTTGAGTGCCCACAAGCATGCCCTCACCAAACCACACTGCTTCGGGTGACTCCTGGGCCTTTTTCCGAAAAAAAGCACAACACGGCAGCAGCTGCACCGAGATCGGCCCTCCCTGCTCACCCCCAGCCCCCGGCAGGACCCAGAGCAAGCAGACCCAGCAAGCAGCAGAGCAGTACTCACGGCGGCGGCTTCGGGCGCCCCGGGAGACCAGGCCAGAGGGCCCTGCAGCCCTTCCTGCCGCAGGGCCTTGTCCTGGGTGAAGTGCCCCGCCAGCTTCATCAGGGGGTTGGAGCCCCCGCACTCCGGCTCCACCAGCTCCCTCATGGCCATGGCGCCGGCACGGAAGGAGAGAGGGTCGGCGCCGAATCCCGCCGCGCCTGCACCTGGCGCCGGGACGGCACAGACAGCGGGTGAGCGCCGGGCGGAGCGACCGCCTGACCCCGACCCAGCTGCCACCCGTCAGCGCCGCCTCCCCCGCGGGCCTGGCCAGGGAGAGGACGGACACCCCGCCTGCCCGCCCACCGGGACAGCAAGGCCGCGGTTCCCGGCCCGAGCCCCGTGGCCCCGAGCCCCGTGGCCCCCAGCCCGCTCCGCCCGGCACCGTGCCCGGAGGGGCCGCGGGGCTCCCCCGACCGCTCCGTACCTGGGGCCGCCGGGGCGCGCTGGGCTCGCGCGGCGGGGCGGGGCCGGCCTTAAAGGGACAGGCGCCCGAGCGCCTTAAAGGGGCGCAGTACCGGAACCCGTTCCCCGGTGGCTGCACGGCCGGCGGCCTCGCCGCGTCCTGCTCCCGCAGCTCCAGAGGGGTGTGCCCCTCTGCTGGCCGTGAAACGGTGCGTATATGTATATGGTATGTACTATACACATCCCACTGTGTTTGCAAGTATACATAAATGTATTTTTTTTCAACGAGATGTGTATAGTATTTCTATATCTGTGTATGTATATACAAGAGATATATACATGTATACACCATGTTGTATTTGTGAATGTACTTAAATATATATATACATATATACATATTCAACGAGATTTATATGGTACATATGCGTATATATACGTAGATGAGTGTATATTGTATTTGTCCGGCTGATGGATGATATTTCACTGTTTGTTCTGTGGTCACTAAAATGTTGCAGTTGGCAGCCACACGTTGAGAGTGCACACATTTAGCTGAAAAGTATGTGATGCCTTCAGATAAGCCATAGAAATGTCAACTTCTTCCCAGCCTCGATCCTTCTACATTCGTGGTTCCAAAGGACAAAGCACCTGGAAAATCAGAGGTCATTTGGGTGTAGCCTCTAAAAGAATGGGAAAAGCACCAAGAGAGGTTGCATGATGTGTGCTGCCTCCCGTGACATTAGGGTCCTAGAAATAAATTGTTTTCAGAATCAAATCCCATCTTCTTATTTTCAAAAGAATATGCTCCTCTGCAGGGTCTTCTCCAGATTTGTCAGGTTCATTTAATCTGTCCAAAAAGTGACATCTGGTGCAGTTTTAGATGCAATTCTTTGACAATAGGTCTTCCTGTCTGCACTCTTTACAGCTTTGAAATGCATGTGGCTTCTACAGCCAGTTCTGTGCTAGCAAGTAGTAGGTATGGCTCAGCAGCAGAAAACCTTTACAGTTATAAGAATTGGGGCTGGAAATACAACATCCACAATAAACATGCTTGGGGAGCTTTGCTTTGGACTATATCTTCCTTGGTCCTGTGGATGGCACACCAATTAGTAGTTGATGTGCATGAGGTGTGCCCTATGTGCAGCTTAGCACCACCAAAAAGGAATCTCATTTGCAGGACAAACCCCAGCCTAGCAATCAGGGATTACTGGAAGATTCATTTTGAAAGCACACTTCTGGCATCCCTGGAAGGTTAACATAAGACTCACCTGCTATTACCAAATGCCAGTCCTATGCATGCTCAGTGTCATCAAGGTTTAGCAAGAGCACTTGAAGAGAGAGGGATGGAGAATGCTGTGGGGCATAATCCCAAATTACTTTCAAGAAGAAGAGATGGGCAATACTGCTGCTAAGTAAAACCAACAGACCGCACAAAGACTTGAAGGGGAGTATAGGCATTGAGATAAGGCATGAACAGAAATTCAACAGCCATCACAGACTGAGCAGGGAGGAAAACATGAAGTAGTTTTGATTTGTAAATGTTTGCAAGAAGGCTTTGGGGTATGCCCATGACACCAGCCTGTGATACCAGCTTGGCCTTCTGGTTTGGGACAGGGAAACACTGCTTTTTTAATAAAAAGCCCCCATAGCCTTCCTTCTGCTGGGCTGGATGGCCGTTTATCCCTTAGAGTCCCAAAAGACTTTGATGTAACTGGAAGGACCAGAAGTGGCAGTGCTGGCAAAGCATCCAGGATAACCACAACTATAGTTGTTGGTGGATACGTGTCCTGCTGAAGCCAAAACTGTTTCTGCTTGCAGGCAGAAAGCAAAGGGTCTGATCTAAAGTCAACAGGAAAAGAAGCAGAGTCAATGCACCCCTGCTAGTGAAATGTAAATAATTTGGCAGCAAGAACTAAAATATCCAATAACTCTTTGAGAGATGAGAGAAGCAAACAGTACAGCTCCTGAAAAGGCTCTTCCAGGCTCCGCACCCTTCAGCTGTTCTGAATACCAATACTCTCATGAAGGTCCTAGGCCTGATGGAAACCAGTGACAAAATGGAGGTCTCCATCTAATTATACCCCATCCCAATTTTGTGAAATTCATTATTTCTTTCCAAGTGCAAAACTTAGCACATACTTCTATTAAATGGTGTACTACACTTTCATGCTATTTGTCGCATTGATCAAAATCATTTGTACATGAATTTTCTCTACCAAATCCTTTGCAACCCCTGTCAGGTTAATGCTGTCTGCAAATTTTAATAGACACAATTTTCTAGTCCACTGTATAAAATACTGAAAAAACCCCCACTTACAGCATAGTGAAAACAGACCTCTGCAGGACTCCTTGATACTTCTTTCCAGATAGAGAGCATAGCATCAAAAACTGATCTTAGAATTTTCCAATCAGCATCAGACTCTTCCAACAGTGATTTCAGTAGATACAGTTTCCCGTGTTTCCTAATGTGCTTCTTAGACTGTGAGATGAAATAGAGTAAAAATCCTTGACCACAAGGACAAGTCTGCCATGAAAGATTGGTTTAACTTGATCTCTTCTTTTTGCAGATGGAAAACATGAGTTGTTTGCATAATATTTATTAGTTCCAATATCACAGGGTAAGGCAGGAAAATTATGCTGGCTGGCGAGTAATTAATCAGATTTTCTTTCTTTAAATGGCCAATATGTTTGGCTTTTTCCAGTCTTCTGAACCTCTCCATTGTCTAGAAATCTCAAAGAAAATGGCCAGTGGGCCATTCTCAAGTTCTCCAGCCATCACAGGATGAAGTTTATCAGCCCTAATTGGTCAGAAAACCTTGACTTTGCTTAAGTGCTTAGAAATCTAGACTTTTTCCCCATTTCCAACTGATGCTATTTACGATATTCACCTAGCCACCACCACAGTGAAGACAAGTGAAAAATGCTTGGAGCTTCTAGGTATCTTTGACCAGTTTCCAATTTCACCGACCAGAAAGCCAGTCTTTTTACTGGTCTTCCACTCATTGCCCAGGTAGTGACAGGCACTCTTGATGAGCTGATAGTTCTGTTCTTTTCCACCACAGATAAGGTACTCATTTCCTTTTCAAAGTATCTTTGTACTTAACTGGACTCAGTTGCCGTGTCTCCCTTAATTCCTTCTCCTCCAGACTAAAGGCTGCAATTTTTTTCAGTTCTTCTTGCTTGAGTGGCCAAGGTAGTTATTCCCCTCTGTGGATTCACTTCCCACATTTGTCTCTCTTATAGCAGCATGGTACCTAAACTGGACAGTCAGTCCTGTGTCACTCAGTGCTGTGAATGAAGTCGCAGCAGTACAGAGCTGTTCTGACCGCTTGTTTCATCTGACCTACAGGCTATCGTCCTAAACACATAAACTGATCTGATGTGTGCCTTTTTGGCAACAGCATCATGTTGATGTACATTCTGCTTTTTTTAAGGAAGATGATATTCAATGAACTCTGTTGTGCTCTGAAATTGTGCATTTGTAAAAGCAACAGAGGATCTTTTGCCCCTGAATATTCCCTGTCCTTCTCACACTGATCCTCTGAAATTCAAAGTCCTGGGTCTAATTTATTCAGAGGTTTGGTGTGTTTTTTGTGGAGAGCGTTGGCCCGTTTTCATGTTGACCCAAATACCCGAAGAAGCATCTGTGGCCCCCATGAGCGAGGACGAGTGTCAGGAGCAACCTGGCTCTGCTCTTGGACCCATCGCTTTCCCCTGGTCAAAAAAATAATTTTGCCTTGGCTCCCCTACTTTGTTTGTTTAAGTTTGAGGATCGGTTTGGAGGCTGGGAGCAGGGGGGGAGGGGGGGGGGAAAGTTGTTAGTTTGCTTTTAATGGAAGAGCCTTGAGTGGCCGGGCCGGAGGAGCTGTGTGAATTAGCACCCATACGTGTGCCCCCAGGAGCCCCCGCTCCCCTCGCAGCGCCCCTCCCGCTGCCGCCGCCCGGGCGCCTCCCCCTGCGGCGGGGCCGGCACCGGGGCCGGCGCGCGGGCGGCAGCGGCGGGGCTATGCCGGAGCACAGCACGCTGCTCCACCTGCTCGCCGGAGGGTGAGTGCCCCGGCAGGCGGGCGGGGGCAGGAGGGCGGCCTGGGGCGGGATTGGTGCCTCGGGTCCGGCACAGCCCCGCGGGAGCCGGGGCAGAGCAGCCCCCGCCAGCGCAACCCCTCCAGGTCCGGCTCGGCTCGGCGCTGTGGAGCAGCTCCAGCGGCGCGGGGAGTGCCTGGCTCTGCGGCTTGGGAAGACGGAGAGCCTCCCTATGGGACGTGGAGTTTTGTTCAGCAGGAGCTTGCCAGGGATGCGGGGCAAGGGAAGCGGGGTGCTGAACGAGAGGCGCTACGAGGCCTCTTCAGCGGGGCAAATCGTGGGGCATCCATGTGTTCGGGAGGGCGGCCAGCTCTCTCCATCGGCGCGTGGCTGAGATTCCCGTGCGACTTTTCTGGCTTAAAATAGTGCGGCTGATTCTGGTGAGTCAGGTGTTCGGATCCCAGCGGTGCCACTCTGCATTAGAAGCGTGCCCTTGAGCATGGAATTTGTCCCGTGGTGTTTCCCCCTTCCTCTCAAAAAAATGAGCTTTAAGTTTTACGGTGCCCTAAAGCAGAAGATAATGTGGTCCTCCGGACTTTGCTGAAGTTCTCTGCTTAGGCAGCCACCTAATCCCTTTCCAAATCCCACCAACTTGCTGGAGTCTGTGTCATGGTGAAGCCTGTGATACAGCATGTACAATAAGGCACGTAATTTAATTGCTTTTAATTGATAGATTTCCAGTTTTCTGTAGCTAATGCAGTTCTTGTGCTATGTCAATCTTTACATATGTGTCCTTACTGTTCCCACTGTTATTTTGTATATGTTATTCTCTTTTATTAATTTATCCTTTGAAGTATATAATCATTGCATCTTAGATTTTCTTAATACATTTTTCTTTCTTGGCTTTTTTCTTAAGCTTTTGTCTTCTTCCACTATGGTTCCTGAAAAACTGAGAGTTTGGCTAATGACAAGAATAGTGAGAACTTTGTTAGTCTGTATCTTGTCCTCATCCATTAAGCAATACTCCTGAATTACAGCTAATTAAAACCCTGGGGATAATAACATGAATAAGAGATTAATGAGAAGTTCAGTTTATTGCTGCACTATATTTAATATTGCTGGTTTATATAATGAAACAAAGTAGGATCTCATTCATGAAGGAACAGTTCCTTTATCTTCCAGTCAAAGAAACTTGTGAGAGGTTTGTTCAAAGTTAATGCAAGAACATAATTCTTCCCACAGTGTGCAGTTAAACTATGGAACTCTTGGCCACAGGATAGTAGAGGGTAAAGGCTTCTTGTGTGTCCAGGAAGCATTTAAAAAGTTAAATGAAAAATAATGTGTTTATGGCTACTAAAAGCAAGGCAACATTTCTCACTGAGGAAATCCCTGAACTGAAAACTTCGGAAAGCTGGGAGAGTGTTCTGGAGGTATTTCTCCTACTCTTCTGCAGGTGACCTTTATTTGTCTGTGTCCTAGGCAGAAACATGGTTTAACTGCAGGTTTGTCTGATCTAGCATTGATATTTTTAAATGAAGATCTTCAACCCATCTTAATTTTTGGCTAGCCTAAGTAAGAGCTAACATGAATTGCCAGTAAACCTTGTCACCTCTGTGCATGTGCTTATATGCTTTTTAGATAATTTAAAAAATGTTAACAGTGTCTTTTGTATTTCTCAACTAATCCTCTTTTTCTGTCACCACAAACTTGTCGACAGTTTAAAATATGAAAGCAAGATCTAGAGGCAAGTACCATTTTCTAGGGTAAAATTACCCTCCTTCTTCAATTAGCACTTTTTGCCACAGCTTTGCTCTGAGAGTACATGTTGTACTCATTTTCAACTGCTGCTCTTCATCCTATTTTGCAGAAATTGCTTTAGTTCCTGCTTTTAGAGTAATGACACATAATTTTCCATTTCTCCTGAAACAGAAGAATTTTGCAGACCTATGTCATTCATGGAGTGTAAGCAGCTGTATCATCATGTAATGCACAGTAATACATCACAGTTTAGATTTCTTCTAGTTTCGAACAACCGGTACACCTCATTTCCTTAGGTTTAATTAATGGGTGTTCTTTTTTTTCCTCTTTAGTCTTGCCATTGAGGCATAGTGGCTCATAATGATCCTTCACCTTGCACTCTCTTTCTGCTGATTAAACAGCCACTATGCTAAGGAGTGACAATTTCTTTAATTATTATTATTGCTTTTATAATACTTTTTTATTATCTGTATGTATCAGTAGCTTCAGGAACCTGATCTCAGGAAACTTTTATATATACTGGAAGCGTGTGTTCAAACTCAGATCCTGACTGTTGCAGGTGGGGACTTTTTGAAGGAATTAGATATTAAGAGAACATTATGTGAAGTTTTGCTTCCTTATGCAGTATTAGAGAGAAGAATTATTAGTATACCAAGCAATTGCTTCGCTCAATTTTTTCCTGATGTATTGTTTGCTCAGCTTTTAGATAAGGAGTTGAAACTGCCCTATCTGGACCTTTTAGACCTTGATCTATCACCACTGTACCCAATCTTCTCCTGAACTGGAGACTGTACTTCTGATCAAAGAAACAACAGACATGTAAGTCTGGAGCCTGTATAAGACAAATGAATAGACTCTATGGTAAAGCACAGGACTGTTGGACCCCCAAGTGAATGTGGTCTGCATGGGAAGAATCAATGTGGCCTTTGAAAAAGGAGACCTTGCCTCATACAGCTCTGGATTGCTATGTAGGCTGTGTCTTGGTGTCTGTGCTTGATCACCTGGTTCACCCAGAGAACCTGAGCTAGGCTGTTCACTGCTTTGCCATGTGCTGTCTTCTGAGCTGGAGCTGAATTCGGGAGACGCGTTCCCAGACTCCCACCACTCATCATATACCTCCTGAGGGAAATTGCTGCTGATACATTGCTCTGCAAGTTTTCACCACCACTGTGTACATCTGCCAAGGGCTTGACAAAGCAACATGAGTGTTATGGAATAGCATGGCTAGTTGCTGGCATCATTAGCTACATAATCTCCCAGCTGTCTTATCTTCAACTCTTGGATATACAATAGGCATCCAGGCCTCTCTCTTTTCTCTTTTTTTTGGTTTTTTTTTTTTTTCATTTTTTAAATTTTTAAAAATTTTTTTAAACCTCCCTTCCTGTTTGCAATGATAATGAAACCCTAGGAGCAAAGGCTGTGAGAATACTGTATATGTTCACTGAGCTGTATAGACTTTTTCAAAATAATTCTTCTCTCACTACTTGCTGTCCTGCACTGTCATGTGTAATTCGGATGACACACCTGACTCTTCTTTGATATCTTGTAGTTCTTTGGTTGGCCTTTCTTTCTTTGGAGCAGAGCGAGCTTTTTATTAAGCCTTCATCTCTTGTGAAACAAAGCAGCTTTGGCTGTAGCGGATGTGAACAATCATCCATTTTTCAAAGCCTCTTGCATGGCTTGCATGCAAATTCATCTCAAAATGGCCTTCCAGGTACTGAGTATCATCTAGAAGAGAAGAGTTATAAGTCGAAGGATTTAGAGGGGCAGAAGCTAAAAACCAAGTGTATCAGTTCTGACTTGTCCCTGGGTGGTGGGAAGGGAAAAAGGGGATATGTGTCCTTTCAGCATTCCTGCAGTGTGACGAGACCCATTGATGGAGATGCTTCATGAGTTCCAAAAATAGGTTCTGCCTGCTGAAGGTCAGGGTCCTCTTTCATTAAGCAAGCCAAGCTTGGAGAGAGCCTGGCTGTTGGCAGAAAATTCAGATCTTGCTTACAGGGCCTTGCAAACGTGGGTCTGATGCAATTATGGATTAAAGACACGGGCAGGCTGAGAGGTGTGAGAGTTCTGTGCTGCCCCTCTGTGAGGTGGTGCAGCTGTGGCAAAGGTGTGGGTGCCTGGTGCCTCAGCAGAAGGCTTTGCAGTGAGAGTGGGCAGCAGAAATGTTTGCTCTGGAGAACTGCTGAGTCCTCATGGACTTGAGACTCTTTGTCTCAAATACTGAGTAAGGTTTCAGAGTGAGGCTGCCAGATGATGTCCCAGGCTGAGTTGTTACGTTAACCAGTGTCAGAGCAGGAGGTCATGTGTGACACAGGCTGGGATACCTAACCTCCTCTCCCAGAGGGGAGAAGTTGTGGACAAACAGGGTCAGAATTATTGCCCTACTATGGCACAGAGGTCATTCTTTTATGTGCTGCTGTGCCCTAGATGTGGTGGCACAGCAGGAGCCATCCTGACCTGTCCCCTGGAAGTGGTGAAGACACGTCTGCAGTCATCCCAGCTGGCACTGCGGCCTCTGTGCCTCCCAGAGATACAGCTGCCAGGGATGAGTGTGAGGCTGATGAATCCCACACCACCATCTCCTGGAGTGCTCAAGTTGCTGAGGTGAGTAGGACAGGGCAGTGTGCCTGTTAGCACCAGGGAGGTGATAGCTTGGCTATCAGGTGGAGGGTGTGAGGGGAGAAAGAGAGTTGAGCTGAGGCTCTGGAAGCCACAAGTGCAGTAGAAAGTTTGATCAGAGGACAGGTACATCTGCTTCTCACCAGTGATCTGTGCTCTGCAATGCAGCTTAGGGGACTGTGAGAAATTTCTCAGCTGGTGGTTTGATCAGACGCAGAGGGATGGCACTATCAAGAACAGGATGCAATGACTGGTAAAGTGTCCCTGTCCTTGGCAGGGTAGGTGGAACTAGATGATCTTTAAGGTCATTTCCAACCCAAGCAGTTAGTTCCATGATTCTATGACTGAAAGAGAGAGGACATGTGATTGGAGAGAAAATGAGAGCAGGGCAGAAAAAGGATAACATGGGAGGTGAGGAGAGGGTGTTACAAGAAATACTGAAGAACAAAGAAGGAGGAGGAACAGGAGAATCCCCAGCTTAGTTATTCTGCTGATTTCTCTGGTTTTTTGCTTCTGTAGGTCCATCCTTGAGAAGGAAGGCAAACGGTCCCTGTTCCGAGGTCTGGGTCCAAACCTTGCTGGGGTTGCTCCTTCCCGGTGCGTACTGCTCCATGACAGTGCCTCACATTGTACACTTTTTAAGGGACCTGTCTCAAAAATGTTGCTCTGAAAGTAGTCTGGGCCTTGTGCTCACATGCCACAGGACCACTTCACAGAGACATCTTCTGTAGCTTCTGATCGTAGTGTTAAGATGATTGCTGTGGGCCAGGTGTAAATGGTATCTGATGTCACGTCAGACAAAACTGTGCTGGGAGTAAGAAAAGTTGGAGTGAGACCGCACATAGTGTCTCTGCTCCTCATAGGGGAGATGTAACCTCTTCTGTATTTTTTTCCAACTAGGGCTATATATTTTGCTGCCTATTCTACTACTAAGGAGAGGCTTAATACTGTCCTGGTACCGGAGTCCAAGAAAGTACACATATTAGCAGCAGCCTGTGGAGGTGAGCCTTTTCAGTCTTTAATCCAAACCAAGAGGTTCTTCTATCTGGAAATGCCTGTGTGTTTCATTCCTTCTCCATTGTTGCTCTGAAGTTTTTCCCTCCACATGTGGAGAAGTGAGTTCCTTGGGTAACCAAAAGGTTTTCTCACTCTTCATTCTTCTTATGCTCATCTCTTGAAGTCTAGTCTTTACCCCTTCAGCTGCTATCATGAGCTCTATTCTGCTGTGAGAGGGAGAAGGCAGTGTATAATTTAGACTACTCACAGAACCATTTCTCTTGATGTATCCCAGTTGTCTAACAAAATCCTCTCCTCTTGCAAAATTAGCATGCTGCTTCCTGCCTTTTTGTAACACCCAGGCCTGTAATAGGGTTTTGTTGGAGGCAGAGGAGCTAATTACCACTAGATAAAGGCTGGAACAGGGGAGGAGGAGGAAAATCAAATAGTCTGCCCTAAATATTTCTTCTCAAGGTCATTCTCAAATTGCAAATGCCTGCAGTTTGCCAAGCAGAGCTCAGAGAGCTGATAGATCAGCACCTCTTCATGAACTGTCAGCGTGATCCTGGCACTCACGACTGTCTTCCTCTTGTGTTCCCCAGGCATTAGCTCAGCCACACTCACCAACCCCATCTGGTTAGTGAAAACCAGGATGCAGCTGGAAGCCAGGTAAATCAGGCCAGCAGTGCAGAGCCACTTCATGTCACATCAGGATTGGTTTGAGGGGTGGTGGGCAGAGAGAGGTCTGTGATTTCTCATCAGAACATGGTAAGTCATAGGCTGGGCTTATAGCTGTGTTCACAACAGCACTGTAGGTTGGGGTGCAGTATGCTGTCCTAACCCTTTCCTTTTCTTCCAGAGTGAAGGGGGAGATGGCCAGCAATGCTCTTCAGTGTGCCATGCACGTGTATCGCACTGAAGGCCTGCGTGGGTTTTACCGTGGGGTCACTGCCTCCTATGCTGGAGTGTCAGAGACCATCATACACTTCGTCATCTATGAAGCACTGAAAAAGGAGCTGAGAAACAGCCAGCATTCCCATTCCCCATCACTCACACTTCCACCAAACAACAGTGATTTCTTGGCACTAATGGGCGCTGCTGCTATCTCCAAGACATGTGCTACGTGCATTGCATATCCACACGGTGAGTGGCTCCACTCTCCTTGCTTCTGTACCCCTTGAGGGCAGATGCCATGCCTGTAGGATCCATCTGCTAATATATGGCTTCTCTTCTTGTCTCTCCAGAGGTTGTTCGGACACGGTTGCGAGAGGAAGGGTCACGGTACCGTTCCTTTACACAGACTCTGCAGCTCGTGGTCCATGAAGAGGGACCCTTGGCTTTGTACCGGGGGCTCCTGGCACACCTGATCCGCCAGTTCCCAAACGCAGCTATCATGATGGTTACCTATGAACTCATCATACATTTGGCCTCTTCCACCTTGTAAGCTGCAGCACTCGGCTGAGACTGCTGTGAAGGTACAGAGACACTGTGGTCCTGAGACCTGGTCTTTTGCAGTGCTCTGAAAGGTGGTACTTTTTGTCACATATCCAATCTGGGTCAGGCATTCTCAGGACACAACGACTATTTTGTGCCAAGTTTTTTGCTCCAATGTGCATAGTATAGCCTTTTTTTTCCTTCTGGAGATTTGAATTATTCCAGTGGTTCGAGATGTCAGGGCACTGGTTTGACAGTGCCTGTTGTAAACTTCCTTGATGAAACAAAGGCATGGAACTTACCAGGAAGGAGACAAAGCAGAAAAGTGTGAGAGTGTCTTAGCCCTAGCATGTTCACTTCTTTTGGACCCAGTAGCAACAATATGTGGGCACAGTTGAGCATGAAGATAGACTAAGCTGAAACATCCGAGAGAATGCAACAAGCAGAGATCTTGTGCTGCAACCTTTGCCCTCAGAGAGGCTCTTCCACTCTCACCGCCTACTGCCTGCCTTCTTGCCCCTAAGGAGGATTTCTCAACCTTGGCTGCCAACAGATTGCAGAATTTTCCTTTGGGTCCTTCACATGTCGCAGCCATCGCCCCAGGATGTGTCAGGCAGCTGACAGCCCCTTTTTGTCTTGCAGGGTCTGAATATCCAGACCAAGAAGATCGAGGGAAGCAGTACAACCTGCTCTGGAGCACTATCCTAGTAACTCATGCTACTCCTGGGCTCAGAGCCATGCTGTGCTAATAACTGTTGTTTCCATCTCCTCCATGCTCAGCAAAAAGAAAAAGCTGCCTCCTTCCTCCAGAAGTGCTGGGCTGTTCTACAAGCTGGAACCCCTGGTATAAAAAATACTCTTATCATACTGATTAAGAAAGTAGATCATGTGAGAGGATGGATGTAGCTAAGGAGATTTGGCCTGTTTCTGTTGATATACTAAGTGTATGGAAAGAGCCTTATTTATTTTATTTTCCTGTGTTCAGTAATTCAGTTTGCTGCATGTGCTACATTTGCCTGTGACGGGCTTGAGTGCCTTCTGTTCCTCTGTGAGTCTCTAGCACTGAAGGCTACTTTGTGTTTACAGAGTATTTTGGCTCCCAAAAAGGCAGGGGATAGGGTCCTGAGTGATGTGTTTTTCTTTTTTCGTCACATGCTAAAAAATGTAACCCTTCCCCGAGATAAGGTAGTAATTTCAGTAAACACATGCTCTGGACAAGCTCCAGTTTCACATTAGAGGCTACACTATTTCTTCCCTGGTTGTAGTGAAAAACTGCAGAAGTCCTGAATGTTTTATTTGAAATCCATTTATTTTAAAATCCACTTTGTTTCCTCATCTTTCTTACCTTCATTCATTTAGTATTAGGACTATTGACAATTTTACAAAGCGACACAAAGCTGCAGTGGTTTGTTGGGTTTTTTTTGGTTGGTTTTTTTTTTTTTTTTGCATGAAACGAGAATAAACCTCAAATGACAACATTGAAAAAATATACAATATATATATATAATATCTGGGGAGGGGTTGTGAGAAACCCCACTCTGAGCCCTACGGCTGGCTCTGCCTTTCAGATTTCCATTCTTTCCAACACCTCCATCACAGTTTGAACCGTGCCACCATCATGCGTAAGTGCCCTAACACATGTTTCTGGAGAGCCATATGGGGGATCAATAATGTGGGGAATGTCCACAAGGGGAATGGCAGATGATGAAGGAACATGGGAGGCAGAAACGATCAGTGAGGGAGGAGCACATGTGTACACAGTGGGGGAGGAAAGAAGTTGAAAGTAAGACACCTCCTCCTTCCTGCCATATGTTTTGGGGGGGATCCACTGGGCGGGTGTTTTAAAGCTCCTAGTAGCGGTGAGAGATGTCACTTTTGCCGATGATGTGCCGGTCATTCATGACACTGCTGTCCGGGGAGTCGGGTGTCTCCGAGTCGGTGCTGTCGTCATCATCCTCCATGCCCTCACCAGCTCTGCCCTTCACACTCCCTGCTGCCCTCTCCTGACAGCTCTGGTAGGACTGGAGAGGTGACATATGGGGTAAGGGGAAGGGTCCGACAACCCAACTGCCCACCCAGCCCCGGCCACAGTGGCTGCTCCTCACCTCCATGGGGTTGACGATGATGGTGAGGGCCGAGTCATCCCAGAACATGTCGCTCTCTTTGCCTCCAGTGCTGGTGTGCCCTGACTCAGTAGCTCCAGGGACCTCTTGTCCCACTCCCCGCCGGTGCAGGGAGTGGATGCGCAGGATGCCGAGGATCACCATAAGTGCCAGGAAGCCCACACACACCACGATGATGACAGTGGCAGCACTGGGGACCACTTTGAAAAAAGAAAGCGAGAAGTTGTGTCTAGAGTCTGTCATAGAAACATGCATTTCCAACCTGACATCCAGGAACTGAGATCCCTGGGTAGAGCTTGGGTTTTTGGTCAATGCAGGAACACAGCCTGACTTGTCTGTGCCCCTGGGCACACACAGTTCCTGTGATGTCAACCTGGCTTGTAGACTCTGGACATCTCTATCTGCAGAATTCACCAGAATATGTTGCACAGCATATATATGTATCCTGCTCTTGGGAGGGAGAAATGCATGCTGGGGACAGCCTCTAAGGGTTCGAGGATGATTTTAAAAAAGTGTGATTTCTGTGCAAGCAGTAGAGAAAACAAGAAGCCAAAAGATGCCTTCATTGCACATGGAACAGATATGAATGCTATAATGGACTTCTAATTAGTGCTGTGGCAAAAGCCTGGCTTCTCTGGGGGAGAAAACCTGAAATTCATTTAAGACCCTTAGCCCGACTCCCACGCTTTTGTTTTAGGCCTGTAGACTGCACCGTAACTCCCCAAATAACTACCTTCCCTGCAAAATCTATCTAGGCCTTCCACTAATTTGTTTATGGTTCTACTCAACAGAAACAAGTTTGCTGCTGCCATCAGGCAGAGCTGGGGAAGGGAGAGGCAAAGGCTGGCACAGGTATAGGCTGCCTCTGCCAGCTGCAGGACTGGACCAGCTTGGAATCAGCTACTGCAGGAAGCCAGGAAGCTGCAGCAAAAGCTAGCTCAAAGGTGCCTTGCTTGTTCCCTGTGACAGGGAACCAAAATGTCTGTAACAAGTCCCGGAGCTTTCAACAGCCCAGGAGGACTTGACTGGAGTGTGGTCATGCCTGAGGCACAAGGCTACCAACACAAACAAACATCTAGTCTAGCTTTCAAGCTTCTCTCTCCTCTGTTTTGGGGGAATTCTCCTCTTATCTGCATGGTGCCATGTCCTATATTTTCCTGCCTTGCTGACCACTACCTATGCCTACTTCTTTCTTTAGAGCAGTGGCAGTCTTGACTCACTTTTCTCTCCTGCTATTGAAGCTTCTTTCTGAAATTACTTTACACAAGCCCACACAGCACCTTTTCAAGGTGCATGAACAAGGTTAGCTTACAGTTAGTCTTTTTAGACCCTCTGAGGTATAGATTTCAGTCTGCTTCTACATCAAGAAAATAATATCCTACAAGAGGAGGATTGTTGCAGCATGCTCTAAAATACAATTTGACAAAGACTTGCAGTCCACAACTGCAGCTAACAACAAATGGAACAGGACAGTATGACAACCTGATAATGGGTGCAGGGAGTCTGAGAGGAATCCTCCACTATAGGTTCTGCCAGGATATCAGAAAATCAGCATCCTGATCTAAAGGAATAAACCCAAAAGATAGTGTTACATACTTGGGTTGTTGTGGGTGCTTGCTAAACTGTGCCCAGACAGCTCTGCGGGTAAATGATGGCCTTGGTGCACAAACTGCTGGGAGCTCAGAATATGGTTAGGATGAGCAGCTCGGTTCATGTTGTGGAGAACATTCACCTGCAGAAAGACCAGAGTGAAGGGACTCAACCCTGTGTCCATGGCACATTCTATGCATTCCCATGCACCATGTCTTCCCCATACACGAATAACATCTGTGCATATCAGTCTTGTACCTCAACAGTAAACTCATTGCTGGAGTAGCGCCCATTCATCTCAGTGCAGGACAGGTGAAACTTCCTTTCATAGAGGGCAGCACCGTGGTTGATGTGGTAGGAGACCTGGCGCAGGATCTCCTCGTAAACCGCAATGCTCTCCACGCCTGAGACAAGAGAGGGGTGGGGTGAGGAAGCTCCTGCTCCAAAGTCACCTGGCATCCTAATCCTGCAGTAACTAGAAGCTACAGAGGGATCCAAAGCAATGCTGGGTTTGTTAATTTTGGGAAGGGCTCAGAGAGAGAGCTGACTGTGAAGGACCTGATGGAAGCCCTGCTTGCATCATTAAAACAAGTGGAAGGGAAGGAAGGGTTGAGAGAAACAGCCCTGTTACTTTCTGGAGAGTACAAAAGTGTTGTACCAGTCCACAGGTTGTTGGATATGTTGTCCCTGTCATGTCATGCAAAATGCTACTGACACCCAAGAACACCAAACCCCAAGGAGTAAGTCAGGAGGAGTGATATAAACCTGGGTGAGAGCTGACACAATGTCCCAGTACTTTTTGCTGGAGGAAAAGCCACCTCCCCAAGGAAATGGTCTGTGACTTCCAAAAGCCAGGAGTTCAAGAAATGGTTACATCTCAGTGTCACAAAGTACACCAACACATCCTAACGTCAAGTGCTTCTCCCAGTGATGCCTGACACTCGGTGACAGAAGCACAGCTAGATAGCTGTGACATGGAGAGGACGTACCGGTGATGGTCAGGTAGGCAGAGGTGTTAACGAGCTCCAGGCCCCGCTGCTGCAGCAGAGCCCCATCCAGGAGCAGGTACTCCCTCTCTGGGTCCAAGTCATCTCCTACTAATGAGATCTCGCAGCCGTCCAGGTTGTGCACAATCTCATCTGACATTCGTGTGTCTGTCACTGAGATGCAAACAGAAAGAAGATATGGCCAGAAAGCCAGACAGCCATCAGACAAGGAAGGAGTCACTCAGAGGTGTAACTGCTTACCTAAGAGTTCTCACATCACATGTAATTACTTCTCCTTCTCCACCTAGCACTGACCTTAAGTAAAATCACTGTCAGTCTAATTATTTGTTGCAGGATGATTCTAATGACATTATCTATGCACATAATAAAGTCACTTTATTTTGGAACAACATACTATTATCAGTCTGGTTCATGATAGCACATCTTGGCTGTAAGGACTTTGTTGACAATGACAGTGTGTAAATTAGGAACAACACTCACACATTCCCAGGCCCTGCATGCTTTTGAAAGCTTTTCCCTGTCTCACATTGTTGTTTACCATGGCTGAGATCTTATCTTCTTTAAAATGGCAACCACATTCAATAACTAACTGCTTTCAGCAGGATTGAGAACAATCTGCTCTTAAGTCAAAGAACTCATCATTGTACGAGGAAAGGCAAAGCTTCTAAACAGAAAAGTAGGAGCAAAAAATCCCATTACCAGAACAGATAAGAAGGAAGTGAATGGACACACAGAGCACAGACTGCAGAGAAATAATCTGAGCATGATGGAAAGAAATTGAAGAACAGTTGTACACACTGTAGGGTGTGAGGAAACTGACTGGGGAATTCACAGGAGTGAGGCAGGAAGAGAAGGAAGGGAGCAAGAAGTAAGAAAAGAAAGCAGGAGAGAAGAAAGTAGGATGAGACTAAGTATGTGCAGGAGCAGAGAGAGTAACAGGCAGGACATCCATCCAGCACTGGATTCAATAAAGGGAAATGTAGGTAAAATGTAAAAGGGATTAGGAATGAGCAGCCTGGAAAAGAATTAGGAGAGAGTGAGGCAAATGAACTGAGTGGACAGAAAAAGTACAGGGAGGAGCAGAAAGGGATAAGAGCCGATTAGCCTACATATTGACAGACAATGTGCCTTGCTTCTAAATTTGTAAACTCTCACTTTCGGGTGTAATTATAGAGGCTCTACTTCCTCTGCAGGACCACAACTCTTGCAGGTCTTTCCAGTTTGTCTCTTACACCTTGCCCTGTACTCCACTCACCGGTACCATGCCAGTTCTCCTCCTTCTTGGCCTCCACCTGGTGAGAAATAGAGCAGGTGATCTGGAGGTTGGGGAACAGGGGAATTCCTTCCGGAGCCTCAAAGTCTGATGCAGGATGAGCGAAGTGGGCATTGCCACTCAGCAGGATCTGGGGGGCATCAGGCTGTAGCACCACAACATAGCCTTCCACATCAGGAATGGAGACACAGGACTCCTCACTGAAACACCTGAAGGAGAGCAGCAGAAAACATCAGCTGCCCCAAGCTTCCAACAACAACATTATAGAAGATCGCCTCCTGCCCATTACCTCCAGGGAAGGGAATATCCTTTATTCAGCAGTCTTCCTAAAGCTTCCCTACAGCCTGCTGCACAAGGTAGAGACATGTGGTAGGAGTGACAGCACTGGGATCTGGTGACTTGCTCACATCAACAAACACAGAGAAAATTAAAACCAGTCCACATGCCTGGAACACTGCGAGTGGAGGCAGAGGTTCTGCATAAGCAATAGGAACCAGTACTGCAGTACCCATTTGGATATTGGATAATTTATCATTTATTTTCAGGAAGATTTTTACCCATTTTGAGACCACCTTAAAATACAAAATATTTTAAAATACTAAGTGAGTCAGTGTAACTTTAGTCAAAAAGACAGGCACCCCTCTGGCTGAAGTGAGCCAGAGGTGGTGTTTTGCCCACTCACTTGACAGCAGTGGTGAGCCTGAGTGGACGGACCCCAGGAGTAGCAAAGCGCAGTGAATTCATGTAAGCCACATGCTGGATTGCATGGTTGAAGGTTTCCACATCATCACCCTCCAAGGTGAGCAGGGACTGAGAGGGGTTCACATGAACCTAGAGGTGGAAGAAAAGACTCATGGTTCCTTGGCAAATGATAGGAATCAAGGCTGAGAGAGACACATAGGAAGAAAGGTGGAGAGTTGTCTGAGGTGGGGAGAGCAGGCAAAGTCTTGGGAAGCAAGGCTGGGGAAGGAGAGTGGAGGAGACCCATGCAAACTGGGCAGATGGGCATACCTTCATCCCTTTGCCCAGACTGTCGAAGTCACTGTAATCAAGCCCCTCACGGCAGGCATACAGGCACTCAATAACCTCCCGGCTCTCCAAGCTACCAGGGCGCACAGTGAAGCCAGCCAAGTAACCATGGAAGTAGTGGTGTATCGACAGAGGATCTCCTGAGGGAAACATGGGAGGTGGGGGGTGTGAGAGACATGGCGAGGAAGAGAGCAAAACCATAGAAGCAACAGTGTGAGTGCCACACAGAAGTAAGGGACGTAGAGGGATACAGAGGGGGACATGGGGGAATGGAAAAGCCCAGACAACAAGAGCAACAGTGTGAGGGACATACAGTTGTTAAGGGAGGTAGAGAGGGGCGGAAGGTTGCACAGGATATGGAAAAGCAAAGATAACAAGAAGACAAGGGATGCTGAAGAAAGGAGATGAAAACTTTTGAAATTCCACATAGGAGAAAGTGAGAAAAACAGACCAAAAAAAAGACAAAGGCAATGAACAGTGGGTAGCATAGAGAAGTTTCTGTCAAACTGCTGAATGCCAGATGGAAACAATTCCTTGTCCTGTTCTCACTCTGCTTCCTGTGAGGGCTTGTAAAAGAAACTACACATTCCATAGATAGATAGGGATGAGGTGACATCTCCTGATGTCTCTAATGGCTATTGTGTTCTTCAGAGACCAGCTTTAATGATCAGGCATGAGTACTCTTTCTCCACACAAAAAGCATACCCCAACTCTCAAAGCAGGCTGCAGTCCTTCCATCAGCCTTTTCAGGCTCCACAGGTACCAAGGTATCAAGGACCAATCTGCCAAATAAGGGATTTCCTCCCAAGGCAGTGGGAGGTGGCAGGACAGGACTAGGGAAGCAGTATGAGCAATGCACCATGCAAGAAGGGATAATCATGCATAGTCAAGAGGGGAAGAGACCCATCTTCTTTCTTTTCCCTACCTTGCACAGAATTGGTGGCATTCTCACTTCCTCTGGTTTTCTCTTTGTTTTTCTCCTCTGCGAAAGGAGAACATTCAGCTGAGCAATAACGCATTGGAAGATGGTAGTTAGGGGTCAGACAAGTTATCTCTACAAGGGCCTGCACTGGCCATCCACAAGAGCAGCTCTGTGCCAAGCAGTGCACCCCTCAGCAGCACATCACAGATGACAGAGGGCAGAGCTCCTCTCATGAAGCAGATGGTGAGACTGTAGGACAAGTAACTGACTTAAGGCAGAAACCATAGTGCTTGCAGTTTCTCAATCCTTTCCCAGTGTTACCTATTTTGGGAATTAGCCCTGTTCACAACAAGCTATGTTCTCAATATCCCTTAAGAGTCAGATAGCTCCAGGAGAGGGTCCCAAGCTGATCAATACCAGTTGTCTGCAAAATGCCAATCAAGAGAGCACAGAGCTGTGGGAAGATCTCTGACCTCAGAGAAGCAGCAGTACAGCAAAGATTTGATCTTGCTAGAAATTTCTGCTGGAGTGAAGGCAAGCAGTAGGCAACTTTCTTTAGTTCTGTCCTGCTTCAGTCTAGCAGGAGAACTGAAGGATCTGAGAAATCAGCCTTGCATCTCCACAGAACAGATTTTAATCTACTAGTGGCCTAACTTTGTTTGTAACCTGATTTTTGTCTTTCAGCCCAATTCATGTACAGAAGGATTTATGACTTTCTCATACAGACCCTCAAGACAGAGAAATCCCACAATCAGCAGCATAAATAGCACTGCCTGCTTTCTGGCAGAAAAGCCAGTGCTTTTCTGAATGAGGTACAGAGTTTCAACTCTCCACTGCCTGAAAGTTGGTTATCCACTGCATATTCTGTATTTTTTGTCCAGGAAGCTGCCAGCTCAGGGACTTTTCCCTGAGCTGTTATTACCTTGGTCCAAGGGGAAGGAAGGAGCCACACTAGGTTTGGTGCCAAGAAGGCAAGATGGCTGCAGTATGATTTGCATAATTTAGTATTGGGTGGTGTTTCTTTCACCTCTTCTGGGTCTCCCTCCTCCCCCTTTTTTCCCAGCTGGGAAGAGCGTGGTTTGGGGAGTGGGCACTCACCGGCCCAGCAGGCCCCGATCATGAGGGAAGGCTCCGGCCGTGGCGGGTGGATGAGGCCATTGTCGTGGATCAGGGCAGGGTCGTAGGAGACGCCGTCCACGTACAGCGTGACCGTGGGGAACTCCAGGTTGAGAGCGTAATGGTGCCACTCGTCATCGCAGACCTGCGGCAGACAGCCAAGCACAGCATCAGCAAAGGGCAGGAGGAGAAGGGACATGGGGAGGATGCAAACCCTTCCTCACCTGCTCAAGCTTCCAGAGGAATTTCACAGGCCTTGCACTTTCCAGCAATGGCCAGTAGAGGAAAGAAATCCGGCAGCCATGCACAGCCAGAGAGTAGTGTGAGTAGCCATCCTCTGCCAGGGATAAGCACAGGGAGTTACGTGTCACACTCCAAGCAGTCCCACTAGCCAGAACACAGAAGCCCACACTGCCATGCATGACTGGCACTAAGCACCATGTGCTCAAAGGAGGCACAAGTGCTCTGAGGAAAAGGGACATCTAAAGAAGCTGTGCTCCTAAGGAGGAACCCCTGCCCAAGTCCTGCTTTGGAATATCAGAGATTTACCACTGCAGGGCCAATCCCTCTTAAGGAGTTAAGAGGCAGTGGGCAGAAGTGTCGCCACCCCAAGAGAAGTCTCACCACTCTGCACGGTACTGCAGATCACCGTCTCCTCTTCCCGCCTGCCTTTGCTGGGCATCACGGCATGCTTCATCCACACAGACAGGGTGAAGTGGTCACTCAACCCCTCGTGGCCATTTGGTCCATTCACCACAGGCACCTGGGCAGCCTGGCTGCCATTGAACCAGTAAATGAGGCTGCTGTCCTGGCTGTAGTGCACCGAGAGCCGCGCTGTCCAGTTTGCTGTGGGGCTAGGCACTGGCAGCAGGTCAATCTCTCCTGAGGCAGCACCTACCAAGAAGGGAGAGGGTCAGGAATGCTGGTATGGGAGAATAAAGGAGCCTGAGAACTGGGGATCAGATGAAGTGGGCACTGGAAGCCTCACTGTAATGTCTAAGTGCACAGGGAAATAAGAAGAATGTCTGGAGAAGGATGGTGACCTTTTGGTCAGTGCTGAGGGAATTCCCACAGATTCCTGATATCAGGACAATGCACAGAAATCTCTGGCTTCCCAGCAAGGAAAGCACAGGTAGTCCCTTATAAAACTAGAAAGTTGTGGAAGTGTTCAGTGCCAGGTTGGATGAGACTCTGAGCAATCTGGCCTAGTGGAAGGTGTCCCTGTCTCTGGCAGCGATGTTGGACCTAGAGGATCTTTAAGGCTCCTTGCAGTCCAAACTATTCCACAATTCCATGAGAGTGCCGGAGCACTCACTGCCCCTCAATGCAATGCACAGGCTCGGTGTCCTCCCACCCCAGTGACCACAGTAGATGTGAGGAATGTGTCCCTTGGCACTTCTGCTGTGTGGGGCTCAGCTACCCTCCAGAGGGAGGAGCAGGGTGCAGTGCCACAGCCACCCTCAGTCCAGGAAAGAACCAATTCACCACAGAGTTTGCGCAGTGACTTCTCGGAGTAGTTATCCCGGTCACAGCCTTTGGCCACATGGTTTGTCTGCAGCTCCACCGTAGCCTGGATGTTCCACAGCGGCTCATCACAGGTCTCCAGGTGAATGGTGGGGAACAGCGCCAGGCTGCCCGCACCGGGAGTGTACTCAATCCTCTTGCTCCAGCCTAATGGAAAGAAGTGAAAGAGAGAGATTAGGAACTGCTGAGGACACAGGGCCAGAACACCTGGCATACACACAAGTGGCATCTATGGACTAGTCCAAATTTTTGGCCTTTTCCACATTGGAAACACAGCTTTACACAGCTGGCATCAATACATGGAAAGATTTCCTAGAAGCAGAGAGTCCAAGATCCCAGCTTCTACAGCTAATACTGGTGTATCATCACTCTGTAGTTGGTCAGCTTCTCCGATCAGGCAGAGCAAGTATTTGGCTGCACTCCCCTTAATTCTAGTTGACTCAGGTGAACCTGGAGGAACATGCCACCAACTGGAAAAGCCAAATACCTTTCAGAAGAGGAGCCCCAAAAACAACCTTTGCTCAATGCAGTCTATGAGTCTTATCAAACATATGGCAGTTCACAGTAATCCAAGGAATGATTTTCCAATGTTAGAATTTACCTTTCAGTGGCTTTGCAACAGACTTAAACATCTGCTGCATTCCCTGATGGAGATGGGTTGGTGCGAGAACTGAACCATATATATGGGCACACAAATTTGTACATATATATACAAACATTTGTGATGAGCAGGACTAAGTAGTAGCTAAGCAAAAGCGAAGAGAAGAGATAAATGTGTTTGGTGGTCTCATACCCTGCCAGCTGGGCTTGCAGGTGGGTTTCACCTGGATTTCCACTTCAGCATCATCAGAAGCCCTCTTCTTTCCACAGTCATAGGCTGTCACTGCGAATTTGTAGACACGATCCGCACTGTACTGCAACTTCTCTGTGTTCTCGATGTTCCCTGGTTTGCAAAACAAAGGGATCAAGGTAGAGGACAAGCAGACTCCTCAAAGATGTCCTTCTAAAAATCACTCATATCTTTGATCAATGACAAAAACAACCAAAAAAGAGTTGAGTCACTCTGCCCAATGTCACTTTGTAACAAGTTATAGCATTCCACAAAATGGATGCTGCTGGTCTCACCAGGATAGATCAGCAGTGCTGGAAAATTTATATAGCACAGTTCTGCCTTCAAATGGGGCTGACAGAGAAGGAACAGAGCAGGAAAACAGGAGTGATGTGCATGTGGCGGGTGAGGATTCTTACCATCGTTGTCAATGAGGAAGGGAATGTTGGGGGTCAGGATCTCATAGTAGCAGATCTGGCTGTATTGCGGTGAGCAGTCTCCGTCAATGGCCTCCACACGCAAGATGCGGTCATACAGCTTTCCCTCCGTCACTGCCACACGATACAGCTTCTCCACAAAGACAGGAGCAAACTCATTCACATCGTTTACTCGAACGTGCACTGTGGCCCTAAGGCAGAAAGATATCAATAAGAACTGATGGGCCAATTTAGGAGCCATGCACCGCCTAAATTTCAGAGTAAGTCATTCTTTTAAAGGGCATCACTGTGATTTCCAGATGTCAAAAGCAAGGACAAGGAAAGACACCTTGATTTCAGTGCAGCAATGCTGTCACACAGGTGCTTGGACAATGGTTTCCAACCACCAGAAAGAGCAAAAATAATAACAATGCAATCTGGACCTCCTACCCATGTGCAGCAATGTAAAACACCACTTTTAGAAACTGCTGTCAAACAGCCCTTGTTTCTGTATTCATTCATGTGACAGTCAGTGAACATTTCTCTTTGGGTCTTCTTAGCATGTTGAGTTACAATATCATGGCTAGAGAAAAATACTTCTGGCTAAAGGAAGTGCTTCCACAGCAAGTATCCTTTGCATTTTTGTCACAGATCACATTTTGTAGCATGCAGCAATGTCTGCATGAACTTACTTGTGTGATTTTTTGGTATTTGCTCCATCAGGTCCTTCTCCACAGTCATAGGCCTGGATGGTAAATGTGTGCTCCTTATGCGCTTCACAATCCACTGGTTCCTTGGCCCGGATCAGCCCTTCTCCTGTAGCTTTGTCCAGGATCACAGCTTCAAAAGGTACCCCTGACCCATGGATCCTGAAGCCACAGATTTCACCTGGTACACACAAAAACAGAGAGGAAGGGGAGAAATAAAAGGACTGAGGAGAGCACATTATACCCCATGCTTTCCTTTCCCATATTTTCTTCCTCTCTAACGTACACTTTCCATTCTCCCCCATTATCATCCTTCATTTCAAGCAGTTTTTGGTTCCCTAGGAATTCCTCCTGCTATCCATTACAGCCATTAATGGTGCAGAGCCATCTACTGGAGAACACTCTCACAGCAAAGAGTCCTGACCAGCATCACGAAAGATTGAAGGTTACAAGGCTCAAGCTACATTTATTAGTGCTACACAGCCACAGTCCTGGGGGAGCATCTTATTTCTCCTCCGCATCCCTCAGGGAAGCAAAACAGGCCATATACTGCAGATAGCCAGAGCATGAAGATCCATGATGTCTCATCCACCCACACGCGCAGGATGCGCTGAGTACCGCAGAGAACTGCAGATAGGGTCACCTAAACCCTAAAATTCAGCTCCCAGGGACCACATTTACTCTCCCAAAGCTGAGGAAGAATGAGTGAGGAAACTCCAGGCATGGCCTAAGCAAGCACTAGGAATACAACCATTGAAAGCCTCATCTGCTGTTCTGAGGATTTATGCTCACTGTGAGGGGATGTAGCACTGCTAAGGAAGTGTGCCCTACCAGCTTTCTCCAGGGTTCACAGACACAGCGCTGTGCATGTGATCTTTGGAAATAGCAGAACTGCGTCAAAAAGTAGCTGGCTCCACCCTCAGCTCCCCTCCCTAAGGAAACAGCTCACAGCATCCTAAATCAAGCTGTGCCCAAACTGCCTCCAGACTTCACTAGGGACCTCCTCCGGAACAAGGTTTGGAGGTGATTGTTTCCTGAAGAGAGGTAGGATCCAGCACAGTGATGAATGTCACTGCGTCCCTGCCTCTCCATAAGTCTGTCCCTGCCCTCCAATCCTGCCAGAGCTGTTCCCCACCTACCTGCATAGCGCAGTGGGGCATCTTTGTCCAGCGCAAACAGCGGCGGGTTGAGCAGGACGGTGTTGTCATTCTCCATGACAATGCCCTGATATTCAGCTTCAATCCATGGTTTGTGCTTGTTTGCTGAGGCAGATTTGGGGTAAGGGATGAAGGACAGGAATGTGTTAGCCACCAACTGCAGATTCAGTAAGAAAAGCGAAGAATTTCACCCCCTGGCAAGTAACAACCACCCCTCACCACCTTCTTCTCTAGAAATAAAGATGTCTAAAATAGGCTGGGAGAAAAAAGTTATCTTTATTTAGTTCTACTCATGGGAGATCTCTTCAGAAACAATGTGCTCCTTCTCATGTCCTCATTACTATCCTTCTAATGAAATACATGGAGAGACATCTGGTTGCCCAGAAAAGCTGGAGCAGTTTAAAAAAGTGAACTCAAGAGACAGAAGTGGCCTCAGCCTGGAGACAGATTCCAAATGCTAAACCCTTTAGCTCAAGGAAGCCCTGATGAAAGCATCCAGCCTACAGCTTCCTGTGGGGTATCCCCAGGGGACAATGCAGCCATTATCACTTCCACCTTGCACCCTCTAGACTAAGGCCCAGGACATGGCCAGGTACACCTTAGGTCAGCCGTGCTATGCACATAACAACCTATTCTGAGAGTCCCTTCCTCTTTCCTTCCCCACTCCATGGTGAGCACCATATTCCTTTGGCCCCTCCTTGATAATCCCTTTGGCTGGAGCCCAGCCAGGCTTGGCATGGAGGCAGCAGCCAGCAGGAGTTCTGAAAAATGTCACAGGCCCAGAAATAGCAAATTAATCTTTATCACACAGGCTTCGGGGCAGGGAAAGGGAGAAATAAATGGGTAGTGGGGAGGGAAGGGGAGAGAGAAAAAAAAATCATTACAAATAACAAACCCCTCCCCCATGCCCACTCCCTGCCAAATGGGCCTCAGAGATTATATTACATGGCCTAGTTACAACCCCCATTCCCAGATAATCCCCCACTCTCCCACCCCCTGGAGACCAAGATTTATTACAACCCAGCAATACTTTGAGCACAGCATGGCTCGGAGCTGGTGGGGAGGAGGATACAGAGCCATTCCCCTCAAGGGCACTACTTTCAATATGTTGAATCCATTCTCAGCAGCACAGTGTCCTCTGAAAGGCCATACTGGCATGGCCGCGTGTTGACTCAAAAGGGGCAGTGTCCTGTGCAACCAAGCACTCGTGCATTTCAGGGCCAGGGGGTGCTGCCAGGGGTCTGGGGGCCTGCAGGCACGGTGACAGGTCAGCAAGGGGATGTCCCAGCAGGGCAGAGTGGGCAGATCCAGCCTGGTGTGGCAGCAAAGAGCGTGGCTTGGCACTTCTCCACCACCATATTGATTGAGATTATAAAGCATTGCGTAGGAAATCCAGAGAAACATCCATCCTGCTCAGTATGCAGGTGGAATCCTCCCTGTGTGCAAGTGCCCGCACCTCCCCCTGCCCCTCCATTGTCCCCACCAGATTCCATTCTGTTCCGGCTCTATCCATGCGCCACACCACCGAGGTGGGAATCCAGAGCTATAAATGCCAAATGTGCCCTGTTGCTGGGGTAACAAGCCGATGATACAGAGATAAATCCTTTGCTGCATCCACCTGCAACTTGGGAATCACCAATCTCATTTCTCAGGAAATGAGTTTTTGGAGAACAGAAAAACATTTCAGGAATATTTTTAGGATACAGACTCCTACCAGGATACAGACTCCTACCAGCTTCAAGAAAGCTCCCATCAATCTAATATAATTTGCCAAAGGTGGGTAGATGTTTCCGAGTGCAAATTCACAAAGCAGAGGGAGAATCCAGAGCACGAGGGGCCTTTCCTTGCCAGTGAGCCCCATGGAAGCTGAGCAGAACAAATAAATGCCCCTGTCAATGTCAGGGTGTGCATAACTCTGTGGTGCACCCGCCCCACAGCCTTGACTCTTCCAAGGCACGGAAAGCACCTTAAGGTGTCACATTCCCTAATGAGCCCAGAGTCCCTCAAATGTTTACAGATTTTCCCACCCTGTCAGATTACCAACACACTGGATCCCCTCGCATGAATCTCTCATGCTTGTCTCTACAGTCACAGATTAGAAACCTACATCTTTTTCTATCGCTCTGTGTGCTCAAAGAATATCTGCATTCAGAACGTTACAGATGTAGTGCTGGGGTGGTCTGAGGGTCTTTCATCTTTAGCACATAAAACACATAAAATCAACCTGCATCGTTAACGCATAACTATACATAAACAGTTCCTATTGACAGATAGTAGATGGATGAACTAGGACTGGGAGATGGAGCTAGGGAATGTGTTTTATGAACTGCAGGGGTCTGTGAAGAAACAACATATTCTCTCTCAGCATGCTAGGGAAGAGATGGGAATTTAAATCCACCCAGCTATAACTAAACAAAAGCAACACAAGCGGGTGGAAAAGGGGAAAAAGCGAGGGGAGCTAGGAGACGGAAAGAATGGAGAAGAAAGCGGTCGGTGGTAGGATGACAGATGGACAAAGTAGAGAATGGAGATGGGACGCCATGAGGGCGACCGAAGGGGCGAAGAGAGTCGGAGCCGCCAGGAACCGCGGAGATGCCCCGACAAAAACGTGCCGGGCGAAGGCGGCGGGCAGCGCGGAGCCGCACCGCCACCGCGGGGGCGGACGGACGAGCCGCGGCCAACGTGTCCCTCCAGAGCCCCTCCGCAGGGGCTGCCGGTGGGTCCCAGTGGAGCGCCCGCCGCCGCCCGGAACCGTCCCCTCGGCGCTCCGCCGCTCACCTTTGTTGGAGGCGCTGCCGGGCAGCGCGGCGCAGAGGCAGAGCAGAGGGAGGAGGACGGCGGCGCGGGGCCGAGGGTCGCCCATGGCGGCGGCGGCGGCGGCGGCGGCGGCGGCGGGTCCCGGTAGGACCCACGCCCTCGCTCCCGCGGCGGCGGCGCGCAGGGACGGCGGCACCTCCGGCAGCCGCTCCGCGCCGCGCCCCGCCCGGCCCCGCCCGCACTGCAGCATGACGTCACGGGCGGCGGGGCGCGCAGCCAATGCGCGCCGCCGCCGCGCCAGGTGCCGCGGGACGGGGATGCGGGATCGGGATGCAGGACAGGGATGCAGGTGGGGCGCGCCAGCCTCTCCTCGCCTCCCCACTGAGCGCCGGGCGGTCCGCGGAGAGCGGCGGCGGCTGCGGGAGCGTGCCCAGGGAGGGGAGAAGCTTCGGCACCGGAGCGGCTGCTGAGGGACGAGGAGGGCGTGGAGATCGGGGAGATGTGGGGGCGAGGGGCTTCAGACCGCACTCAGAGCCGGGCTCGGCAGGGCGGAGCTGCCAGCCTGCCGCTGCCTCTCCTCGACGGGGTGTCCACAGGCCGGGGTACTGCTCCGACGAAGCTCGCAGCCACCGGCGTCACGGTGTGAGGAAGGGCCGGAGAGGGAGGGTTCCTTGCCGCTGGTTGGAAGTCCCGAGTTTAATACGAGCATCCCCTGAGGAGGGCGGAGGATGAGGAGGTGACCCGCCGTCCCTACGTCCTGCCCAGCCGAGGCGGAGATGCTGGAGCAGGGGCCGTCCCGGCCCTTTCCGCGCCCCGCGGTGCGGGGACTCTTACTGCAGCGAGGGGCGCGGGGATCGGGCCGCCCCGCAGCGCTCCCCGCACCGCGGGAGAGCGACCGGCCCGCCCGGCGAGCCAGCTCGGTGCCAGCTCCGTGCCTGCCCGGCTGCCTGCGCTCTTTTCTCCGCGCCGTCCGCCGTGTCCCTCTGCCTCGGGATGCCTCCCAACCTCACCGGCTATTACCGCTTCGTCTCCCAAGAGAACATGGACAATTACCTACGGGCTTTAGGTAACGCTCCCCTCCCCATCACGCTCCCTCCTCCCCGTTAGTTCCGTTCTCTGTCTCCAAAAAGTTAAAGAGTCGGAAAGAGGAAGGGAATTGAGAACCCTCTGGTCCTTCTGTCTCCTACCATCACTTTTGCCCTGTGGTAGTAGAGGAAAGGAGGTACTATGGCTGATGCTCCTTGGCTAAAAGAGTCGAGGAGGTCCACTGGAGGAGGGGCCCAGGTCGTCCACACATCTCCCGTCTCTCTCATTCCCTAGATATCAACGTGGTCCTGCGAAAGCTGGTCTGCCTGCTGAAGCCGGACAAAGAGATTATCCACACGGGAGATCACATGGTCATCCGCACTATCACCTCCCTGCGGGACTACGTTATGGATTTTGATCTGGGAGTCCAGTTTGAGGAGGACCTGGGACCCGTGGATGGGCGCAAGTGCCAGGTGAGAAACCCAAGCAGTGCAGTTTCACAGGAGCCTGGGGTGTGCTGAAGAGTTCAGGGACTTGCTCAGCTTTTGACTCAATAACCAAGTGAGAACCAAGCCCAGGGCTGGCATGCCCCTGCAGGTCCAGGAGTAGTAAGTGGTTCTATGAGTAAGAGAATGAGCGCCAAAGAGCCAGAAACCAGTTCTCTGGGATCTGGAGGATGTTACCCTCTGGAGCAAAGCCCTGAAAAGATAGAATGTCATCCCACTTGGCAGAACCCTGTTGTTGCACTTGGAAGCCGGAGGGTCATTCACCTCCCACAAAGACCATCTGTCCCAAGGAACTACTAGAGAGATACCAGATCAGGGATTGCATTTGAAATTGTGCTGGAGAGGAACAGCCAGTGGCATCGCTGGAAATATGTATCACCCTGATCCACTTGTCTCAGGACCCTGTCTTCCCCTCTCCTTCCTTTCAGACAACCGTCTCCTGGGAGGGGGATCAGCTGGTGTGTGAGCAGCTGGGAGAGAAGAGGAACCGAGGCTGGAGGCACTGGTTGGAGGGGGACCAGCTGCATCTGGTGAGGAGAGGTCCAGTGCAGCTTGCAAAATCCCAATCACAGCGAGTGGGGGGCGAAGGGGGACACAGTGTGGGTGCTGTTGGCTCTGAGCCAGCCCTGCAGTTTCCTTCTCTCAGACTTCATCCCCGGCTCTGTGGGGGCAGCCACCGCTTCACACAAACATCCGCCTCCAGGGTTTAAAAGTTAAACACAAAAGTCAAACAGCTTAACAAAGGCCATGTCCCTTCCCTGCCCTGCAGCCAGGCCCGCAGGGCTTTGTGAGGGTCGGCAGTGCATCAGCGTGTGGCCTGCGAGGCTCCAGCCAGCAGAACTGGGGAGAGACAGGAGGGGATCCAACCTAAACTCCCCTTTTGTCCCCCTTTTCCCAGCGCATGACTGCTGAAGACGAGGTCTGCGTCCAGGTTTTCCAGAAGGTGAAATGAGCGCTCTCCGCAGAGATGCCCGGACGGGACCCGCGCTCCCCAGTGCGAGAAAGAAAAAGAAAACAAGACCCGAGCGGGCCGAGCCCCCCCGTAGCAGCGTGTTTTCTTGAGCCTCGCCCACCGCCCAGCAGCGGTCGGACCGGCCGGGGGTCACGGCCGGGCCGGGCCGGCGGGGAGCGGGAGGCGGGGAGCGGGACGGGCCGGGACGGGGATGGGCTGCCGGCTGCGCGGAGGCTCCTTTCAGAATAAGAGCGGTCGGGGAGGAGCGGGGCGGGGGCTGCTCCGCAGCCGGCCCGGCCCCCGCAGCTCCCGCGCTCCTCCTGCCGCCCCCGCCGCGGCCAAACCCCGTGATGCCCTCCGGGGATGGGGGCTCGGTGCCCGAGTGGCCAAGGGTAGCTCAGGCTGCTCCATCTTCTGCAGCCACCACCTGCCGTCTTCTCTGGTCCTTTGGGGTTGCTACATTCTTCCCGGGGTCATAGAATCGTTGAATGGTTTAGGTTGTAAGGAAAGCTCCCGGCTTCCCCTTTCCTGCCCCCCCTGCCCTGGAATTCAAGGAAGAATTTCTTCAGGGAAAGCGCTGTCAAGCATTGAAATGGACTACCCAGGCAGGTGGTGGAGTCACCATCCCCAGAGGTGTTCACGAAATTATTTGGTGTGGTACTTACTGCCATGGTCTCATCGAAAAGGTTGATGATCGGTCAAAGGTTGGATTTGATGATCTTGGAGGTCTTTTCCAACCAAAGTGATTCTGTGATTCTGTGACATTTCACTTAGATCAAGTTGCTTTAAAATCTCATCCAACCTGACCTTGAGCACTTCTAGGGATGGGGCAGCCACAGCTTCTTGGGATCCTCAAGTAGGATGGGTAGGAAACAGAACTTGTCCTTCAGAGTCTAGGATTCTCATGTGGTGGTGTGAAGCATGAGGGCTGGAGTAATCAGCCCCATGTTCACTGCGTTCCCAAGAAGGTCCCATAGGTGAGGAAGGGTCAGGGTCTCTTCCTGGGGTAAGAAACCACAGCCACCACCTCTAGCTCCAGCATTCCTTCTGGCATTCTTGGCAGAGTCTCCTCACAACCATTGTAGCTCCACTGGTTCACAGCTATCTGCAGTCAGAGACCAAGGGGCAGAACCAAAGCAGGTAAGATCCCCTGAAAAGCCAGACCCCTGCCACAAAGAGAGGTGTTCTTTAATTAGGACACCTAATTGGATGGGCACGAGCCCACAGGCAGTTATTTCTGGAAAATGCTTGTGGTTGCCCCCCAACAAAATGTTGAAGGGCAGAGTACACAAAAACATGCAGCTACTGATACCACAGAGAACCAAGAGATTGGCAGTTTTTTTTTAATATAAGCCCTTTATAAGCTGAAAAAATGCTTTTTTTTTTTTCTGCCAGCAGCTTATTTAAAATCAGTGTTTTCTGGAGAGTTTCTTTTCAGGGAACTGAAAAGATGAGTGCCATGAGAAAAGCACTACTTCAGAACATGTGATAAGCGAAGGGTTCGGGAGCTGCAACTGTGCCTGTACTGTCAGCCTCTGACTCTTTACGGTTGTATCTTAGGACATATGAGGCAGCAGCACCCTGTCAGTATCCACAATCCACAATCTGAGTGCCACAATCAAACCCAGTGAGCAATCAGAGCCAGGCCATCCAGATTGTCTGTTCTGTGCAGACCTCCTCAACCCATCACTCCTTCTACCACACAGAACCTCTAAATGATCTTTGTTGTATCATGAAGTTGCAAAAGGCAGACAGCAGCCAGAGCTGGTTCCACCATTGCCCTCTTTGCACTCTTCCATGTCACAAGAACGCCCTCTTGAGCTGCTTCTGATGCCCAGCACCAAGCCCACCTCACCATGTCCAGGCTGGTATCTTCCAGACTGTGTGATCCACAATTAATCAGCTCATTCCAGACCCTGCACCACAAGCTGGTACAAATTCTCCTCTTCTGAGCCTACATTCTGGTTGGATGGCAGACACTATTGCCTTCAGGTGATTAGCCAGACTCTTCCACTGGCCTGCCAGCCATCCACGTAATTTTCCTGCAAGCCTGTGATGTGATAGGTCAAGTAGACTGCTTCTGACTCATTGCCAACTGTCATATATCCATGACAGCCTCACTTCTTCAGGAAGAATCTGATTGTGCCAGAACCATTGATAAGAATCGTACTCACTTGATGTGGTCCATGCTAATGATAATCATAGGGGATAGTACTGCAACATATTCTAGGGCTTCAGGTAGTAACTACCAGCATTAATAATTCAGTATTTTCTTTCATAATCATGCTGTAAGTGTGATGCCTAAGTCAGATGGTGACTTTACCCAACAGCACTATACTGCTGAGACATGAGGCTATGGGAAGTGAGGATGCCACTGTGAAGCAGGGGAAAGTTGTGATATTGGGAGGACACAAGTGGGAGGAGGTGTGATATTGGTGAGGGGTGCTGGTGCTGCAGAACTGTGTGCCCCTCAGGGTATTACACTTGGTTTTACTCCTTGATTTAGAAGACACAGAAACAGGCTGCCAAGATGATGCTGCTCACCATCTCATACCAGGGGAAAGACCCACTCTTAGAGTCCTGAACCTTATTTTGGTATTGATCATCCTCTCCCTATCAGCCAGAGCTGCAGAAGCAGCATGGTTTGTCTGAAAGAGTGCTGAGCCACTGGACAGCACAGGCCTGACTGTATGAAAGCCAAGCCCAAAGGTAGTGTCCCCAGACCGCTCAAAACAAGCCTTTGGCTACTTTGGGTAGTCAGACCAAGGGGGTTGAAGGTAGAGTGCCCTGGGAAAGCATCTGGGAAAGTGTTCATAGGTGAGCTGGGGTCTGCAGTCCTGCTGTGCTGTAGGGTAGGTGATGTAGCTGTAGGAGCCCAGACATACTTCTCTGTTCTCCTTGATTCAGGCTTAAGGATAAAGTATCCAGCTCCTTCTTCTCTGTAGATGAGAGGATCCGCATGCCAGAGGACATTTGCGTGGTTTCTGAGTCTGTAGAGCATATTTCTTTCCAATGACCTCCTGCAAGACACTGTATTCAAAGCAGGGTTCTTGCTCCATGAGAAGATGTTGGCATCTTGGCTGTGCTGAAGATCTACGGTTTTTTTACTTTGCACTGATATTGTCTGTATTTATTATCCAGACCACTTGTAATACAGCTGATGCCAGTAGGCAGCAAACATGTGCTAGTTTTGTCATTCTGTGGTCCTACATATGTTCTGTGGTCCTACAGGAAATTTGCCCCTATGTAAAGATGGGCACGTATGTCCTTCCAAGGAAAAACTGGTACCATGGCATTTCCTGGCTCCAGCCTGATACGAAGAGGATTGTGCAGAGCATCTGACAGGGAACGCCGCCAGTGGGAGGACTGGAGCAGGACTGAGGATGGAGCTGTGCCGTCCAAATCAGGCATGCTTCTGGGATATATGTTAGAGGCGGGCTCGGGTTGGAAGTGTCCCCAGCTAAGCACCCCTGTTTCACCGGCTGAAGTACTCTCCTGTTATTCTACATGAGGTTATCGGGACGGGAGAAGGGAATGAAGACATGGGAGATGTGCTTTGAAAGTGTTACGGGACACTCCCAGTAAGTCTCCCCTGGACAGAAGACTGCTTGTCAAGGGCACAGCGAAATTATCTGCTTCCTTACAGATGATCCTCAGGGGTGTCTCTCTATCCGTGCTTTGCCAGGAAACACTCTTCCCACCTGCGACCTGCTCATAAGAGATCTCCCCAAGAGCAGTTTCCAGTACTTCCCCGCTACTTTCCAGGTGTGATTTCTGAGTAAGAAACTACTCTGGCATGGCACAGCACAGCAGTGAACCTGCCCGAGTGTGTTCATTATGAGGAGGACATACTTGGACGTCAGGAAGTACTGGGATAATGTCCCCTGTTTAATCTTAAATCTGATATGTGGGGCCATATGGCGTTATTACAATGACATTAATTATATGTTTATGTGATCTTTTTCAGATAATAATTCAAAGATGTTTTATGTGCAGATTCTTTAGTACACTTCCATAAATATCCCAAAGATGCTTCCTTCATTCTTTTTAACACTGTTTTCATCTTCATTCAACATGTTATTGTGGCTGTGAACTACTTCCTCTGATTTCAATGCAAGATGCTTCCTAACCTCTCTGAAGCCACTCATAATTCTAAGAAAAAACATTAAAATGGTGTTTTATCTCTTACACAAAAGCCTGAAAGCCAAGAAATTTTAAATGTCATAAAGTTGGGGACACAAATATATGTCTTGGGCACCATGTTGTTAAAAGCCTGAAAAGGGTTTTTATGCTGCTGTATTTTCTCATTTCCCCATTAAATAAAGGACCTTATCTATCTATCTTGGTTCTCCTAAAAATGCTTGCAGAAGAAACATCAAGAGGGATCCTTGAAAAGGAATTTGTTCTCAGAATGCCTTTAATTCTGTAGACTTTTTCATTTTTCTTAATATCTTTTTAATTCAAGTGCCTGAGGCTTCTAGTTTTTCTCGAAGACGATCGCAGTTCTCACCCACCCAAAAAATCTCAGAAGTGCTCTTCAGCAGGTCAGAATTGAGAAAACTTATCTGTTTTGACAGCTTGATTTTTTTAAAGTTTGAATTAACTTGTGAAGACTATAATTTCTTCTCATCATTCTGTACCAGAAAACAGCCCAGGAGGATTGGGGGGGAACTTCCTAGGAGGACATTTTCGGTGGGAACAAACTCGGAACAGCTTCTGAATTGCAGAGCGTGCCCTCGGAGTGGTCTCTGGAAATCGTTTTCCTGCTCCTGGGCCAGAGGAGTAGCTCGGCTCTACGTGGCCGGGCCGGGCACCCCCGGTGCGCCCCTGGTCCGTGTTCGCTCGGGACCGGGGCGCTCGGCAGCAGAGGGCAGCAGAGGGCAGCAGAGGCGGCGCTGGGAGCTGGTCCGGTGCCAGGCTGATCGCAGTCCGGCTTTCTATTCCCCGCTCCTGCCTCCCTCGCTCCCTCCTCCTCCTCCTCCCCCCGTCCCGCCCGCCTCGGCTCCCGCCGGCCGCCGCTCCGAGCTCCGCCGGGCTGCACGGGCAGGGGCGAGCGCACGGAGATGTGAGTCGGGGCTCTGGGGAGGGGGACCCGCCGGCACTGCCCTGGGGGAGGTGGGGGCCGTGGGGGTTAGACCCTTCCAGGAAGGAGAACAGGACAACGGGGCTAAGCTGCTGCTCTGGGCAGTGAGCTTGCTTCGAAGGAACACAGAGGGCAAGAGGGGAGATGCGCAGAATGAGCGAAAAAAAAATGTGAGTGCCAACTTTTGGAGGATAGAGATGGAGGCATGACTGGGTAGAGGGCTGCCCAGGAGACTCTGTCAGGATTGCTCCACAGCAAACCGAGCTTGAGATCTTCAGATCCTCGCCAAAGATCCTAAACTAGTGATAACCCAAAACAACCCACTGGCCCAGTGTCAAGGGGGACCAGACTTCTCCTGGTTCTAAAAGAACCAGCCCTACAACTTCTGGGAACATGCAGACCTTACTCAGCGAATTCACCATGCACCTTCACATTGCTTCCTGGGTTGATGAATTTCTCTGTAGAGGCTACTTTGAACTTTGTTAGTGCTGGTGTCTTCATTTCAGCTGCCCTTCTTGCTTCTGAGTGACCCAGGCCAGGAGCTGGTCCTGCAACAAAGCCCCCTGTGTTTGCATTCCTTTAGACAGTGCACAAGTCAGTTGGGAAGTTTCCCCTGATTTTGAATGACCTAGTTTTGTGCAGCGTCATAGTTTATTTGTCATATTCACAGGAATGTTCCTTGTTTCCCATGGATCTTCCTCTTTTTTGGAGTGATTGGTTCCAGTCCGGTCCCGAGAGGTTCTCCCCTTTTTGGGGAGATCAGATCACCTAGTTATCCCAAGCCGTATCCCAACGATAACATCAGCAGGTGGGATATCCAGGTCCCAAAAGGCTATGTGGTGAAGCTGACCTTCAAATACTTTGACCTGGAGCCATCTGAGTCCTGCTTCTATGACTATGTTAAGGTATGTGCATAGACACCTGGGCTAAGGGGTGCCTGGAGGTGGCAATCAGTGGCCACCACGTGCAATGGCTCTTCATCCACCAGGCCTCCTCTGATGCTTCCCAGAAAGGAAAAGGAAGGAGTTAAAGATAGAAATGGGAGGAGCAAGCCCTGAAAGCTCATGGTTGGGTAATATCAGTGCATGGAGCAGACTAGATCTTATGAGGCTACACTGATTTCGCCTTAACTTTGACAGATCAAAGCAGACAAGAAGGACTTGGGCCGATACTGTGGCCGGCTTGGGTCTACCACAGGCAATTACCCGGGAAGAAAGGAGTTTGTATCTAAGGGGAACAAGATACACCTGGAATTTCACTCTGATTTCTCCAATGAAGACAATGGCACAGTGATTCCCTACAGGGGCTTTCTGGCATATTACAGAGCTGTGGGTGAGTAGGAAATACCCTTGGCACACAGAAGGAAAAGCCTATGTGGCTTCAACCAATTTTCCTCCTTGACAGGCAAAAAAAGAGAAGCTTTAGGCAAGGATATGGATCTCTAAGTACTGTCAGTGTAGAGCAGGGAAGTTTAACACTTTTTCCCCTTGCCCCTCAATTCCTGTGGCTTCAGATCTGGATGAATGTGAGCCTGACAATGCTGCCGAGAACGATGAAAGACCTCAGTGCCAGCACTTCTGTCACAACTATGTGGGTGGCTACTTCTGTTCTTGCCGGATTGGCTACCAGCTTCAGAGTGACCACCACTCCTGCAAAGGTAAAGAGAAATTTTAAAAGATCAGAGGGTTCCAGAAAAGGAGCCCTTCATGCAGGAAGGATGGGAGAAATCACTTAGGAAGCAGATTATGAGGCTGCAGAAGGCACAGCCCCACGATGTGACCTCTCCTTTCTTACTCTTCACCAGTGGAGTGCAGCAGTGAGTTGTTCACAGAGGCATCTGGGTACCTGAGCAGCCCTGAGTACCCCCAGCCCTACCCTGAGTACCTCCGGTGTAACTACAGCATCCGTCTGCAGAAGGGCCTGTCCATCTCCCTTAAGTTCTTGGAACCCTTTGAGATTGATGATCACCAGCAAGTCCACTGCCCTTATGACCAGCTCAAGGTACTGAGATTAGCAAACTCTCCTCCCAGCCCTGCTGCCAAACCTGGACAGGAATCATGGGGACACCATGATTCGGATGAGAAATATGGAATCAGTACAAGCAGACTGACCCAGCACAAAGGACTGAGCCCCTGTCTCTCCCTCAGTGCATTTAATTACCACTGTCATGAGGTCAAAAGCTCTGGGTCAAAGGCCCCTGTGAGTGAAGAAAAAAAACCCCATCCTTCTTGTGGTTTATTTTCCCTTTGATTTAATCTCAGGGGTTGATCACTCTGATCCCCAGATAAGGGAGAAGCAGAGCTTGTGGTAGATCAGTCTGTTCTGATCTGTCAGTGAAGGCATCAGCAAAGGTGGGTCAGACATACCGAGACAGAGAAGGATGCGTGTTTCTGTCCCTGTGATACATGTTTTCCCCATCAGATTCAAGCACAAGGGAGAGAGATTGGTGAATTCTGCGGCAGGGAACCGCCTAGCATCATTGAAACCAACAGCAACGAGGTGGACATACTCTTCCTCACCGATGAGTCAGGGTTCAGCTGTGGCTGGAAGATCCACTACACCTCAGAGAGTAAGAGATTTCTTCCCCAGAGGCTACTACAGCCTACTTACACTGTTTGCTAATCCCAGCTTAATGTGTCCCACTCTTTGACAGAAATACGGTGCCCACAGCCTGTCCCACGGGATCAGTTTACCATCATCAGAGACCTGCAGCCTGTGTATCGATTTCAGGACTATTTTATTGTCAGCTGCAAGACTGGGTACAACTTGATGGAGGTGAGATCACTTTTCCACTCCTTTTAGCCATATTCTCTTTTGTCTTCAGTTTGTGTCTTTCACCTTTCAGTTAAACTTTTTTGGAGATTTGACTCATGGCAACCTCTTGTAATTTCTGTTTCCTCTTTGCTTCTCTCAGCTTTCTTCCAGTGTTTCTCTTTCCCTAGCTCTCTTCCTTATGCAGTTACTATTTCATGAAGCCCTGGTAGAAGACCAAAGACAAAGATCCCAGGAAGGGTTGGTGAACAAGAGCACCTTCTTGAAAGGATATGAAATCAGAAGATGAAAGCAGATGCTACCTGCCTTCCTTGCCATCCTATTGCCTGGGTAGCACCTCTGACTCATCATGGTTTAGAGTTGCTGGCTGCAGGTGTCTTGGACTGCTATGAGGATTGTGTAGCATGTGGCAAATACAGAATAGAGGGAAGGCAGGAGGAGACAGCAACTGGAACAGACTGCAGAGGGGCAAATATTGGACAGCAATGAAAAGATAGGCACATGGAATAATATTTTAATCTGGGGAAGGAATTAAAAGCTCTGTAGAACCAACATATGTTTTTCTCTCCCATATAGGATGACCAAAAGCTGATGTCCTTCACAGCTGTCTGCCAGGCTGATGGAACATGGCATCAACCCATGCCCCGCTGTGAAAGTGAGTGATCTGAGAATGGGAATAAAATCCTCTGCTGTGGCTTTCCTCCTCCAGGAATGTGAGAAATTCTGCCTCTCTGACTCACTTTGTCCATACCATAGCCTCATGGATGTTCTGTCTGGAAGGGCCTGTGGAGGTCCACCATTGATTCACATTTTTCTGCTTGCAAAAATTCAAATGTTTTTCTTCCCTTACAAAAATGCGTACAATATCACTCAAAAATTAGTATGATGTTGCAACTTGTGAAAGCAAAACATCCTGATATGGGATCTATTTTGAGACAACCTCTCTTTGACCACTGTTCTAGCTGATTCTTCTCATCATGGCCCCAATGCCCAGACTTTCAGTCAGTCTATCTTCGATTCACATCTTCTTTTTCTTTCTTTGTTGCAGTTGTGGACTGTGGCAGCCCTAAAAACCTGACCAATGGTGTATTCAGCTATGTTACTGAATCTGCAAACAATGAGTACCAGTCAGTGATCTCATACCAGTGCAATGAGCCCTATTACCAGATCGTCACTGGAACGGGCGGTGGTGAGTCCTAATCCCACACAGTCACCGAAACCTGCACCTGAAAAACCCTCTCATGCTTCCAATTAGAATTGTCTCTTCTCCCCAGGCTTAGGGCTCATACTTTCCTCCTGTGAAGACTCTCCAGTCTTTTCCTGACCCTGCAGCATATTTCTGGAGTTTTCTTGTCTCAGCCTATTACCACCCTGCTTCATTCCCAGAGCCTATTACATCATTCTTCCATGTTCCCCTTAACTTTTGAGGAAGGTCTTATTCTCTCAGCTGTAGTCAGTCATTTATTTCTAGTAGATTTCATTCTGAGACATTACTTGATGATGCAGGACCTTTGTTTCCAAGAACAGCATAAGGATTTCATTATTTCCTTACCTTGGCTGCTCATTTCACCTCTGCAAGAAAAATACCCTATTTTTAATCTGAATCAGTTTCTGGATACAGTTACCAGCATGGACACATGGTTGTGCTGCACACTGAAGAGAGGTGACAATGCTACTAAAGAATTCTTTAAGTTGGTACTAATGTTCAATTTGATTATTCTTGCATCTGAGTTTAATGCCTTCATATAGAGTCAGAGCTCAGTCTCATGAGAAGAAAAATCAGGAGCAAGCAAATATCAGCTCCAGCCAAATTCTGATGGGGAGTCATCATAATTTAGTCAGTTTTAAAAAAGAACAGCAAACACTTTCTTAAAAGCATTTACTTAATTTAAGATAAATTGTATAAAAATTATTTTTAGTCACCAGCACAAAGTTTCTAAGAAAAGCAAGAGTGTTGGAGGTAGTGGAGTTTGTGTTGAGAGGTGACATGTGAGTTTAGCTGACCTGCAACCTAGCCTCAGAAATAGATACTGAGCAGGTAGATTAACAGTCTCATCTGGCTCCCATTTCTGGGACAAACCACCGTGTCCTACTCTCTGCAAACTACCACTACCGAAGCTTGAATCTAAAATCCATGCTTTTACTATTTCTCCCCTTCTTTGGGCTAAATAAGGCCAAACAGTGCTCTGTACACCTGCAGAATTGGTGAAGATAGGACTTCATGCAGATGGCCCTTCAACCTTTTCTTCTACAGTGTCTGAGCTTTACTGCTCCCCTGGAACTGAGGTGCCTCAAGATGTACAGACGGAAACATTCCACACCCTACCACAGGCAGCTTTTCCCAGGAAGAAGTGCTTTGGGATGGAAGGGCTGAGGAACCTCTTGAAAATATTCTGTTCTATTCTATTCTAGTCTAGTCTATTCTGTTCTATTCTCCCCATGCCTGCAGGCCTTAGTCTCATTCGCTTCCTTCTCATCCTACAGACAGATTCACCTGTTCTCCTGAGGGAACCTGGCTGGATCAAGATGGCCAGAAGAGAATTCCATCCTGCTTGCCAGGTCAGTAAAAAACCCTCTGACTTTGTCTGGTATGTTTTGACTCATGCTTACAATCAGTACAAAACCGGGACAACATGCAGGGTGAAAAGTGAGGATAATGGTATCCATGAGGGAAAAGGGAAAACTATCCAGAAAGCCAAAATAAAGTGAAATCAAACAGTTATGATGAGGAAACAGAGGGTGAGTGTCATGTTCTTGTGTTTCTCCACAGTGTGTGGGAAGCCAGTCCATCCCATTATTGAATTCCAGCGGATCTTGGGTGGTAAATCAGCAGGGAGAGGCAATTTTCCTTGGCAGGCTCTGACTGGCATCAATGGACGAGGAGGTGGTGCACTCCTGGGCGATCGCTGGATCCTGACCGCTGCCCACACCATCTTCCCCAAAGGAGGACTACGGAATAATGTGAGCCTGGAGCAGCTGGCAGAGGAGGCTGACATTTTCCTTGGTCACACTGATGTGGATGAGCTCCACAAGATGGGTAACCACCCTGTACGTAGGATCTTTATCCATCCAGATTTCAACCCTAAAGATGAGCACAACTTCAATGGGGACATAGCCCTGCTGGAGCTGAAAAACCCGGTAACTCTGGGCCCCACACTGCTGCCCATCTGTCTCCCAGATGCCACCAACACCTCGTTCTACACGCATGGGCACATGGGCTACGTGAGTGGCTTTGGTGTGGATAAAAATCGCATCTCAAGCAATTTGAAGTACGTGAGCCTACCAGCAGTTGCTCGAGAGAAGTGTCAGAGTTGGCTAGACAGTAATAAGAAAGGTATCCCTATGGTTTTCTCTGAGAACATGTTCTGTGCTGGCTTCCTCGAAGGCAAGCAGGATACCTGCCAGGGGGATAGTGGGAGTGTCTTCACAGTGTTAGACAGGGAGAGTGGTCGCTGGGTGGCTACCGGCATTGTTTCCTGGGGAATCGGGTGTGCCACAGGCTACGGCTTCTACACCAAGATCCTCAGCTATGTGGACTGGATCAATGGGATAGTAAAGGAGAGCAGACCCTACTAACTGAAGCATCATTAGCATATCAATTTCCAGACACAGCAAATCATAGTCAAAGCTTCTGCTGATGATGTCCCAAAGGCTTTTCAAACATGTGAAGCATGTAACCTTCATCATGAGCACTTCTAAAAGCCACCGTGCTGTTTGATTGTATCATTGGCAGCTTGGAGGATGCCTTTGTGGACGTTCAGGTTCATACAAATCTTATAACCGGATGAAGCCTTAATCGTATCAGGAAATCTCATGACAGCAAACATGTTATGGTTTGAAATGCTGATGATATCATGAGACTACTGCAGTTTACTTTTGTACTCTGTTTTGTGGGAAAGTTGCAGGGAAGAAGACTTCCTTGAAGGATGGGGTGGTTTCTGCTGAACACAGAGTGCAGAAGCCCATTGGCATCAGGGAGATTCTATGAATATTAAAATACTTGCTGGATAAACCAGTTGTTTTATGGGGTTTTTTTGTCTATGTTTTTAACAACTGAATATTTCTTACCACTGAAAGCAACTTACTGACTTTATATAGGGATTGCTTTACCTACCATTAAAGTGTTTCCAGTTCTGCAATGGCCTGTGGCAGCTGCTTATCTGTCCCAAAACTATCATTAGATTACCCAGTCTGAAACCCCAGGTGGCTTCAAGGGAGGCAAAAATAACTTGCCTGCATGATGCCACATCCCAAAACCAGGGAAGGCAACAACCAATCTCATGAAGAAGGGAGAAACTTTGCTGATCAGAAGTTGAGGATGGATTTTTTTTTTAATACTATATGAAATAAAGCTTTAAACTGTGGGACAGCAGCTCTAAAATGATGCTGATTCAGAGAAAAGGTGACCTCTCTTGTGTTGTGGCTATTCTCTGGAGCTGTCTTCTTGACTAGTTTTTCTACTTCAAAATAGCATACTGTGTTCTTATGGGTCATGGAAAGAAACAAGATAAAAGATCCTTGGTTGCTAGTCCAACAATCCAATAATGTTTTGCTTGTTACACAAAACTGAAGGTGCTTGAGCTGAGTGCAGGATTCCATATAAAATCTCCCAAGAACTGCACATATCCTCCTCACCATTTAACTCCTACAAAAACTTAGGCTGGAAGAAGTCTCTGTCCAATCCACTGCTGACAGTGGGGCTAACTTCAGAGCTTCAGGGAACGTTTTCAAGAGATTTAGGGACAGTCTCTTGTGGCACTTAGGTGAATGAAATTCTTTTTAAAATGTCTGTTCTCTTCCACTTAATTCAGAAGACTGAAGTCCTCATTGCTGATAATGGTTGATCAGTGAGATGGAACAATCTCAAAAGCACTTCATAAAGACTCTGGTAGAGAGGTGAGATGGTATGAGTTCCAGCTTGATGAAAGCTGGCAGGGTCAGGATATGATTTGACACTTGATTTAGGGAGTTTCAAGGAGAACTAGGTTTAGACTGAGAAGAAGAAAGACATTACAGGCACAATAGCACATTGCACAAAAGGCAGTTTAGACATTCTTTAATGCTGTTCGATATTCTGAACAGGTCAGGAAATACATAAATCAGAAACCAGGCTCTGAACCTTCCCTGGGAACCAAACATTATTCTCTTCTGTATTCATTGAAACCTCCCTGTCAGGTTTCAATGGAGTACAGCTAGGTCTTTTCCAAGAGAGAAAAAATAGCATAGGGAAAAAAAAAAAAAGAAAGTAAGCAGAAGGAGCCTCTTTATTCAGAATCATGTCTTCCTTTTATGCTACTATGAGTGGAAGAAGGAGAATTTCCCTTCCCAGACATGATGACAGAGGGAGAAACAGATCCACACTCCTGACTCTCCACTCAGCATAGACACGATGAATTATAATGTGTTATATATTGCCCATTACATACACCAAGTGAACAGGGTCACAGCCAGCCCAAACATGTAGCCATAACATTTAGAAAGGGTGACCATGCTGAAAGGAGAAACAGTTACTTCTGCTAAACTTCCTCATCCTCGTGCTTGCTCATGGTCTCTGCAATCCAGTCCAAGTAATGCACCACCTTGGTGTAAAGACCAAAGGTGCCACATTTTGGCCCCCAGGAGATGAGCCCCGCGACATAGTACCGGGTGGCATTCAGAGGATCCTGGATGGCATAGGCTCCACCACTATCCCCCTGGCAGCTGTCCTTGCCACCACCAGCACAGATCATATTGTCAGTGAATATGTAAACGACAGAATCATCGGAGGAGCCTGGTTTCACAGATCGGCACTTGTCCATGCTCACCACAGGAATCTGGGCCTTCCAAAGATCACCAGGGAGTCTTCCTCTCTCTCTCTGGCCCCATCCAGCAATGTAGCCCAGAGTCCCTTCTTGCAGCTCATATTCAGGTGATTTACCAGGAAGACAGATGGGTGAGATGTTTGGACCCATCTTCACGGGATCCCTCAGCTTCAGTAGTGCAATATCATTATCAAAATCGGTCCTGGTTTCTGTGGGCTCCTCCTTCCAACCAGGATGGATGAATGAAGCTTCTGGGATAAGCTTTTCGGCTTCCCACTTCAGGGATTCTCTACGAACATCGATTACCCCAGCATACATGGTGGGTTTGTCATATCCCTCCAGCACATGAGCTGCAGTCATCACCCATCTGTCAGAGATGAGCACTCCACTTGCCCTGGGATTATTGAAATACACCTGCCAGGGAAAGTTGCCCTTTTCGGCACGGGTGCCTCCAAAAATCCGTCCTGTGTCTCGGATGGGATTACTAGGCACCCCACAGACTAGAAAGAAAAGAGAGAAAGATGGGAGAAAAATGAGATGGGAGAACTAGCAGTTACAAACAGGGGTTTCTTTGGTACTGCTAAATAAGTCCCCTCCTGCCTGTGTTCCCTAAATACTTTTTGAATCTGAGTAACCACATTTATATTTTACACCACAGATGTTGCAATTAGTATCTACAGAGAAATCAAAGAAAGTTCTAGAAAACTTACTATCAACACTCAATTTAGATTTAAAATGCTCATTCTCAAATTCAGTTTTCTGGAAAGCAGTTGTCACTGACAGTGTTAGGTATGTCAAAACTTGAAATTTAATTGCCTTTTAGTTGACATTTCTCCTTTGCTCTTTAGATGAAGGAATTGTCTTTGAAAAAATACTTGTCTGATTTCTTAGAAATATGGTACTGCTCTTTAATTTTTTTATTTTTGTTTTTTTTGTGAACTCCAAATACTCTCAGGTTAAGAGTTCAGGTTTGTCACTGATGTTTTACCATTTCTCCTCTCCATTCTATAAGTATGTAAAATCTTAAGCACTGGCAGATCTTATCTGTGAGTCTTCTGGGTGCAGAGATGTTCCATGCTTTTTGAGGAAAATGTTCAGTAACATTTTGGAGAATGTTAAGAATAAGGACATAAATAAGACTGGTCCTTCTGACATAGCTAGGAAATAGATTCCTTACCAAATCGCCTTGTTTGCATTGAATCCTTAGTCAGAAAATCAGAGATTAAGGAACTATAGCCAGCAGATAGCTTCTAATTTGCATGAAGCAGAATTTGTTAAAGAATTTCACATAATCATAGGAAGATTTGGGCTGAAAGGTACTTCTCAGTGCCTTTAGTTCAACCTATTCCTCCCTAAGTGCCCTCCCTCCTGCCCTCCTAACTCCAAAGCCAGGTTACTCAGGGGCTTTGACAGGTAACTTCTGCTCATCTCCCAGGATGGTGATTAGCCAGCCTCTATGAACAGCAGTTCTAGTGCTCTGGGGGAGCATTTTTCCTTAGATACAATCAGAGTTTCCTTTGTTACAACTCGAGCCTGTCATTTCCTTTTGTTGCTGTGTCCCACTGAGAAGAATTTGACTTCATATTCTTTATAGCCTCCTCTTGGACAGTAAATTGGCTGAGCTTTATCTTTCAGTTTGGCTTTTTCACTGTGTACTTGTATAATCCAAAACACTATCTAAGCTGTGACTGAACTTTTAAGAGGGTTGAATCTCCTCCCCCTGGATCTTGTACTTTGTTGGTGAGGATCTGGGGCTTTGAAGGAGTGAAAAGACATCGTGTACAATTAGGCCAAGTCATGCTGCCTCCTCTACGAGAGTAAACTGAACCGTACACAGGTTTTAAAATTCCTTCTATCAGCTGGAAGTTGAGAAAAGAAAAATACAGAGATGAAAGAAGCAGTGTTCTTCATACACTACATGCACATACAGTATTCGGTAGTACCTGGGACACATTTTGGTAGCTTTGTTCCCATCTCTTCATTGACCCATTCTCCACTGGCTGAGCACTGATATATCTCTTGGAAAACATGAGAGAAAAGAGTTCCATAAGGACACAACTGAGATGAATGCAGGATAAATAACACTACTGTGTATATATCAGATATATCAACCTTCTGATTTCCAAAGCAAGCACAGCTTGGTAAACATTGCTGTTGTCTCCCTACCAGAGTGCTTCTATCCCTTTTTTGGGAGAAACCTCATCTAACAGATTTCTGGAGTCCTTTGCTTTTGTACCAGAACTCTGTGCCACACATGACAAAACCTTGCATGGTTCACTCACAAGGCAAATGGAGAGAGACTTGCTAACGCATTTAAGGTCAACAGCCCAGGCATTGTTAGAGTGTATTAAACACAGAGGCAACACAAAACTACTGGCTGTAACCCCACACCAGTCTTGACCTGACAGCATAAAATCCCAGCCCCATGATGGTGCCAGAACCATTTCTTAGGCCTTTAACCAAAGCAACATGCATGTGTAGCAGAGGCAATGCTCACCGTGCCCTTTGTTTTTTAGGGTGTAGTAAGGTGCCTCACACTGATAGCGGACAGCAGCTGTGTACAGCGGCTCACGGACTTCAGAGATGTATGAGGCTTGGGCGTTGTCAACAGGAGGGGGATCACCACAGTTCACAGCTGCAGAGAAGGAACAAAAAGGATGAAATACAATCAAAGGGGCATCCTCACTCAACAATATGATTATTTTGTATGATAGGGAACCACTCAGTTTCTCTAATCCCCGTACAGTCATGGGGGCTCACTTTCTCTGTCCCTTCAGTGTCCTCACATCCCAGTACTTCAGTATCCTCCTAATCTGGAGATGCTGTGGATCTAGAGCCTAGATGCTCCATTCCAATGCCCTTCCCGCAGTACAGACACAGGTCACTTACGAACACAGCTCAAATGGGAGTTGCTCCATTCACCATTTTCCTGACAGCTGGAGAGAAAACTTGTGATGCTATCTCGTTGCTAGGAAAAAAACCACATGATTCATGTAAGTCTCTGGACATGAAATGCATCTGACACAGGTGCTCCAGCGGAGGGGCCTCAAAATACTGCAGTGGCTGGAAGAGGTTTTCTCCTACTACTGCTGTGTTGAAAACTTTGGGTTCCCAAAGGTACTCAGGATCCCTGGTGGGAATGGCCTAGAGATGTTGCTGAGTGGGCCAGAGGGAGTATATACTTTTTTATTTCACTTACCCTCACAATTTCATAGCCTTCCACACAGGTCACCTTCACAGTGTCCTTTAAGATATACCTGTCCTTCCTTGGGTGAAGAACGGAGTTGGAGATGACACTCATGGGACAGGTTACAGCTTTGAAAAGACAGGCAGAAATCAGTGATGAACTGGCTCAAGATTTTCTCTCCTGCCACCTCCCAGCTTCCCTCTCCCCAGTGATATTTTTCCCCTAGTAAGCAGGCATACTCTTTACTCAATACCAGCAGCAGTGAACATGTTAACATGCTGTTGTGCCATGAATGTGACCTGGGACAAGCCCTGTCCCTAACTCAGCAGCAGAATGAACACATTCCCAAGCGTTTACTCACGGTCTCCATAGTAGCGTATTTTCCAGCCTTTGTGATGTGTGCTGTGGTCTGTCTGGAAGATAATGTCAAGAATATTGCTCCTGGTTTTGATTTCAGGAGGACCTGGGAATTTGCTGCCACAATAGGGACCAAAATGCTGTTTTCCAGAGACAATCTGGAAAAATATGGAACAAGAATAAATGAGAAATGCCAAATGTATTGAGAGAGCAATTAAAATACACACTCAATGCATACATATTCAAATGTATTCCCACAAACTCCAAAAGACAACATAATTGAAAATAAAGTTAAGCAGTCCCAAAGTCTTCTAAATAAGAGAAGACTGATGGGAGGCTCAGAGCACCCTGACTCCTAAGCTCCCTAAACTGCACACCTACTGTTAGGCTGTCGTGGCAGGTCCCGTTGGAGTCGGCTGGTTCCACATCGAAGTCCCCGCTGCGAATGGTCAGCACCACAGAGTAGCCTGGGCTCAGAGCCACTCGGTATTCACACCGAGAGTTCTCTGGGTACTGGTTGGGATAGTTGGGGCTGGCAATCTCCCCTGTTGGTTCAGTGAAGACATTTCCACTGCAGTTCACTAGGATTAAGGAAGGAACATGAGTAGGATTCAGAAAGGAAATGCTCCATATGTGCACCTGACAAGCTCTCCCTCTTCCACCACTTTCCCAGTCTGCTCAGCTACCTGCAATAACCACGTCACAACACTGCAGCCAGGGCCAATCTCTATCCAGTTAGCCAGGGACTTTAACTCCTTTTAATCCTCCACCTGAGATTTAGACTTCCTTTCTTCATGCTCAGGTCCTCATATTATACTCCTTTCAACATGCACCGTTTGTGACCTTGCAACTTTTTGTTTCAAGCCAAGTAGGCCCTTGGCAATTTTTGTGTCCTTATGGAACTTCCCTGTTTTGTCAGAGATTTAAAGATTCACAGATAGCAATATGCTAAGAAGGCTTTCCATCATAGTCTTTCAAGAACGTTGTTCAGTAGTTTCTTAATTCTCTTGACAGAGAAATAAAAATTAAATTGTTAAGAATGTGTTAATAGAAATTCCCCAAACCACTGTCTACTGAAGTTCAGATTTGCACTTGTATGGGTTTTTCCCCCAAAAATATACCTGTCACAAATGGAGGAGAAGGTTGATAAAGTTTTCCAAGTGCAATATCTCTCTCGGCCTAAATTAACTCTTGCTGCTAACCACAGCTCATGCACATCTCTTACCTCCACAAGTTTTGTTGTCTTCATAGAGGAAATAATCTGGTGGACAGCTGCAGAAGTAGCCTCCAATATAATTATTACAGTAATGACTGCAGGGCTCATCCACAAAATCCATGCACTCATCCAAGTCTGCAAGTGTGAAAAGATGAATCAGACAAATTAGGAAAGGGCCCTGAGGGCAGGAGAAATTGAAGCAAACACTAGTGGACAACAAGAAAAAGGCATCTTTAAGATAGTATTTATACTGTCCATACTGGAATGCAGCTCTGTCTTCTGGGATCTCTTAAAATAAGGTATTTCTGTAAGAAAAACCTTTCTTGTCATCTTTCTTCCCAGCCTGGACACTACAAAGATTCAGAGGACACTGTTTTAACCTTACCCACAGCAATATAGTAGGCAGCAAAACCAGTGAAACGCTCCTCATTGGAAAAGTCTGATTGGAATGTCATGGTGAGGGTGTTGTAAGGGACATGAAATTCCTCCACAATCGGGGAGCCAGGGGCACGATGTTTCTTCTGCCCACAAAGCACACCTTCAACATAGCCACCAGACTGGATCTGCAGAAGGATTCACAGACACCTCACCTCGCTACTGTATCGTGTGGAATTACCAGTGCTTGAGTCTTTCAGCTTTTAGGTGCTCAGATGCAGCTGAATGGAGCCCCTGGAAAGCCAGTTTCATGATATTCATAAGGCACTTGAAGAGTGTTCCCTCCTACTGTCTTCCCAGTGAGATACTTGTCTTAATTTCTCAGATACAATTTAATCTACACTCTGTGCTGTTAACATCCCTTCTTTGGGCCCACTTGTACAAAAAAACCCACCAAAACACTGTATTTCAAAGCAACCAAACCAACCATGACAGTCCACAGAGCAGCCTAACAAGCTCTTTGGTTTGTTGCAGGACACAGGTTATCACACAGCACACTCATCCTTCTGTCCCACCTTGGTCCTCCTCAAAGGTGTCCTGGCGCTGCACTTGACCTTACTGCTCCGTTTCACACAGAGCTATGGCAGGATAGGATGGTCTTGTTTCTGTCTGTTTGTGTGGAAGTACTTGATCTTTTGTGCCTTGTGGGACAGCAGAGAGCAGAGCTGATTTTATGAAATCTGTGGTGCACAGATCATAAAAACCTGCAGTGCGAGGGACCACAGCACTTTATCTGAATGGGCACTGTCCCTACACAGATGGATTGTTTTTAACCTCCATCCTTTCCTATCAATTTCTGTTCACAATAAATCATCTATGTCTACTCATTGATTAATTCCAAATAATTTCAGGCACAGACAACTACTGCCCTAAGAAAATGGTCATTTTACATCTACACTTCAATGGCTAGGAATATACCTTGCAATAGCAATGTGATGGCTAAGAAGACTTTTCCTAAGAATATGGAGAAACATGGGATGGGGGACATAAATGGGACACTCAGTTAGCAGACAACATTCACATGCTTACAAAGCAAATTTGAATCGATTTCATGACTGCTAGCGGAGATATACCCAGTCATTTGGACTTCTTGGAGCTCAGAACAGGAAGGCAGTGCATAACTCCTCTTCCTGCTCTGAGCTTTGTGCATAGCTTTGCTGTTCTCTGCTCTCATCTGCCTTCTTGTCTTTTTCTTACTCAAGGGCATGGACAGTACCTTCACAAAGTCATATTCGCAGTCCTGTGATGGCTCAAGATCCAGATGTGTGAAATAAAGGTGAATACCATATCCCAAAGGGACCTGGATTTGCCAGGTTTTGTTCATATAATTGGGATACCCCTGAGGATAATTGGGTGACAAGATCTCTCCATACATAGAGGCTGCATCAGCCCAGACAGGGAGACAAAAGAAGATCAAGGACCTGAGGAAAGAGAAGGGAAGGTGACATTGCAGTAGTGTTCTCCAATTTCATATGTGCACAGCTCCAGTGAACAAGATAGACTTTGGCTGCACACAGCACACAGCAGAGCTCCTGGCTCCCGAGTGTCAAGGGCCAGTGCTGTGGCTATGTGGGATTTGTCTTTCTCCTGTAGCTTTTCACAAAGTGGCACAACCTCAGTTGTGCTCTCTGCTTGTCTCAATCTCTGTAAGAGCTGGTAAAACTGCAGGAGCTGAACACAGGGATCGTAAGTGCTCTTCCTTACTCATTGTCCTGTTCTGGAGGCTATTTGGGCTATAGATACATTCAGATTTGAAAATCAGTAGTCTTACAAGGAAAACACATGATTTATAGAATACAATTACTAATAAACCTTGAGATTTAGTAACTCACCACATCTGGAAAATGCAGTTCTTCCTTTCTGAAAAAACTTCAGGAACTGGACTTTGGAGTTACACTCTGGGACAAAAGACGGTGATTGGTTAATGTTGCCTGTGTGTCTGTGTGTCTGCTAAGCAGGGAAGACCCTAATACCCCACCTTTGGAAGACTAGGTCAAGGTTTTGTCTGGAAAACAAGTTTATATCTCTGTCCCTTCCTGCACAGAGCGAACCCAAGCATCAAGAAGGGAGGTTAAGATCCACAATGACAAAATCTCTGTCTTGGTAATCAACAGTGCTCACTCTCTCCTCTAATGATCATCAGTGAATGCAGACACCATGCTAGTGCACAGCAAATCAAGATAGAGAATACATCCCCCAGAAGTACCCAACCCATTCTTCCCAGCACCTCAAAAATCATGCTAAGACCCTGAGCTTGGGAAGCCCCTTGTCCTGACTCTTCCAGTTGTCAGACAACGACACCGGGGAGTATCCTTCTTTCTCATTTCTGATGCCTGAAAAATTTACCTTCTCTCCGTAGTGCACGTCTGGTTTTCTTGTCTCTTCACTTTTCTTTCTCTCCTTTTTCTTCCTGTGCACACCCTCCTCCAAACGCACCCAAAACTGAGTTCTGGGGAAGGGAGCTCTAATTCGCAATATCGCAGCACCCTCTATCTGTGGGATGCGGCTTCCCAGCCTTCCCTCTAGCGTGACATGCTGGTTTGAAAGCTCTCGGCAGGAAGGGAAATTCCCAGAAAGAGTTGCACAATCCTCTTGGCTGAAGTTGCCGTGGGGAGAGCACCAGTCTGGTTGTATTTTCGGGAAATCAGGTGACTTTGGGGAAAAGGGAGGGGAATAGAGTTTTTGGCTGCCTTCCGTCTCCCTTCCCCTCCCTCTTTGAAATTGGGAACAACATCCAAAGGGTGTAGAATAGGGATGAGTCCAATGCTTCTGCATACAAAACTCTGATCATCATGTCCAGAGATCATCTCGGTGGAGCTCAGTCTTACTGCAGCGTTGCTGCTACTGCTCCTCATCTGATGCTTCAGAGACCCTTTTGAGAGGAATGTCGGATTTGTCTTTACAAACAAGCTGTGGATCCGCTGGTAGATAAGACGAGCACTGAGAGATAAAAGAAACAAAGGGGAAGATTCCACTGATTGATGAATGTAAAAAGATATTTACCTTTACAAACAAACTGTAGGTTTGCTGATAAATGAAACTGGATATTGAAAGATGAAAGAAGCAATGGGGGAAAACTACGAATTCTATAAGAATTAAAAATTAAAAGGGAGAGTTATACATTAGAGGGGAATCTTAGGTATCATGTGTTCCGGGAAGTCTGTACCTCTCAAGTAATTCAGCCAATGGGGAAAGAGAGAGGGAAATGTGGCTAGGAAAATAGGATAAAAAGGGAGGTTTCGTCCTCCAAAAAAAAATTCTACAGACCCCAGGGGAATGCCCCATGGCCTCTCCCTTTATTCGAATAAAGCAAAAAGGACTCCTCTGTCTCCTTTTTGGACATAAACCTCTCGTGTTTGTGGATTAATTTTCCTGACGCTTTTTTTAGAGGAAAAATAAAAGTGACCTATAAAAATAATAGTGGCCTATTCAATGTTGTGCCCCTCTGAGGCTACCAGCAGGAGTAGGAGCAGGAGTTTTGCTGAGTTCAGTATGGGGACCCTTTTAGGACTACGAGCACATAACTACATTTTTATTTACCAAGTGAGATTCGTAGAAGAAAGAGCATGCTCATCATGTTCATGTTCATCAAACTTAGGCCTGCAGCAAGTTAGATCTAAGACCCTTGCAGAAGGGAGTTCAAAGACTTATACCAGATAGAACCCTTAGCCCAGCCAGTGCCCACAAGCAAAGACCAAAATATAAGCTAAAATATCTGTCACTAATAGTCTAGAAACCTCCTCTTCCTCACAAACCAGCTGCACTGGGACTGGACAATAAATGAAAATCTAAAATTCCATTACAGCCTCTGCCATTTACAGCCAGCACAGCACACTCCAGAGCTTGTTTTAGACAGGAGAAAAAATACTTCAAGTTTCAACAGGCCATAGGCAAAGTACATTAGCGCAGCCCATCTGAAAGAGTTCCTTTATATTGTCAAGTGAGAGAAACACCTCCAGATGAATCATAACTGACTTCATTGCAGTCAGGATAAAGGCTTTCCTTGAAGAACATGCCTAGTCTGTTTTCTTTGTCAAGATGAGAATGGAAAGAGAAAGAAAACAGAGTGTCATCTCACTTATGATGTCTCTTCAGAGGGCAGTTTGATGTTTTGAACTGGAATTTTGAGAACAGGAAAACAGTGATGAAAGATACACTATAAATCACAGAGAGATGCTTTCTCCTCTGAGCTGTGCAATGTAAAAACTCTGTCAGTGACTCTTCAAGCCACAATCATTTTTAAAAATGGGCATGGTGGAAATAAAATGAGTGCAAACTGATATATAATGCATGTCATTTTATCACAAGGGAGTTCTATATTTTCATATAAATCTGACTCAACTCATCTGTAGCAGTGGCAGATGAATATGCATATGAATATTAATAATTATTTAGAAATTAATTAAGAAATATGTATTATTGATCAATTAATTTCTATTAATTAAGAAAAATATTGCTGAAGATAACTAAAGAAATAGCTGCATTTTATCTGGTCACATATCCATATAATGCTAATTATTTATGCAGAAGATTGGTAATATTGATATATATTTACACTGAATATATATATACAACATTTGATTGCATTTTCTTAAATCTGTATTGTTTTTTCAACTCTTAAGATGAAACAGTTAGGTAATATATTTCACAATTCATTGCAACTATGTCAGATAACAATTTAAAAGAGGCAAAATCATGCCATTAAGGTTAATAAGTGATAACATTAAATTCACCGATGCAATATAATTCTGCTCCGAGGCACACATATTCTCCTAAATTCCTAAATTACATGACCACATACTACTTTTCCCAAATTGCATGACAGCCCTTTTCTTAAAATGACTCAGAGTTGTGTAGCTGTAACCTTTCTGCCAGATGTTGTGAAGCACAGCAGTGTTTCACGTTTCATAAAATTATCATTTAAAATGGGCTTGACAGGCTTGTCTTCCCCCAGGAAGTTGGGAAAAAAAAGTTTTTCCCAAGTTCTCAAGAAAAGCCACACACATCTCCACCTGGAAACACTGAGCCAGTGCATTTAAAAAAAGGGCATAAACATCAAAGGAGAAAACAACATTAACTGAGTGAACTGAGGGAATAAAAGTAGCAGGGAATCAAGAATACAGAAGTAAGAAGTAAAAATCCTCAATTTAGCAAGACCTGGACAGTAATTTGCCTGTTTCCCAGTCTGCCAATAAGAGGTTCTGTGGGTTTCTTGCATGCTGCACTTCCCACCTCCTTCTTGTGACCCAGGCCAGTTTTGTTGCCAGTCATTAAATTGGGAGCCCTTGATAAACCCCAGGAAAACCTGGCAGTGCAGGTGCGTTCTGGCTCAGAACCATTCAATACAATTAGCTGATTTCCACCTCTGCAAACAGTACCAGGGGAATTTTCACCACAGTTTTATTCCCTCCATCACTGAGTCTCATTGCAAAGCTTCCACTATCTCCCAATAAAAGCTGGGACTTGGGAACACTCAGGTCACTGCACCATACCACACTGAGATGCCTGTTACCTTCTGACTTCCTTCTCCTACGTCCTGCATGTTTCATTCATTACAGTAAAATATTCTGAAATACTTGGGCTTACTTTCACTGAATTATGGAATGGTTTGGGTTGGAGGGGACCTTAAAGGTCATCTACTTCCAAGCCCTGCTATAGGGAGGGACATCTTCCACTGGACCATGCAGGGTCTCAGAGTCCCAATCCAACCTGTCCTTGAACACTGTCAGGGGTGGGACATCCACAGCTTCTCTGGGCAGCCTGTGCCAGTGCCTCACCATCGTCACAGTACAGAATTTTCTCCTAACATCCATTCTAAACCTACATTTCTTCAGGTTAAGGCCATTCCACCTTGTCCTATCCCTACTTGCCCATTTAAGAAGTCCCTTTCTAGCTCACTTGTATTCGCTTTAGGCACTGGAAGGTGCCTTCGTGAGGAAAGACCCTTCTCTTCTTCAGGCTGGGCAGCCCCAATTCTCTCAGCCTCGAAACCACTTGACTGTAAACTGCGGTGGCGACATTCCTGCGGCACGAGAGCCCGCCGGTTCTCCCGGACTGAAGTCCCGTCTCGCCGGTCCCGGCGGCACCGAGAGGCGGCAGCAGAGACCCGCGGACCCTGAGGAGTCCCGGCCCCGGGAGTGCCCCGCCCGGCCCCAGAATGGATGTCGGGGGTGACTCCCGTGACCCGCCCTGGGTGGCACCTCCTGGTCCCGGCACGGAGCGCCCGAGTCCGCTGGTGACCGGGGCTGCGAGCTGCAGGGGCTGCGGCGGGGGCGGGGAACGGAGCCGGCGGGGCCGAGAAACGGCGCCTCAAGCTGCCAAGGTTTAGGTTGCATATTAGGAGAAATTTCTTCTCTGAAAGAGTGCTCGAGCATTGGAACAGGCTGCCCAGGGAAATGGTGGGATCACCATCCCTGGAAGTGTTCAGAAAATGTGTAGATGTGGTGCTTAGGGACATGGTTTAGCAGTGGACCTGGCAGTGCTGGGTTAGTGGTTGGACTCGATGTTCTTAGAGACTTTTTCCAGCCCTAATGATTCTATGATTTATTTGTTCAGTAATCTTCACACTAAAAAGGTGACATGATTTCAAGTATACTATTATTTTCCCACCTCCAACATCCACCAAATTCCAGTTTTTCCATCTCTCTGGTTTGCCATTCACCCATTCCTGGCTTTTTTTCCCCCACTGGCTCCACAGCAACCTATTCATCCTTCTAATGAAAACTTATTTTCATGTCTTTCCCTGCCTGTAATTCCAAGCAATCTCTCTTCTCCCTCTATACTCCATCTCTTGCTAATGGTTATTTCTCTCTCCATCCTCTTTGTGCTTTTCCCTTGACATGGTTATTGACAGCAGCAGACTTCTGTCATATTTAATTTTACTCTGGCTCTGGTTTTTCCAGTATCTTCCTCCTCCCCATCAGTGTTCAAGCCTAAGCCCACTGCCCCGACAGACACATTGCCACAAGTAGCCAGATCCTCTCCCATGGCCATTTCAATCACGATAGGCTCCTGTGCCTGCCTGGGAGAAGAGGCACTGTCAAGGCAGGGCACAACATTCCTGTTTCTGTTCCTCAGCATACAAGAAATGGTCCTGGGAGGAAAGTCTCTCAGGAGCTCTCGAAGAAGCATCCAGGGTCTTGTGGCTGTGGTGTGTGGGAGAGCTGGAAGAGCCACTGGAACACAGTCAATGCAACTGGATTCAGCAGCTGCATTCCCATTGTGCCACATTGAGCTTATGTGAACCTCAAGTTTCACATCAATACCCACGTAATGTTATGAAATCGTGGTATATCTAAGGGACAGTAAATCAAGACTTTTGGCTACAGCTCTTCCTCTCAAGAATAATACTGCCCTGGTTATTAAAAAATAATACTACTGCAAAGTAGTGGTACACTCATCATGATCTGACTCAAAACCTGCTCTCAGAGCTACTATCTTCTGACTCCAAGTCAGAACTATCAAGCATTTAATCTAAACAGGTCAAACAACTGGAAGCAATCTTGCAATGGAAATTGTTAGGCAATATCAGGAACAGATGCTGCTTCTGAAACTCTTCTCTGAGAACAGTAAATTAGAGAATTAAGTGGATCATTTCTTGTCAAACATGACTTGAGGAGGGACAGTCATGCTCACATAGAACAGATTTACTTAGGAAAGGGGCCTAAACACCATAAACATACAACTGAATGTGGAAATGAGAGAAAAGACATGTCTTGAAAAGCTAGTCTTCAGATTTTCCAAAAAAAATGGCAAATTTGTCCACTAGTTAGGATGGTCCAAACACAGCAACCTGTTTATAAAGTCTAACCTGATGGAATCAGCTACCCAGGAGGGTTTTTAAACCCTTGCTATACATCTTGGTCTGCCACTCTGCACCTTACACTGCCTTCAGGGGACTTCTAGAGGAGAAGGCCAGGATCTTCCCTTCTTCACATGCTACCTCACCCCCCGCTGGAAGAGAAGTGTGAACCAAAAGGAAAGAACCCAGTGGATAGGTGACTAGAGCTTTGCTTTTGAGAAATCTGGATTTCTTTAGCCTGGAAAAGAGAAGGGAAAGGAGAGGCAAGGTCTTTAGCCTGGTCTCCTAAGTAAATGAGGTCTATGAGGCCATGCTGCCAGTCAGTCCCTTTCCCAGTCAGATTTGACAAGAAATGGGATCTAGGTGCTGGTGCTGTTGCCTAAAAGAGTGGTGACAAGGAGGATAAAGAGGATGATTCAGCACTGGTTCAGGAGCCCAGAAAGGCTGGGAGCTCTCCAACCATGAAAATGTACAGCAATTACCTAGGCAATGCCCTGAGCAAATGGCTCCAGCTTTGAGTCCTGCTTGAGAGTTGCAGTTTGGATGAGAGAACTCCAGAGGCCCCTTTTTATGTGAACTTTTGTGTGAGCCTGTGTTTGCCACTTCACTGAGTTTGCCCAGCCAAGTGACCCAGCAGGAAACTGGAAACAAAAACAAGGGAAGAGGATCACATCCATTGCACCTGAACTTCAACTGAGGAGAACCTGGGATGCACACATGGACAGCTGCATGAAGGGACACACCTAAGAGAAGGCCATCCAGCAGCTGAGTTATGAGGAGTCTGCGTGGGCCCAGCTGCTGAGTGGCTGGAGTTACAGAATCTCAGAATTGTTAGGGTTGGAAGGAACCTCTGGTCATCCAGTCCAACCTCCCTGCCAAGACAGGGTCACCTAGAGCAGGTGACACAGGAATGCATCCACGCAGGTTTTGAATGTCTCCAGAGAGGGAGACTCCACAACTGCCCTGGGCAGCATGTTTGGTGCTCTGCCACCCTCAGCATAAAGAAGTTCTTCCTCGTGGAGGTGGAACTTCTTGTGGTTTAGTTCATAGACACAGGTCCTTGTCCTGCTGCTGAGCACCACTGACACCGTATCTGTGGTTGTGGCACACTGAGTCGGTGGCACTGGCGCAGGGCAAAGCACAGGGGAAGCAGGTCCCTTTGGGCCACATGACCCAAGCATCGGGTTCTGCCCTCCGGGAGCCACTGGGCCAGAGAGACCCGGCAGTGCTGGGGAAGCTCAAGCAGCGCCCTGAGCTGAAGCTGAGGCCGAGGCCAAGACCAGGGACGGAGCTGTGGCCGAGGCCACGACTGAAGTCAGGGCCAAAGCCACAGACAGTATCCAGGACCCACAGTCAGAGCCAGGAAGCAGAGCTAGACTCAGAACTAGACTGGGACTTAGAGCCAGACTCAGACTTACACGAGACTCGGTCGCAGCCCTCGGCCGAGGGCCCAGAGTGCGCTCCAGGCGCCGCCCGCGCTCCCGCCCTCCCCGCGCGCGCCTCGTGTCCGCGAATAACCCCCGGCCCGCCCCGCCGCTCTCCTGTCCCGCCGCAGCCAATCGGGAGCCGCGCCCCGCCCCGCCCCCCAGGCCCCGCCCCGCCGGGCCCCAGCCCCGCCCCCAGCAGCTGTTCCCCCAATCATTGGCCGGCGGTCCCGGCCCGTGTCACCGCCCACTCGCGGGTAACCTTTGCCTTAGTGCGCACAGGGCCCTGCCCCGCTGCCACCGCTACCCAATCGCAGGCGCGGCGGGGCGGGGCCGGCCGCGCCGCAGCCAATGGGCGCGCAGGGGGCCGCGCGCGGTGCGGGGGCCGCGGTGGCTGGTGCCGCTGCCGGGTTCGGGGCGCGACCGGCCGGCGGGGCGGCCGGCGGGAAAGATGGCGGTGGCGGGGTCCGGCTGGAGCTTGGCACGGCTGGCCGAGGCCCTGGGCTCTTCGGAGCAGGCGCTGCGCCTCATCCTTTCCATCCTCATGGGTAAGGCAGGGCAGGGGACGACGGGGCTGGCGCCCCGGGCGGGGCTCCGCTCCCGCCGCGGGAACGGGCGAGACCCCACCGCCGCGCTGCGCTGCGCGGGGGCCGGGGCCGGGGCCGGGCATTGCCTCGCCCGCGCGGAACCGCACCTGTGCTGGCGCCGGCGCGCCAGGCCACGTGTGCGCACCGAGCCGGCGGGCGACATCCCGCGGCCACCGGCACCGCCCGTCCCGCCTGGGCGGCTCGCGAAGTGCCCCGCAGCAGCCGCCCGGGGCGAGCCCCCGGCCTGCCCGGTACAGAGAGGGGCACGCCCCGTTTCCCCTCGGGAGGTCGGGGTGCGGTCCCGGCAGGCCGCCTGTGGAAGCGGGGTGAGGAGGAGCCCGGGGTGCCTGCGAAAGACCCCGGTTTGGATCCGTGTCCCGGGCACAGGAACTTTGCGATTGTCCCGTGAGTGCCCGGTGATGCGTATGCATCCGGTGCCCCGCGAGCGTGTATGCGGAGGGCTGTCCGTTCGGGAATCTCCGCTGCCCCTCAGGTGTTGCCCCGTCCGAGTGCAGGGCCGTTCCTGCCCGGGGACATCACCCGTGTCTGCCGCCGTGGTGGCACTGTGAAGGAGTGGCGTGTCATCAGGGCACTGCCAGGCAGGGTGGGCAAAACCTTCCAGCTCAGTGCCAGGAGAAGTGGGGTGATGTCCTGCGCTCCACCTGCAGCGCGAAGCGTGTTGCAAAACACGGAGCTTGCGCTTATGTAAACATGGGATACTTGAGTTCCATGCGAAATGGCTAAGGCAGGGCTGGAGTTGTGATGTGGGCTGGCGGTTGAGGGGGAGGTTGTAGCTCCCAAAACATTAATTCAAGTGTATGTATACATGTTATCTGTGTAAATCGCTGCAGATGCTCAGGGAAACTTTGGGTTGTGAAAGCATTTGGTGGTGTAGTCACCTAGTAGAAAGGAAATACAAGCTTTCCTCTGAACCTGAAAGTATATGAAGTGATACAGCCACTACTGTGTCATCTGTCAAAATAAAGTTACTTTGGCTGACAGTATTTTTAAAGGAAATGCAGGCAAGAAAAACTGTCACTTCATCACCATGGTCTGCACCAGACTTATTTCTGCCTGACTTAGCTTTTAATGTGTGAAATAAAACTGAGCAAAACATTCTTCTCGTAAAGAGTAGTTACATGATACTGAACTGTCTATCATTTGGAACCCAATGTAGAAGTTTGTTAAACCAAACTTCTATAAAGAGAAAAATGAAGTAGTAGGAAACACACAGGACGTGCACACAAGTCAGCATTAATTAGTGTAGCAGCTCCCCATTGCTTAACAAGAAAAGTCTTGCTTGCCTTTCTCCCATGTCTCTCTCTGGTCCTTTAATTGCGATATGACTGAATTTACTTGCTTGGCAGAAACCTAAACCAGAAAAAGCAGACAGTTCACTACGAGGCTGGTCACCCAGATCAACCAAGGGACCAGTCCAACAAGTACTGATGCAGAAAAGGTCCTAGAAAGCATGTGTGGAGGCAGCCACAGCAGAGAGATGGCTCTGCAGAATGCATGTTGATCATACTCTCCAAGTTGCTTCTTGCTAGCCGTAAGTTGGGACACAACATTGGGAGGGTGTTTCCTGCTCAGCATCTTATGAGTGAGCAGCACCACTTCTTTGAAATAACTAGCAGATAATTATTGTCCTAAAGATGATAAGAGCTGCCTGCTGCAGACAGTAGATTAAGGGAGACCCCTGTGTGCTGTTACAAATGTTTCATGTGTAGTGTTAACAGTAAGCCACCAAGACACCAGTGTCCCTTCCCAGGTAGACCACTATCTGTTTTGCATAGGATCTTTAGAATTTGTATTGAAATTCTGGGCATCAGGGTCTGGAAAACCACTCACATCTCTCCCTTGCATGCCTCAGATAGATAAACCAAACCAGGAGGCTGGAGCTGGACTTTTCCCTGTCCTTTCTTCCCTAGCTCAGTATCTTGTAATTAGATGCAGTAGAAAGCATAACTTCAGACAGAAGGCTTCAGGGCATGCAAAACAGCCTTGCCTGCAGTTTGGCACTCTTGCAGGTCATGTAGGTTGAAACACTCGAGCAGAGGGGACTGACTCCATCTCTACTGTTTAATGGATGGGTAAATACTGGGTGGTAAAGCATTATATGTATATCATTACTTTAAAAGGAAGGGCCAAACACTACTCCAGAGCAAGATGAGAGTGAGAGGAGTTCCTTAGCCCTGCACAAATAAATGTTCATTTAACTGTAGCTTAGTTTACAATTCTTATAATCTCATTGGTAATGCAATTAGTGCTGATAACCAGTTTAGAGGATGGCATGGGGTATAAATGAAAGGCATTTCTAAAAGCTGGAAGTGGCATTAGGACAAAAAAACTATGGCTTTTCCTTCACTTCTTCCATTTCAGGTGTTTACATAGATTCAGGAAGAAAACTATTTTTGTTGGCTGCAGCTAATACTGCTGAATTATTTCAGAACAAGGCCATGAGGGTGAAGCATGGTTTCAAAGATGGACTAAAAAGTTGTTGCTTATTTCTTACTCTGTGATGCAGTTTCCCGTCTACACTGTGCACTTTTACTGTGACAACAGTTTCTAGGGTTTCACTTGCAGAAGATCACCACAAACCAGTAAAAATAGTCTTCTGAAAAAGGAAGAATCACAAAGGACTTTTCGACTTCTTACATTAATTTCTGGAGAAAGCTGAATTATTGTTGAAAAAATTGTCTGTATTTACTGTCTTGATTCAGAATAAGTGTTCACTTAGAAATGATCTGAAATTGCCAGATGAGGTCATTTAAAACTATTGGCATTCTGAAATGACTGCAAAAAAAAATTAAATACAGGAGAGAACAAGAGAAGGAGAAAGGAGGAAGGAAGAACATTCAAGAACTAAAACTAGAGTAGTCCTAAAGAGCACCATGCTGTTTCAGTGAACAAGTAACGGCACATTGCTGAGCAAATTATGGGCATTTTAGTCACAGCTTTGTATTTAGATCAGAGACAGGTTTATACATGCTGCAGTTTTGAAGCAGAGAATACAGCTAGAAGAGTCCCTTACCTGGATTGTACAAGATGAAAACCTTACTGCAGACTTCCCCCATGTAAAAATTTGCATAGACAGCCTTTGAAGAAATTAATCTGCAATTTGACAGCAGTACCAACAGCAGGCACACCTGAAGCACAGTTCTGGACCTTGTCACAAGAAAAATTGTGCTACGTCAGTACACTAATGTCTGGCAATCATATGAGAATGTCTTTGAGAGAGGAACTCTAGCTTGCACTCTTCAGTAGGTCCAGGGCCCAGTGTTCCCAATAGAGCTGCTCCAGTGGTGTGAAGGAGATAACAGGGTTTCTGTGCTGCTGCTCCTGTCCTCACATGAGAGGGGACAGATTTCTTTCCTGCTGTCACTGCTCAAAGCGCAAGCCAGGATACAAGAGGCCTTATGGCACTGTGTATTTATTTAATACTTTATGTTGCTTATGTTTCTTCATGCCTGTATGATCCCAAAGAATTAAAGCTATTCATCTGACCATAATATTACACAATGCCTTGCAATCTACCTGCATAATATGGAGGGGGGCCAACATGCTATTTACAGCCCTGAGCCAGAAATGACCTGGCTGTTTTTCCCAGACCTGCCAGGAACAGCAGTGGGAAGTGTTCCTTCATCCATAGACATAGCAAGGACCTGCAGAAAGTAACACTTTCTTACTCAGTGAGTGCCAGAAACCTACTGCTTCACTTGCAAGTTGTCTTATCTCCTCCTCTTCTACCTCTCATCAATTTTTCTACATGCTCTGCTTCATGCTCCCTGCATCCTGAAGATTTTTAGGCTCAGTGAAGTTCTTCTTGTGGTCACCCAAAGCTGCTGGCTTATCCCAAATCAAGTTCCCAGGTGGTCAGCCAAGCAGGAATCTTACTGCAGAGCCTGTGAACAACTGATTCTGATGGGTAAGAGATGGGAAGAATTTTAAGAGGCAGCACTGTACTGTCATAAAGCCAGCCCTATCACAGAACACTCATGTGCTGCCTTGTTTAAACCCCTAACTTCAAATACATCTTATTCCTTAAATAATAAAAAAAAAAATAATAAAGGGACTTGAGTAATGCTACACACTGCCTGTGTCTACATTAGCAAGAAAATTGGTGCAGTAGGAGCAGACCTATAGAGCAGACTTGTCTGTGGGTTTTGAGCATTTGCTTTGGATTTATCTGAGTCAGGTCATACACACTGAGCACCCATTGATTGGAGTGTGCTTTCAGTTCAGTTTTGTGTGAAGAGAGCCCTGTTCTCATGCTTTGAGACTATTCTGTTATGCAAACTAAAGCACCATAAGTGGACTTTCAAGGTAAACTCCTGAGCTGAATTAAAACACTCATGTTTATGCACCCAGTGTTAAACAAGGTGTGGCACTTTTGCAGTGTTAGGAACAGAAAGGAATAACTTTGAAGTCAAAATTATTAGGTAAGGCTGATATTTAAAACAAAATTGAGACGATTGCCCTGCTGGATCTTAACAAAGATGGAGTTAAATGTTCAGCAAAAAGGAGAAGAGGAAACTAGAGGTACTGGCTTGAAGATGAGATAGAGCTAGTGCATATAAAAGTGGAAATAAAGGGAGCAGAGATGAAAAGAATGTTTCTGCTGTTCTTTTTACAGCTTTATCTCTGGAAAAAGAGAGTCATCTTAATCACCCAGTCCAAAAGATGGCAAACTTGACAGCACTATTTTTGCTTGGGATTAGAAGTTTTCTCCTGCCTAATCCACCTTCTTGATGATTTAACTTCTTTTGCTCAGTTAGATTTGCGTATCTGTGGACAGCCTGGGCTTTGTGCAGTGGCCCATTATTCTCCCAATTGGCTGTGGCCAAGAAGCTGAGCTTGTCCTTTTCTTCCATCTCTGTGGTTCTCTTAACCAGAGATCATCGTCTTGTTCCTGTGAAGTAAAAAAAATAAAAATCATCTCAGTTGCTAATTCCATTCTATAGAAAGTATGTCTAGAGGCAAAACCCAACCCTGTGTGCAGGCTGTTTTTCAGCTCCATGATGCGCAGAGAAGAATGAGTTTGGATCAGAGGCTCCCTGCTGTTTTCTTTCTCCAGGAGTCTTACAGCTGCCTTCCCACCTTGGTCCACTCTGCTTAGGGAGCTGTGAAAGAAGAGTTTGGCAGAATGGGAGCTGCTGGGCAGAGCCTCTTGGCAGCAAGGAGCAGGGACTCTTGTCCTGCTGCTCTGAAAGCAGCGAGCGTCCTGATGCTGGCACAGCCAAAGGTGACATCCAGCTTGCCAGAAGGCAACCACAACTCCAGAAGCTGCTGTGCTAATTTAGGCTGCTTCAGGGACATGGTAGTGGGGCAGGAGCATGTTATCAGCAGAAATTGTTACTTAATAAGAAGGTTGTATGAGTGTTCAAAAGGGCACAAGACACATCAGAATGGCCATTGCTATCTGGTACTGTTTAGGGGTTAAAGTTTGTATCTGCAACTGGCCCAGTTATCTCATTTATCATTATCTCATGCAGCAAAACTGTTGGTAAATTGCAGTCCAGAGTATTCACAAGTTACTCTGGATATCAGAAGAATTTAGGCTGATGTGACTTTTGAACTGGAACAACATCCACGTGCAAGGCTTTAAGTTCATAGTTTCTGAAAACATAGTGTGTATTATTAGTAACTCTCTATTTGCAAGGGTTCATAATTCTTTTTCCTTCAGAGCAGCATCAGTCAAACCATGACATGATCTCCTGCGTAGAACTAAAAAAGGAGCACGGCTGACAAGTGAGACAGGTCTCTGAAAGAGTAGGAACACTAGTTACATTATAGTATTCAGTCATACTTTAATTATGTCTGTAGAAATGGCTAGAGGGAAAAGAATTTGGTAGAAATTGATGGTTTTGCAAAATAGTAGTGATTTTTAAGAGAGTGGGAGACCCTTTAGAACGAAGGTTTAAAACCATGCATATTGATGAACGGCAATAAATTGTGCTTTGCCTGTATTTCTGATCTGATTTTCCTCTCTTTCCTCCACAGTAAAACAAAAGTTAAAGCTTTTTAACTTTTGATCTAATCTTATAGTAAAACTTCATATTTTTTACCACTTTCCATTTCTCAAAGCCAGTTCTTCCTATGTTTATTAAACTTCAGCAGGAAGATTGGCTCGTGAACAAAGAATCCCCATTCGTATGTTTCTGAGTAAAAGACCAATAGAAAATACTACTTTTTTTTTTTTTTCATGTGGATTGCTCTAATTCTTTGAGTTACTCCTGTATCTCCAGAGAGCCCATGTGATTAATTCTCTGCCAATTCCCTCTTTCCCCCTCAGCTGGTGTTTAGGGCAGCACTGGGGGGAGAATGGTGCAGAAGTGGGCTGTGTAAAAAACATGGAAGAGCAGGAAGGGTGAGGGATGGCTTGGATAAGGCATTTTGTAGGGGAGTTTGGAGCCACTGTTTTGGAAGGGAGAGCAGGCTGGATGTGCAGGAGAGAGGTTGCCAGGCTCTGGGAGTGGAGAGCTGTGGTATGTGGGGCTGGCCAGAAAGCAGCCTGTGGCATGGAAACCGGCATGGGACACAAAAGGAGGAAGGAACAGCAACAAGAGGCAGGGAAAACTGAAAGAGGAATGGCAGGAGGCTGAGGAAATGGAGAGCAGCAGCTTGATTTCAGGTGGCAGCAGGTACACATCTGGATGCAGTAGAACATGAGCCCAAAAAGATCTAAAAAAGAGCCCAAAAGTCCCCAACTCCAAGGTTCCCTCCCAAGGGATTTGCGGGGATGGAGAGGGCCTTAAAATGGCTCCAGCCTGTTAGCACTGCCAGATTGCCAGACATGTATTCAAATAACATGACAGTTTCTCATTTCCTCTCACAGTAGTGACTAGACTTGGCCTTGCTTACTGGAAGCCTTCCATCCGTCATACACTTCTCGGCAGAATGTGCATTTCATCACCTTTTATTACTGCTCCATATAAAACATGACCACCTCCTGCTACTACTACTCCATTAGTGCAGGTAGCAGAGCTCCTTCCACAGCTCCTTGTTTCAGCTAGGATGATAAGTAGTGTGCATGCCAGTATTGTGGTATGTGATGAATTTCCCCTTTTGTTGAGCAGGGCAAGAGAACACACAGGCTTGCAAAGTAGAGTAATAAAGTTACAAAATGCCGGAATTAAAGCGGCTTCTGGTATCCCAGTTCAACACTTTGTGCACATGGCTTTAGATACACTAATTGCAACGGTTCCTGTGCCACTGTGTATTAAGACACTACATTTTCTGTCTGCTATGTGGCAATGTTTATTGCATGCTTTGTGAAACTCACCTAGACAGCAGAATTTAATTGAATCCTGGTGTTCTGTGTGACGCTTCTCACTGTACTACCAGAGTGCTTCACAAATGTTTGCTTCTCACTTGAGCCACAGATGAATAATCTGGAGGCATTCCTAATTTAGACTAGGAGTTACCTCACAGAAAATGCAAGGAAAAAAACCCTTCCACTTTTCTTAGCTACTGCATATGAAATGCTTCTGACTGATTTTTTTTTCCAAAAATACCACATGCGTACTATTAGTGGATTTTAGTTACAGCTAAAACTGTGTACCCAGTAGTTCACAAATCAGATGCAAATGCGAAGTTGCAGGGTTAGAAAAGAGTATCTTAGTGGAGGTCACCTGAGGAGCTCTGAAATTAAAGCTGAAAGAACTCATTGAGTTGGGAGAGGGATTGAGGTTTTTTGAACATTGTAATGATATTAACCATAAAGTTTTGCCCTTCCCCCCACCCCTTTTTTTGTTTTTTCTGGATCTAGCTTCTTGCCATGTTCATTGTATTTGTCACAGAATTTGGAAATGAATCAGAGGCTAAAATGTGATTCATATATTTCACCATTATCCATCTCATATATTGAATGAGGCCAGAAACTGTAATCCTGTAATTTTTTGCACTTCAATGTCAGTTTTGCTATAATTATGTTTCTGTTAAAGTATTTTCTTCTGTACAAAGTAAATCATGTGGAGTCTGTCTCCCACGATGCAAATGCAGTATCAGGAATTGACACCATGCCCTGTGTTGATAATGTATCATGTAAAGTACATGTTCCTAATGACATGTTTGAGAAGGCTGTGGTTTGGTTCATGACAAATACTTGTCCAACCTTATTTGCAACTCTTCCTTTTTTTTTTTTTACCCCTCTCTACTCAGGATATCCTTTTGCCTTGTTCCAGCGCTATTTCCTCTTCCAGAAGGAGGCCTACCTCATTCATCTCTACAATGTGTTCACGGGACTCTCAATTGCTTACTTCAATTTTGGTAAGATGAGTTTGGGAGGAGAGAGCTGCCTGGCCCAGGGCATGATGCGATTTGGGAGGACCTGTAAATGTGATTTCTATTTCTTATCTTTCTCTTTCTTTTCCCTGCCCACAGGGATGCAGTTTTTTCATTCCCTGATATGTGTCCTAATCCAGTTCCTCATACTGAGACTAATGGGTCGCACAATCACTGCCGTCATCACCACATTCCTCTTTCAAATGGTAACCCCTCTTTCTTATTCCCTGGGTTTGTAGAAGGGAGGCCTCTGTTCAGTTTTGCACTTCACTGGGAACTGTGGGTGGAAAAGTGGAGGCAGATCAAAACCAGCTGGAGGCATTAGTTTGAATAACCCAAACAATGGTTTCTTTCAGATATACCTTATGGCTGGATATTACTTCACAGCCACAGAGAATTATGACATCAAGTGGACAATGCCACATTGTGTCTTGACACTTAAGTTGATTGGTGAGTGTCACCTCTCTTCTCTCTCTTGCACTCTGCAAGCTGTGCCCATCCCAGGGCTTCAAGTCACTGTTTCTCACCTCTAGGTCTGGCCATCGATTACTATGATGGAGGAAAAGATCCGGTGAGTTAGACACCATTTCTCCGTCATTCCATGCTGTCCCAGTGAGCTAGAGATCAGAAAATCAAGTTCAAAGGATGTGAGTTAGCAAGCTGCATTGCTAAGTAAAAGCCACAGCTGAGAGGGGAGCCTCTGTGAGTGTTTGAGGGCACTGAATTCTAGAGTGGAACAAAATAATTTGGAACAGAGACACTAGTAATTAGAGATGGACAGAAGTTGTTTCAGTTATGTCTGAATATTACTCTGCACCCTTCCAAATTCCCCACCATCTCCTTCCCCCCAACCTATTGCTTTAGATTCCCAATCCCTGATGCTCTGTGTTTTGTGGGTAGTGTACATTTAAATTGAATGCAGTCAGTACTGGATCTCAGTTCCTTTCCTTTGATTAGTCTTACCATGTCCTTGTCAATGGTTGCCTTTTACCATTTGTTAGAGTCCAGTTTTTAGCTCAGATGAAACAGAAGTTGCACAGCACAGTGTGTGGGAGAGGGCACTACATGTGCTGAAGTCCCTCAATCCTTCAAGGATTGCATTCTTCAAGTACAGTAATTTCACGACCATAAGGCGCACTGGACTAAAAGGTGCACCCCCCGGGAGTCGACAAATTTCACAACTTTGTAGATCATATAAGGCGCACCTTTTTTTTTTTGCAGTGAGGATCCGCCTCCGGCACCCCCTGCATGGTTGCTGGCCAAGGCCCCGCGGGTCCCTGGGCCCCTCTGTGCCTGGCAGCCGTGGCACCGCGGGCCCCCCTGCACCTGGCAGCCGCGGGGCCGCTCCCCGTCACAGCCTGGCACAGCTGTGGGGCACTCCCCCTCACGGCTTGCACTTCCGGGGTGGCTAATTTCTGAACTTTGTCTTGTATAAGACGCACCGAACTATAAGGCGCACTTCCGGATTTGGGCCAAAATTTTGGTCAAAAGGGTGCGCCTTATAGTTGTGAAATTACTGAACCTGCATTCCCCATCTCCTGTTTGATGCCTGAGAAAAGTCTGTAGCATCCACGGAATCCCTGCTGACTGCAGGAAAATGGGGTCAAGCTGCAACTTCCTGAACTGAACCCTAAGTATTTAAAGACAATTTTTGCATCAATAAGTAGGAATTGTAGTATGATAAGGTCTTGGGAGAGAAAATTAATTGCCATCAGGGACTGGAATAGCTTGGATACAGTGCTCCTACTATGCCTACTCTGCTACCAGGGACGCCTGTCAGTAGATCCCTTCCATAGGGATCTTCCAATAAGTTTGGAGCTTATTTGGGAATAGAGACCTGTGCAACTGGTCTCAACCATCCGATCTTGTTGCTGTTTGAAGGGGGTGGGGATAGAGAGGGCTGGGGAGAGGAATAGACATGAAGTACAAAGTGTGAAGTTCCATGACCATGGGGAGCAAGAGCTGAAACCAGTAAGGAGGCAGGGTGAGGACATAACATCCAGAGCTAGTATGAAACCCTTGGGATGATGTTAATGCCACTCCCTTTGGTGCAGGAGTTCCTGACCCCTGAGCAGCGGCGATTTGCTGTTCGGGGGGTTCCTACCTTGCTGGAGGTCTCAGGATTCTCCTATTTCTATGGTGCCTTCATGGTTGGGCCTCAGTTCTCCATGACAGACTATCAGAAACTGGCAAGGGGTGAGATGACTGACGTTCCAGGCCAGAGACCCAATAGGTAATACAAAGCTGCTTGGCTTCTCCCCTTCCTATGATCCTAGAATGCTGAATCCTCCACATTCCCTGCAGCAGACTGCCTTCTTACCTGGATACAGAATTACTGTGACCAGAAGTGATTTATGAGACAAGGTGGTCTTTCAAAAGTTGCTCATAACTCTGCTTAATGTCCCAGCATAGTTCCAGGGAATGAACATCAACAACCATGTGACATCTCTAGTACAGTCTCGGTTCCAGCCTGGTGATATTTGCATCCCAGCTTCCAAATGGAGGCACCTGTTGCAGTGGAATGTTTTGACTCCCTATCGCTGTCTCCCTTACCTCCTCCTCTCCACCTGTTTTTAAAACTAGGAATTTGACAGTCTTTTTTCCAAGGCATTTCTTTAACCTTCATATTTTTCTTTCTCAGTTTTGTGCCTGCTCTCAAGCGCCTGAGCCTGGGTCTCTTGTTTCTAGTAACCTACACCTTGTCAAGCCTGTACATCTCTGATGAATACCTCACCTCAGATGACTATATGGTATGTATTCACTTGGCCTTGTGGGGTGTGGAAGAATTCCACTTCTCTAGTGGGTACTGGATCTACAAGTATGAAATTATTTTATTTCTTTCTTTATTTTTGCCTCAACTTAAAAATAAGTGATAAGCTTTTCCACAGCTGATTTGGCCTTACTGCCTCTCCTGTGGATTCCATCTGATGCAGAATAGGTATGTGTTAAGCAGAACTGAAACAAATTAAAACTTTTACAAATAGATAATTGATTTTAAATGTTACCATTGGTATTTGAAACCTAACATATAGGTATTTTATGACTTTTTAATGACTTTCTGGTTAACCATTGTGTGCAAAGAATTTCACTAGAGTAACTTGTAAGGCTTACCGTAACCTTTGAGGCTCTTGGAAAACTCCTAACAAATAATTCCTACTGGTAGATTATCAGCAAGCATTTTGATTATGCTAATCCCAGAGTCTTTCCAAGCTCTTACCTATTTCAGTACAGCCAAATACTACCAAAGGAAGGAGAATGATGTGTAAGTTTGCATAAGCCTGGCAGCCCAGTCCATATGTTGCAACACATACATCAGGTTAAAACAAAAGATGGTGATGAAATCCCATTTACCTTGTGTCATTATGGCCACTCAACTCCAGGTTTTATTTTTATTCTGTTTCACTCTTATCTCTGCAGGAGAAACCTTTCTGGTTCCGTTGTGGTTACATATTGATCTGGGGCAAAATAATACTCTACAAATACGTAACTTGCTGGCTTGTTACGGTGAGTCTAGATGTCATTCCAAATGCAAAAGGCAAATGAATAAAGGTCCAAACTTCTTGGACTTAGTGCTAAATGGAAGAAATCCAAATGTCTGGAGATCAGTGCAGGTCAGTTCAGCTTGCTTTAAGTTAGCAAAGACTGGCTAACTAAAAGGCACTTTTTAATCCATTTGTTCCATCTCTAGTGATGCTCTGAACACAGTGAGAGTCAGCACTTCCTCAGCTCTACTTCTCCAGGAAAAAAAGGGCAATATTTTCATTTTACCTTTCTTGTGTATTTTTTGATAGGAAGGTGTCTGCATCCTTGTTGGTCTGGGGTACAATGGGAAAGACCAGAATGGAAAGCCTTTGTGGAATGCCTGTGCCAACATGAAGGTCTGGCTGTATGAGACAACACCTTTGTTCACAGGGACCATTGCTTCTTTCAACATCAACACCAATGCTTGGGTGGCCCGGTGAGCAGGACAAAATTCTCCTATAATGTGTCAGTTCTGTCAGCAGAACCAAGACCTTAGGCTAAGCAGGAGCATTAGAGGAAGAATCTGCCAGTTTTCAGTTTGGGTACCTTTTCCCATATTTTGCTGCTGTGCACTTAGAAACAGGTTATTGCGTTATTGGGTTACTGGGTTAGAGAGATCTTTTAATTCACCTTGAAGGGCAGTTCATTAATAGAGGCAAGCAGTTGATGGCAGCAGAGACTAGAATGGGACTACAGAGAGCCCTTGGGGCTGCCTGCCTGCTCAGCCAGCCACAGAGCTGCTCTGACAGCTGCTTCCTGCATCATGGCTCTTGGTGCACCCCACACCAAACTCAGATGGATTTTGGTTCAGCACTTGCTGCAACACACAGCTAAATTGTATGTAATGACCCCCTTCTCCCCCTTATAGTTGGGATTTCTTGAAGACTGTTTTGCCCTTGTCATGCTGTTCCTGCCATCACAGGGCATGCAAAGGCATTGGGTCTCCTGGGCCCTTCATCCCTGACACAGCCAGGGGAGGGCAAGTAATAACCTGGGAGTACTTTGTTTCTTTTCTGCTCTAGGTACATCTTCAAGCGCTTGAAGTTCCTGGGCAACAAACTGCTGTCTCAGGCACTGGCCCTGTTCTTCCTGGCCATTTGGCATGGGCTTCACTCTGGCTACCTGGTGTGCTTTCAGATGGAGTTGCTTATAGTCATCGTGGAAAGACAGGTGCGCTTTGTCTGACTCACCAGAATGGGGGGGCCTGTGTCAGTCTCTCCCCCTGAGTCTAGAAAGGGACACATTGAAGGCTTTACTTGCATTAAATATGAGAAATAGCTGCTCACTTTGGAATTGGTTTTCAAGCATGGCAGGGTTTTGTTCTCAAGAGTTCAGTAGGTTGCTGCCTTCTGCCTGGGCAAAGCATAAATATATTGCAAAAGCTGACAGGGAGAAAAGTGGAAAACCTGCCATATGAGCAGAGGGCAGCTGAAGTGCTTGGCAGCTGGAAAGACTGGAGGACAAACACATGAGCTGAATGCCTCTGTTAATCTCCTAGTACTGAGAGAACAATATTCCTTTTTAAAATGTGTTTTCTTAATTAAAACTTTGTCCACAACAGGGTATTTAGCTACTTTTTTAGATTAGCTGCTTACTAATACACATTTTACACAGCTGGATAGAGAACTTTAGCCCCAGGGCCTGCATATACAGCCACAGGACATCCAACTGTTGAGAATTCTGAGCTTTTTTCTTTAAACTAGGCCATGAACCTTGTTCGGGACAGTCCTCCCCTAAGCACTTTGGCCTCCATCACGGTCTTGCGGCCCATCTTCTATGTGCTGCAGCAGACTAACCACTGGATGTTTATGGGTTACTCCCTAGTGCCATTTTGCCTTTTCACCTGGGACAAATGGATGAAGGTATTTAGTAGCCACAAACATGACCCCACATGGTCAACTCTGTTCCCTCCAGCCCCTCCCCTGTGTTCTTGGCTTAAAGCTGGTTGCTGATCCCCAACCTTGCCTTTCTCTTTACAGGTGTACAGGTCTATTTATTTTTTCGGCCACGTGTTGTTCTTCACCTTACTGCTGGTGTTGCCTTACATTCGCAGATTAATTGTGCCACAAAAAGAAAAGCTAAAAAGAGCAGAATAACGGCCAAAAGGTAAGGCTGTATGAGGTAGAGACCAGGAGGTCAAGTAGGGTAGCAATGTTGCAGCCCAAGGTGAAAGGCAAACATCACATCAACCAAAGCAAATATAGGGCTCCTCTGTTTTTCAGATTGTGCCACCTGTGCATTCGTAGGAGTTGATTTAACACTCCGGAAGCAAAGCATCACCTGCCAAGTTTGCTGTGTTGAAGTATGACTATTTTTCAACGCAAGGAGGGGGAAGGAGAAAGCACAGGGTCAGAGACCCGAAAGGAGGGGATCTGAGCGAGCCTCCTTGAGACCTTCCACCTTCTGTCTGTTGCCTTATCTCTGCCGCCCTGCAGCCGGCACTCGTCTCTCCGCTGATACCAGATGATTGTACCACACTCACGGCAGGTGCTGCGTTGGATTGGAGCCGCCTTCTGACTTTTCTACGTTTGTCATCTAAGATAAAAATTGCTCCTGGTCTTTTTAACATCGGCTTCAGCTCCTTTCCTCTTGGGTGCCTCAGTGTGGGAGTGTGAACTGTCACATGCCACCAAGCAAGGCGATTCTACAGGACTGAGTGACACCAGGGTGAGCAGGGCAAAGATAAGAATTCCAGTTCTGTGACAAATTTGGGGCAGGTCCCTGCTATAAGGGGATCCAGCCAGCCCATATATGAAAAAAGAGAAAGTAAAATTCACTCGCACTTTTTAATCAAAAAAGATACCTTTAATAGGAAAAAGGGTCAGTGGGGCAGTCTGTTTAAAGTCTCATTGCTTCAGAAGCTACAAGGATGAAGTTGAAGTGTTTTCCAGGAGCCCACAGTTGCACCGGGTCCATACCCAAGTTAAAGAGCCTTTCCAGAATGTGAAGTCACTGTATACAAGTCCATCATGACAGCAGTAGCAGCAGAAGCTCATACTACTCCCCACACTTCCTCAAAGGCAGTAGTAATTTTAGCACACGTCAGGGCAGCAGAAAGGGGATAATTGCTGATGGAGACCATCTTTTCTGTGTAGTCAACATTGACCTGAGAGAAGAGAGGGAAAAAAATAGAAGAGAAAAAAAATAACCAAGTTGCAAAAAGTTTTCACTAAGTCCCATCTCCTTTAGTACAAGAAAGACAAGGAGCCACTGGAGAGAGTCCAGCAGAGGCTAGAAAGATTATTAGGACACGGAACCATCTCTTATGTTGAGAGACTGCAGGGCCTGTTTTGTCTAGAGTAGAGAAGACTGGGGGGATTTCATTAATGCGTGTAAATATCTCAAAGGTGGGTGCAAAGAGGATGGTGCCAGACTCTTTTCTCTGGTGCCAGTGACAGAGCGAGGAGCAGTGGTCATAAACTAAAACACAGGAAGTGTCACTCAACAGGAGGAAGAGCTTCTTTACACTGAGGGTGGCAGAGCACTGGAACAGGCTGTCCAGGGAAGTTGTGGAGTCTCCCTCTCTGGAAACATTCAAAGTCCACCTGGACATATTCCTGTGTCACCTGCTCCAGGCGACCCTGCCTGGGCAGGGGGCTAGACTGGATCATCTCCAGAGATCCCTTCCAACCCTAACAACTGCAGAGGCAGAGCATTTCCTCAGCAGGGAAACTGCTGGCCCTCACTAATGCTCTCCCTTGGGAGGGAGAACAGGCCCAAGTGTTGCAGTTTTGGGCCTTTTTTTGACAAGCATACAGGGAAAAATGGGGGATTGGGTGGAGGGGAAACCAAGTCGAAAAAAAGGGCAGATAAAACCTCCATACTCAGAACAAGACTGAAAGCTTTTTACAACCCCAGATAAGGGATACACACACTTACCGAGCCGTGGGCAAAAGCTCCCACCACAATGACAACTGGCTCCGCTGCAGGAACCAGCTCACGCAGATCTGACACCTGTGACACTGCAAAGGAGGTACCAATCTTCAGGCAGCCCACGGGCAGATGGTCGCTGACTGGATTTTTAATCACCTACAGAAAGCAGAAAGTTAATGGGTGTAGAGGTGACAGACCCTGGCACACAGCTAGATCCATTGTTTGCTAAAAAAAAAAATTAATCAGCTGATTGCAGGCTGCATCAGGAGCTCATGACTGTTTCATCTGGAGCAATCCATCCTCATTGTCCATGGTATTTACAAAATACAGTGGTGATGTCATTTCACAACCAACATTATGTACAAAATTCAACATCACAAATTATCCTTGTCCAAAAATCAAAATGCGTTGAGGTACACATCCTGTTTCCCTGTCACCCTGATTACCCACCAAGTACACCCAGGTCCTTGAGCAAAAGCAATCCCAGGTGAGTTGAGGCTCAGTGATGACAGATATGCCCAGGATACCAGTGATGTAGAGGTAGAAGAGTCTTGATTGTGGGGAGCAGTAGAACGAGTAGCAGAGCTCCCCACAGTGGAATTCCTGAATAATCCAAAATCAAAAAAAGGCCACAAGACCTTCTCCAAGCACAGTAGGCAATATGGAATAGCCAGGAGAAGCTGAGGCACAGCACTGCTCCCAGGAAGAGCATCCCAAACACCACCTTCTCCTGCAAAGAAGCCATGAAATACAGCATGGTCAGGATCCCCAGACAGAGGAACAGAATAAGCCCTAGCAGATGTGTCTAGATGTTGCCAGATTCAGTGTGTATCTGGAAGATGCTCTTGAAACAGGCACAGAAGGAAGGCATGGAGGACTTATAGTCCCCTTTAGGCAACTTTGTCTCGGCTGGCAAGTAGGCTGCTGCTGGGATATAAAACCACTCTCCTTCTTTGGGGAATCTGGATTTTCCAGAAGTTACAAAACATATTTAAGTCATGATTAGTTCTTCTTCACTGCTGGGAATCTTGCTCCTGTCTGAGGAGCAGTGCAGCAAGGTCCTGCTCCAGCCCAGCAGCTCCTTGTTCTGGCATGTTCCTCGAGCCAGGTTTATGAGAGTCCTGTGTGGGAAAGGCTGCAAAGGCTGCTCCTTGTCCCTGCCTGCTGATCTGTGTCTTCAGATGGATGCACTGGACATATGGACATGCTTGGCTAGGGCCAAGCCTTCTCTGCCAAAATGACATCACCATCATCTTCCTCAGGCTGCTGCTTTTCTGGCATTTCTAGCAATAAGGGTAGTTCTTCAGCAGAGGGATCCAGTATCATGATAAACCCTTTGTCCCTATGGTTTATCCAGTCTTCCCCTCTGTGACTATAGAAGCCATTCAAGTTAATTGTATCTTCATTTCCACCTCTCTCTGCCATTTTAAAAGCTGTACCTGAAAAGTATCAATACCCAGGCATGGCAGTCAGGCTCAGGTGAGGAAGCAGATCCCTCAACTCCAGAGAGGTGTGTTTGGGATTTCCTTCCTGCAGCAGCAGCTCCTAGCCAGGACCCCTGAAACCAGGACCCCCAGCAGTGATGTGATGGAATAGAATAGCAGCCACAACCAGGACGCCCAACCAGAAAAAAAAACAGCTCCCCCACCCCCCAAAAAAAAAATTCCTCCTACATTGCCGTTAGAATGTTGCAACATTAGCTGTCAACAGTTACAGAATATTTACCTTCAGCAGTTTCTGAGGCCCATCAGCTGCTCTAACACTGAGCTTATGCAGCAGCTGAACTGGCAAAGAGAAAACAAGAAAAGAA